>NC_136268.1:62902258-62912258 GCF_964187855.1 Myxine glutinosa | reverse complement strand
GACACCATCCCGATGAAACAAAAAAGTGCATTTTCATTTTTTCCACTACCTAATCTGGCTTTTCTGGTTTTATAAATTGCAAGCTCAGCGATTTCAAGCAAAAAATTCAAAAGCAAAATCACAGAGTTTTTCCGAGTATTACATGCAAGTCCATAAACAAAGATTGTAACAGAAAAAACAATTTTGAATTTACAAAATATTCGGCTCAGATACAGAAACAGAGATGACAATCTCTTGCACTCAATAAATGCATGACACAAATGTTCAACATTACCACAAATAGGACATAAATTAGACACAGCAGGGTTAAACTTCTGAGCTAACACCTGTGTGGCCAGGGCGTGATGGACCAGTCTCCAATTTAGGTCTCCTGTACGTCCGACAGTAGGATACCTGTACATTTCATCCCAATTTGGAGTAAGAAAAGCTCCTACAGGTAAAAACTCTCTCCACTTGTTTCTTTTTCTTAAGGGTGCTGCACAGCCCGGTAAGCACACCTCCAAACAAATTTTATACATTGCCCTTTTCCCCATGATGTGGAACACACCGGATTCTTCGCTGTTAGAGGAAAATACACCATGTTGTTCCTGGGCAGTGACTGAGAGTTCAGGGAAGGTTAAACGAAAATCTACTTCCTCATTTACCCCATTCCACCCAATATTTAAATCTAAAAAAGTCTGGGATACAATCTTTATGACCCTGCTCACTATTCCAATTGAACGCAAGCCAATTATTCCAGAAACAGCGCTGGCAGACAACCATCGCTTTAAGGATAGCTCCATAAGATCTCGCACTTTATTAATTAATCCCATTGTTAGTAAAATGTTCCATAAAAGCTCGGCTGGTAGATACTTCAGCGAATAATGAGTTTTGGAACAATGGCTCATGCACAAACTTCCTGGGATCGTAAGAGATCTCCAACCACTGTACTCCTAGAGCTTGCCAGGCGTTCAGGGGAGACCGATGAAATGCAGGGAGCCGAGCTCTGTCGACCTGCTTCAAGTCCATAAGGAAAAGTTCCCGGTCATAGTCCATTCCACCTACTTGCCTGAGCAAGGTATTCGTGAGAGGACGCCAGGGCACAACCTCGCTGTACAGCAGACGTTTTATTATCATTAGCCGAAAAGCCATTATTCGACTAGGGATGTGCACCAGGTTTTGACCACCTGAATTAGGTGGTCTGCACAACACATCTGGGTTAAGCCGGTAGTGGCCTTCCCAGAAAAAGTCAACTAGACTCATCTGAATGTTGGTGATCAGAGCTTGAGGAGGCTGGAGTGCTATGATCTTATGCCATACGATTGGAAGCACGAGGTTGTTTATTATCGTTACCCGTGCCTTAAGTGACAAGATATGGAGCATCCCTTTCCACTTTGATAGTTTCTGCTTAATGTTATCTAGGAAACCATCCCAGTTTTTCTTCATATAGCTTGAAGTTCCCAAATGGATGCCTAAGTATTTAAACCCATCCGTTTTCCATAACATTCCTCCTGGAAGAGTTTGGGGAACCAGATGTGAAGCCTGGTACGCAGATAGGGTATCTGGGTACAGAGAAAGAGCTACGCTCTTGTTCCAATTTACTCTTGCTGATGAAGCAAGTTCAAATTTGGCAAAACACCGGGATAGCTCAAAAACATCTTCCTGGTTTTTAACCACAACACACAGGTCGTCTGCCTATGCTGTCGTCAAACAAGTCCAAAATTGTTACAAGGACAAACCAGATAAGGTGGTACGAAGGAGAGCCAGTAAGGGTTTGATGGACAGTGTTTACAACATGCCTGACAGTGGACAGCCCTAACGGATGCCACGCTGAAAGGGGAAAGGATGACACAGACTGTTATTTACTTTTAGCAGGCATGATACTGTTGCGGATCTCCGATGTTGGCTCTCCCCTTATCAAGGGGGGGGGGGGGGGGTTAATCCCCTTGTCCTTTATCTGGCCGACGCGATCCTTTTGGTTATAACGTCCTTCCCGGGCAGCGTTAGGTAGGGTTTTAGGACTAGGGATTCGCTATTACCTAAGTACTAACGCTCACCGGAAACGAGGGAATAACTCCCGCCCGAATCACGGATATGGATGGAATATGCCGAGCGGATAGCAATCCGCGATCCGAGCTGTTAACAGGGACTAACCCGATTATAGCGGTTGGGATCGTGCCACGCTTACCCAATTGAGAAATGACTAGGACGATCGGATTAAGAAGAAACCAGAAAGAACAGGTGATTTATTAACAATGTACAAAGAAGAGGAAAAGAAAGGATGTACAAAGAAAGAGGAAGAAAAAGGACACAGGGCAGCCTTAATCACAGTCTTACTTATCCCTTGGACTCAGGCCCGTTCGCTCTCAGACTCAGTCTCAGACTTCAGACTCACGCGGGGATGTAGATGATAGGGTGGAAGGTTCGGCGATGGCATTCACAGCTCGTCCCGGTCCTTGACTCGTACCAGCAGACGATGGTGGAAACCCGGCAGGCAGCTCTCCGCGTAGCGAAGGTGCGAGCGGACAATTATTGTGACGGAAAAAGGGTAAGCTGGGCTAGCGAGACTTTGTGGCTCTTGGCCGCATATGTAATATGTGTACCGGCGCCTTTACACGCGCTCCCGGTATTACTCTGATCGCTCCAAGCGCCCCTTCCCCAATGCACGCTGTAGTCCTCGGCAATGCGTGCCGCGCGCTCGCCCTTTGTAAGCTGGTTGCCACAGCGCATCTCTCCCTCTCGCACTCAACTCTCGTACCAGTTCTTCTGAATAAAGCGCATCAGCCCTCCTCGCTCAGAACTGAAGGTCAACCTCATATAACCGAGTGCAGTTGCGTCAGTCCTCTCCGCACAGTCCTGTTCAATCAATGCTATTCAGTCAGTCCTCTCCGCACAGTCCTGTTCATCAATGCTGTTCAGTCAGTCCTCTCCGCACAGTCCTGTTCAATCAATGCTGTTCAGTCAGTCCTCTCTTGTTAAAGCGCATATACTCTCAAGTCCCCTCGAAGGGCTTTGCGTGCGCGCTTTTATAAGCCAAGCCAGCGAACGCTCTCGAAGCCCCAACCACGCCCGGTCAGGCGATCTCACCTTAGCCCTGATTGGCTGGTGATGGCTTACCGGCTCCGCCTTGATGGCTGTTTGACGTGGCCGCACCTCCATCCTTGCGCTCCGCCCCCCTTTTCAGGCCTCACCTCGTGGCTTTTGGGCTGGTTCGAGCGGAAGCCCAAGGGCAGCGAAGGCTGCTGGCCAAGGAGCGTAACAAATTGGGAGGGCCGATGGGGCATAGACTGGAGAGCGCTTAATGGCGTCGCTTGGAGGGAGGCTGCCAAAATGAACGAAAGGGGCCTACTCTTATTTGCTTTACGCAACGCAGATGCAACTATTGGCAATGGCCTTATCCTAAACACATACTAAGAAATAACTGACGTCCTATGGTGACCTACGTGTTGCTTGTGGCCTACCTATGGGGTGTTACCTTTTAACCTTTAATGATGTTATATTTACAAGTGTGGGTTCTCCAAACCGCAACAATACATTGTTGTATAAAAGTTTTATGCAAGAAATGAATTTTTCTCCAAATCCTGTTTTCGTAAGAACTGCAAACAAAAATGAGTGATCCACACTGTCAAAAGCTTTCTCCTGATCAAGGAGTAATAACCCAAAAGCGTGCGTTGCAGTTTGACCGATAGTAATCAAGGCTCTAACCAAGAAACTACTGTCATACATGGATCGTTCAGGTATGCAATACGTTTGGTCATTCCCAACTAAGAAAGAGATGACCTTTTAAAGACGCATTGCAAGCATTTTTGACACAATCTTATGTCAGTATTTAACAATGACACAGGCCGCCAGTTTGTAACCTGCTGCAAATCCCCTTTCTTGGGAAGAAGACATAAGACAGCTCTTCTGCAGCTCAGGGGCAATTCCCCCTGTTTTTGGCTCTCGTGAAAAATCTCAATTAAAGCAGGACCCAGAACATTCCAAAAAACTTTGTAAAATTCAGCAGGAAGTCCGTCAATTCCGGGGGCTATGCCATCTTCGAGTTGTTTCACTGCTGGTGTGAGCTCCTCCAGATAAATGTCACATTCCAGTTGGAGTTGCTGCTCTACAGAAAGAGATGGGAGAAGTTCAATCATCGCATTTGTCGTCGTTTTATCCACCGTTCTTGGAGTAAACAAGTTTGAGTAAAACTCTTGCAGTGAATGTTTAATGTCACTCTGGCAAGTCAAAACACCGTCGGAAGAGCTTAGGCTCTGAATCTGCTGAGAAGTGTTGGCAGCCTTCTGCATTTTGAAGAAATCTTTGTTTGGAGTCTCGAGGTGTATTCTGCTCATCCGCAGGTGAATCATTGCTCCAGCCGCACGCTTTTTGACCAGTTCGGCCATCAGGGTCTTTTTTTCTATCAGCTGCTGATATTGGTCCCTTCCCCAAGATGTTCCAGCTTCTTGTTCATATTTAAGTACATCTGATTTTAGAGCACTTATCAACCCAGACGTATTACTGGTGGCATACGAGCAATATTGTTGGCAGAAAATCCGAATTTGTGATTTGGTACAGTCTCACCACTGTCGCATATTGACATAGGTAAACTTTTTCTTTTCTAATCCTTCCCATGCCAGTCTGAAGGCATTTTTTAAATGTTCATCTTGTAACAATTTCACATTGAAATTCCAGTTCTTACAGCAATGATAGGGTAACATACATTCCATTGCAATCATAGGGTGATCAGAAAAGCCAGATGGAGTTATGCATGTTCTCTTAACCAGATTCACCATTCCTTGGTTCACGTACAATCTGTCCAGTCGACCCATGGTTAACTGGTTTTTTGCACAGCACACCCATGTATATTGACGGGTGTTTGGATTTTGTAATCGCCATACATCTCTAAGTTTGTATTTTTTCACAATTTGTGCCAAGGACTTTGCACTGGGTGGATGTGGCTCAGGAGTGTTCCTGTCCAGTCGAGGGTTGAGTGTGCAATTATAGTCTCCCCCCATACAAATTAAACAAGTCAAATCAACAGTGCTTCAACAATCCACTAATTTTGGAAGAAATAGAGCCCATTCAGCACTATCACTGGGGCAATACACATTAATAATGCTAACCTTTTGATTGCTGCTAGTAAAATCCACCACCATCAAGAAACCCTTACAAATCTCTCTATAGTGAATCTCAGATGGTTGAAGGCGAGGATGCAAGATTATTGCCACCCCCACTTTAGCTTCTTCAACCGCACTGGAGAAAACATGGCACCCTTTAAACATTCTGCGCCACTCGTCTTCACAAGATTGGTTGATGTGTGTCTCTTGTAACATGAAAATATCAATCTTTTCTTTCTCAAATAGTTGCAACACCTCCAGACGCCGCATACAGCTGCGGCCTCCGTTTATGTTGAGAGACGTTACCTTCATTTATTCTTTATGAATTTTCCTCCTCTTGGAGTTCTTTTCCTGCCTTAGTGGCACACTTCTTCAACCGCTGAAATTGAGGTTCTGAGATCCCAACTTGCTGGGGTTCACAAATCATGTTTCTAGTAGTTTTTAGAAAAGCATGTAGGTTTGGGAAATATTCCTGAATTCTGACATTCCTTTTCCTGAAGGATTCATCGAGGAATTTTTTAATTTAATCTTCTGTAACTACCGTGTCCCCATCCTCATCCTCTTGGGCACAAAACCCACTACCTGATGGGGGTAGAGTAGGGTTCATCAAAATCAAACGCATCATCTTTGTCATTCTCTTCCTGATGCAAACTTATTTCTGAGGCACAAATCTCCCCAGGATCAGAAACATGGATATCGTTTTCATTCAAGTTTAGCTGCTCATCGTCACATGCAGCTTCCTTCTTATCATCCCTTTTATTTTGTTTGAAACGTGTAGGCTTACAGGTTTCTTCTGAGGGGCTGTCTGACATATCTGTTTTATCATTACACCTGGTCATCCCTGCGCCCACCTCTGTGACCATTACATTAATGTCATGTAAGACATCAGGGTTATCAATATCACCAGTAGTGTCCTCCTGAGAGGCGCTAGGATTCTCGATGTCTATATCACACTCAGAACCCTCAAACAGTTCGGCAAGTGGTGCAAACGAATTGCTTAGATTTAAACCCGGTTCGGGTTCAGTTTGCAATCCCAAAGAGGGATTCTCTACACAAGCTCCATCTTGCAAGCTCGGCGACACATTTGACACAACAAGTACCTTACTTTGTACTGTGCTTGCATCCTTCACGGCGGGACATGAACGTTTATGTCCTTTTTTACGAGCCACTGTTACGAACCCTTCCATATTGTCAACCGTACAGTCCTGCACAGTAGGAGAGGGATCAACCACTTTTGTCACACCAGCAGGTAGGGAGGATTGGTCTACTGTTTCCTGTTCACCCATTGGTTGTGGGGAGAGGTCTACCATTCCACGTATCTCAGTCGGTGAGGGGGAGGAGTCAACTGTTTCCCGATCACCATGCGGTCGTGGGGAGGAGTCTAACATATCATCCGCCCCATTAGGTGGGGAGGGAGGAGAATGTGCAATCACCTGGTCTCGATTTTCTAATGATCTCACCAAACCAGGACAGGAACTCTTTACGTGTCCGTAAGCTCCACACCCATAGCACGCCATGACGTCCGTGGAGGCATACATTCTATAAGTATGGCCATTTAAATCTTTGCATGCAAAACTACATTTAGCTTTTGCACATTTTTGGGCAATATAATGTAAACGACCCTTTTAAAAGTCATCACGTGTCGAAATTCACCCCTTGCCGAGTGTATCGGCACCATTGTCACTTTTGATACGATCGTACCGAACTTGCTCAATTGAGCACACAAGTCCTCACCTTTAACAAAGGGAGGGACATTAGACACATTGACCTTCACCGCAGGTGTATCTATTGGGGAAACCACGAGAAACAGGTCGGGCTCTATGAGAAGGTCTTGCTCCACAACGGAGTTCACCATGTGCACCTCCGATACAAACAACCACCTTCTTGTTCATTCGAGAGGCTGCACGGACATTATGTGAGCGGACACTCTTTCCGATTGCTAGAAGCACTTGCTCCATCTTTACCTCACTCGGAGGGTCGCACACCAGCCCATGCTTGCGAGTGAGCGACTCGTACATGCTATTCCTCAAACAATCGTTTGCCATAGGTGAGGGCGAGACTATCGGAAGTAAGCTGTAACACGTGCCCTTTTGTGGTTTGTTTTCAACGTATCCAATCACGTGACTGTTGTCGCGAAGTGTGCACTAACCGGAAGTTACATAGTTCCGCGGGCGGCTTTACAAACATTTCGTATTATTTTTCATAAAACTTTATATTGTTAGAAAGACAATTACTTCTAGCTTGTCGGAAAGTTAAAATTTTAAAGATCAGACAAGAATTAAGCGAGGTATGATCAAATAACCTACAGTCACGTGAAAAAGTAAGTACACCCCATGTAAAGTTTTGACTTTTTCAACATATTTCAACATACAGCTATTTTATCTTCATTTCAACAATATTGATAGATAAGGTGATATAATGCAACAAATATCATGAAACATTTACATTTTGTAGTCCATTGTATAATTTAAATAAACATAAATGCAAATTTCGCATGTGGAAAAAGTAAGTACAACCCATGAAATGTTTTTTAAAATCTTTTTAACATATGTGGACATATCAATATTTGATCTTCATTTAAACAGTATCTATTGATAAAGGTGATCTAATTGAACAAAAAACAATGAAAAATTGACATTGCAATAATTTATTCAACAAAAAATTGTTGCACAGCATGCACAATTGCATACACAGCTCGTTTCAAATCCCCCCACAACATCTAAAGGGATTTAGATCCGGGCTATGACTTGACCATTCCAGAACCCTGCATTTCTTTCTTTTCAGCCATTCCTTCGTGGATTTACTGGTATGTTTCGGGTCATTGTCATGTTGCAAGGTCCACCTTCGGTTGAGCTTCAACTCTCTGACAGATGGCCTCACATTATCCTCAAGCACCCTCTGGTACAATGAAGAATTCATAGTGGATTATATGATGGTGAGCTGCCCAGGCCCTGATGCAGCAAAGCTGCCCCAAACCATAATATTTCCACCACCATGCTTTACAGTTGGTATCAGGTTCTTGTGGTCAAATGCTGTCTTTGGTTTTCGCCAAACATGTCTTCTGGTACTGTGGCCAAATAGCTCTATCTTTGACTCATCTATACAGAGCACATTGTTCCAGAAGTGCTGGTCTTTGCCTCGGTGTTCATTGGCAAACTTTAGTCTTGCCCTGATGTTCTTTCTGGACAGCAAAGGTTTCCTCCTGGCACACCTCCCATGTAGATCAAATTTGTGCAGCCTCTTTCTAATGGTAGACTCGTGCACTTTGACATCAACAGTGGCAAGAGCTACCTGTAGGTCCCGTGATGACATTCTGGGGTTCTTAGAGACTTCTTTCAGCATCTTTCGGTCTGCTCTCGGGCTGAACTTGCTGGGGCGGCCTGGCCTGAACAAGTTGGCAGTTGTTTGGAATCTTCTCCACTTGTAGATGATCTTCCGGACAGTCGAATGATTGATTTCAAATTGTTTGGAGATCTTTTTAAATCCCTTCCCAGACGCGTAGGCATCTATAACCTTCTTTCTGAGGGCCTCAGAGAGCTCTTTTGATCTGGGCATGGTGACGCCGCACACTTCGACAACAAAGAGCAAACCGAACTAAATGTCTGAGGTTTAAATAAGACAGGTTCCTCAAGATCCTCTCTAACGATGTTCTAATCATTTGCACCTGAGCTGGTGCACCTGATTCTAATTTTAGGTATTTGAAGTAGTGATAAATGTAGGGGTGTACTTACTTTTTCCACATGCGAAATTTGCATTTATGTTTATTTAAATTATACAATGGACTACAAAATGTAAATGTTTCATGATATTTGTTATATTATATCACCTTTATCTATCAATATTGTTGAAATAAAGATCAAATAGCTGTATGTTGAAATATGTTGAAAAAGTCAAAACTTTACCTGGGGTGTACTTACTTTTTCACGTGACTTTACACCGTTTCTATAATTTCCGGCTGTAACACGTGCCCTTTTGTGGTTTGTTTTCAATGTATCCAATCACGTGACTGTTGTCGCGAAGGGTGCACTAACTGGAAGTTACGTAGTTCCGCAGGCGCCGAGAGCGAACGTAAATTAAATAAATAAAAGGTGAGAAATCAACAAAATGATACCTTCCACAAGCAACACCGGCAAGTGGAGGTAAAACCAAAACTAATGGACTAGGTCCAAGAACCGTTTAGAGCAGCGAAACACCGCTGCCTGGACTAGGAAAACACGGCAAAATGGAGGCCAGGCCTCAAACCTGGAGGTCCGAAAAAAGGCAACTGAACACCACCTACCATGTGCGCTCTCTCCCTCTCTCTTGCCCCAACAATGCAAGGACACACAGGGGAATCTTTACAAGCATAAACAAGGACACAAGGGAGCGAAATGGGGGATAGGAAAACCAACCAACACGACAGAGAACTCCAGCTCAACATGCACAGCCACCATGATGCCACACCCATGCACGACTCACCAACGACCAGCAGGGGCACGAGAGACAGGGACAGAGAGACAGAGAGAGAGATAGAAAGAGAGAGAGAGAGAGAGAGAGAGAGAGACAGAGAGAGAGAGAGAGAGAGAGAGAGAGAGAGACAGAGAGAGAGAGATAGAAAGAGAGACAGAGAGAGAGAGAGAGAGACAGAGAGAGACAGAGAGAGACAGAGAGAGACAGAGACAGAGACAGAGACAGAGACAGAGAGAGAGAGAGAGAGAGAGAGAGAGAGAGAGAGAGAGAGAGAGAGAGAGAGAGAGAGACTTTTGTGCCCTTTTATTATAAAAAATACAAGCCATTCCACAAAGCGGTTGTAAGCAAAGCAACCAGTTTAAAGAAACATTTCGTAAGGATCATGAATTCACTAAAAGGAGCAAAGGATATTTAAAGGAAACCAGCAAGTACAAAAATTTTACAAACCAAAGGTGAAGACACAAACAAAAACC
>NC_136268.1:62510502-62902058 GCF_964187855.1 Myxine glutinosa | reverse complement strand
GGGGAGGAAGAGAGAGGGCGGGAGGGAGAGAGAGGAGGGAAAAGAGAGAGGGGGTGTCTCACAGCAAGGCGACTGCGCAGGGTAAGTATTCTATGAATACCATCTAGTTCGAAGAATATTTTTTCTTCGCTCCCTCTTTTTACATATTTTGTTTGTCTGGTTGATTTGTTTGTGAAGTAAATGTCAGCTCTTTCACGAGCCTCGATTCAGTATACAAAAAAAAAAGCAGCATTTGAAACAGCGGCAAGTGATTGGAATATGACATGAATAAGTCAGGTGGAAAACCCCTGGACTTTATATTCAATTGGCTTTATATTCAACAAAAATAACCCTCATTGACCATAAGATCCTTTGCATATGGACACTAAAAATTGAAAGGAATAGCCAAGAATAATTCGAAAATAAACATTCTTGCGCACAGGAGCCAACCAGCTGGTACTGTAACGATGCGAAAATTCATCCATGTGACAATCTGCTGGCACACCAAAGAATTGGAGAGTATGTTCCTTTCCAACCTGCTGAACCTAACAATCTAGTCATATCGTGACAAACATTAAAATATTTTAATCACCTGACTTTCTGCAAGGCAAAAAATTCACACAACAAAAAATATTCTTCGAACTAGATGGTATTCATAGAATACTTACCCTGCGCAGTCGCCTTGCTGTGAGACACTCTTATGTTCTTTAAGGGATGTTTTATTTGATCCAAAATGGCTGACAGACTACATGTCCGATGATGTCATAAATTTACATTCTCCAATATTTAACTTATATCTCATAGATATTGTATGTATGTATGTGTATATATATATATATATATATATATTATATATATAATATATATATATATATATATCAGCATACTTGGCATTTAATATGGAATATTATATTTTTTCTTGACTTGGTTTACTTTCTTAACTTGGTATATCAATCTGGTGAGTTTCTTTACACTTTGGTGATTTATTTGTTGAAAGAACCATGTCACTGATTGTCTGTCGCAGCAAGAAGTCAATAACAGGATAATATCACAGGTGCCGTGACAAAATGTAAGGACAGGTACATTTGACGATTGGCTTCACAATCGGGTATATAAGGGTTGTTGGTTCTGTATTAGTGGGAAAACAACTGCTGCACGTCTACAAAAGTTATTGCCGCTTCCTCTGGAGATGGTCCGTCATCTTGACAATGCAGTTTGTCATGGAGTGGTGGTGCTTAACGAAATTCCGGCATGAAACAGCATGCTATTGCTTGGGCAGTATGGCATCACTCCATGACAAAGGTGGGTCAACATAATGTAATAGCAGAGGAGAGAGAGGGACAGAGGGAGAGAGAGAGGGACAGAGGGAGAGAGAGGGACAGAGGGAGAGAGAGGGACAGAGGGAGAGGAGAGGGGACTGGTGTCACGCTCAGGTGTCAAAGATCCTGAAACGAAATGCTCAGAGGGCTGTCCCTACTCCAATACCGAGGCCATGACGTCCCTGCAGAATCACAAGGACAGATGATCGCCAGCTGGACCGGTTAGTCTGCAATGGCCGTACTATGTCAGCTAATCGGCTTAGGGCTGAGTGGCAGCAACTGACAAATGTGCCTGTATCCAGAAGGCTAGTCAACCAACGACTGGTTCAAGCAGGCTATCGTGCCAGGCATCCCCTGAGAAACCATGCCTGACCAGACAACACAGCCAGCAGCGCCGATTGCAATGGGCCAGAGAGCACCGTCAATGGCAGCCAGGACACTGGAATCACGTGACCTTCAGTGACAAGTCTAGATTTCTGGTCTATCGTCAAGATGGCCACGTCCGAGTATGCAGACAAGTGCATGAAGCCTACAACGAAGATTGTATAGTGCCAAGAGTCCAAGCTGGAGGTGGTGGGGTGACAGTTTGGGCTTGCTTTTCATGCAGGGGCAAAACTGACCTGGTTGTTCTGAATGGAAACCTAAACGAGTTCAAGTACAGGGCCATTCTGGAAGAAACATTGCTTCCATTTGCTCGTGCAGCCTTTCGAGGAAACTTTGTCTTCCAAGATGACATTGCACGGCCTCATCGTGCTCGCATGATCCAACACTTTCTTGTTGACCGTGGTGTCGAGCATATGGAGTGGCCTGCCATGTCCCCGGATATGAATCCGATAGAGAACTTGTGGGCAGAATTAACGCGTCAAATGGACAACTTGGTCCAGCAGCCCACCACTGTGCGTGAATTGCAGCAGGCTATTGTCACTGCATGGCAAGCGATTCCTGTCCAAACCTTGGCAAATCTCGTGAACAGCATGCCTCGACGTGTACGTGCTCTCCTGAATGCTCGTGGGGGTTACACGAAGTACTGAACTGTAATTTTACTGTCCGTAATCCCAGTCATGATTTAACTTTCGTTTTTGTTGAAATTTTTTTTGGCTCATGTGTAAAACAAAGAGATACTTCTGGAAAACGTACAGAAGTTTAACACAGTACTGTCCATGAATTGAGTTCGATATCAGTTTACATCACTTTCAAGGATCAATTTATTTGCTTCGAAATGTCAAATGTGGTTTTTGTTTCTTTTAAAGGTCACATTAACAAAATCTAGAATAATTTCAACATAATTCCAATGAATTTTTGGTTCTAAGTCATCTTGAAAAGTAAGTTCACCCCCACAAAAAAAATATTCCATATTAAATGCCAAGTCTGTAGTTAAGAACGGATTTGGGAAAAAAATGGTGGGCAGATTAGTTGGATGACAAGGACAAATTGATTAGATTTTGTTGAAGTTCAGCATCCGGATCCAGGTACAGTCATGTGAAAAAGTAAGTACACCCCATCTAAAGTTTTGACTTTTTCAACATATTTCAACATACAGGTATTTGATCTTCATTTCAATAATATTGATAGATAAAGGTGATATAATACAACAAATATCATAAAACATTTACATTTTGTAGTCCATTGTATAATTTAAATAAACATAAATGCAAATTTCGCATGTGGAAAAAGTAAATACACCCTTGGTTCGAATAGGTGGTATTGCCCCCTTTGGCAGAAACAACCCCAAGTAGGCGTTTCTTATAACTGTCTACCAGTCTCTGACATCGACTGGGAGAAATTTTTGGCCACTCCTCCATGCAGAATTCTTTCAGCTGTGCGATCTTTGAGGGGTTTCTTGCATGCACAGCTCGTTTCAAATCCCCCCACAACATCTCGATGGGATTTAGATCCGGGCTTTGACTTGGCCATTCCAGAACCCTCCATTTCTTTCTTTTCAGCCATTCCTTGGTGGATTTACTGGTATGTTTAGGGTCATTGTCATGTTGCAAGGTCCACCTTCGGTTGAGCTTCAACTTTCCGACAGATGGCCTCACATTATCCTCAAGCACCCTCTGGTACAATGAAAAATTCATAGTGGATTATATGATGGTGAGCTGCCCAGGCCCTGATGAAGCAAAGCTGCCCCAGACCATAATATTTCCACCACCATGCCTTTTTTTTTTTTTGTATACTGAATCGAGGCTCGTGAAAGAGCTAACATTTATTTCACAAACAAATCAACCAGACAAACAAAATATATAACAAGAGGAAGCGGAAGACAAGATGGGGAGAGAAGGGGAAGCACACAAACACAATATTTGAGAGCAGGGAGATGTGTGGGAGGGAGAGGGCTTGGGGGGAGGAGGCGTGGGAAAGGGGGGGGGGGGGATGGGAGAAGTATAAAACACAAGGACACCAAGGACTTCCAGGACAGATGTTGGTATTTCAAAAAAGTGGATTTGGGGTGAAATTAGCGGGGGTAGAAAAGATCAAGGTTTTGGATGGGGGAAGATAAGAGATGGTGGTGAACAGCTGTTTTGAAGACCTGGAGGGTGGAGTGGGATTGAAGAGAGTGAGGGAGTTTGTTCCAGAGGCGGGAGAAAAGAGGAATGAAGGAGTGAAGGTGAGCAGAGAGTCTTGATTTTGGCAGTTGAACCACAAGAGGGTTGCAGGCAGATCTTGTGCGACCTGTAGGAATATTTGGGGGACAGAGTCCAGAGAGAGCTGGGGGGGGGGGGGCAAGGCCAGAGAGGAGTCGGTAGAAGACGGAAAGACCACCAACCTGCCTGCGGTGAGTGAGTGAAAGGCCCTTGGAGTTAGCTTCATCGCGGCAGATTCCAATGATTCTGAACGCTTTGGTTTCAACAGCGTGAAGACGAGCTAGGTGTGAGGCAGGAGCACCAGGCCAGAGGGGATAGCAGTATTCCATTGAGCTGTGGATGAAAGCCTTGTATGTGATGAGGAGCTCAGGTGTGCCAAGGAAGGACTTCGCACGACGGAGGATGCCCAGTCAGAGACTGGCTTTGCAGGCCAGATTTGAAATGTGGTTTTCCCAGGAAAGATCATGGCAGATAGTGAGACCCAAAAGCTTGAGTGACAGAACTTCTTGGAGAGGATTATTCAGAAAGTGGATGGGAGGGTTGTCCAGTCGGTTTTTTCGGAGAGACATCGTAAGAGTGTGAGATTTGTCAGGATTGAAAGACATGTTCCACTTGTTTGCCCAGTCTGTGATTTTATCCAGGTCTGCAGAGAGTGAGGAGGCTGCAGACTCCCGATCTGAGGGATGAGGAATGGAGTGACAGAGAGTAGAGTCATCAGCAAAGAGATAGAGAGGATTTTCAAGAGAGTCAGAGAGATCATTGATGAAGACCAGAAAAAGCACAGGGCCCAGAACACTGCCTGGGGGAACTCCAGCCTGAACAGGTAGAGGAGATGAGAGAAAACCATTCAGGGCCACACATTGACTACGACTAGAGAGGAAGTCCGCCAGCCATGCGTGGAGATTTCCATGGATACCAAAGGAGGAGGGTTTGGTGAGCAGAGCGGGGTGCCAAACCGTATCGAAGGCACGTGATATGTCAAGGGAGACAGCTCTAATTTCCTGTTTGGCATTGAGGACCTCCATCCATTGTTGAGAAAGCAGAAGCAGCATATCCAGAGTAGAGTTACCAGGTCAGAAACCAAATTGATGATCAGAGATCAAGCCATTGGAGAAGAGGAAAGATTTCATATCTGAAGCAATGATGGATTCCATGACTTTGCTGATAATTGGGAGCAGGCTGATTGGTCTCTAGTTGCTAGGATCTGTTTTTGCACCTTTTTTGTGCAAAGCGGTGATGTTGGCTGATTTCCAAGCAGATAGCAGATGGCCTTGAGCAAAAGAGAGGGTGAAGAGAACAGAGAGAGGGAGTGAAAGAGTGGAAGAACAGGATTTTAGGACCCGTGGGCTGATGCCGTCAGGTCCAGTTGCAGAATCAGAGTCGAGGGTTGACAGAAACTTTTCCACCTTGTCAGGAGGAAAGGACGCAGAGTCGAGGAGCAGCTGGGTACGACTGGGTATGGTGGGTACAGAGAGGGACGGGTTTGGGACACAAGATTTAGAGGCAAACACAGAGTTGAGGCATTCAGCTTTTTCACGTGCAGAGTCAGCCGTGTAGCCGTTTGAGGCGAGGGAGGGGATGGAGGGGTAACAAACACCAGAAACAGATTTGACCAGACGCCACCAGGATTTGGAAGAGGGAGACAGATAAGAGAGTTCTGTCTTGAGAACGGAGAGATATTGTTTCCTGGCTCTCCTGAGGGTGGACACACACTTGTTTCGGGCTTTGTGAAAGGAAATGAGATTTCCTTCCGTTGGATTTGTTTTTCAGGAGACGAAAGCAAGTTGTTTCTGGGCAACAGCCTCACCACAAGATTCCGTGTACCATGGACGGGAGGAAGGGTATGACAACTGAAGACGAGATGGGATAAATCTGTGCATGAGAGAGAGCAATTTACCTTGGAAGAATTCCCAGGATGAGTTGATGTCAGAGGCGGTAGAGATGGGAGACCAGTCCAGATGATTGATGGCTGTTTGAAGACCGTGCCAGTTGGCCTGAGTGAAATGCCAGACTCATCGACGCTGAGTAGGCTCTCTGAGAATGGTCAGAGAGATGTCTACTTTATCAAGCACATGATCAGATGAGCCGATTGGAGCAAAAGAAGAGCAGCAGACATTTTCAGGGAATTTAGTCATAACCAAGTCCAGAAGAGAAGATGCTCCGTTGACTGAGATCCGGGTCGGGAAATTGACAGATTGTGTCAGTCCCAGTGAGTCGCAGAAGTCCTTTGCTGAAGAGCCATGGCTGGTGAGAGTGGTACCCACACCCAGCCAACTGGCATGGTGACAATTGAAATCACCACATATGAGGAAGAGAGAGTTGGGATGGGTAGATAGAAGTTGGTCCATATTATCAGACAGCGAGATGTAGATGGAGTCATCACAGTTTGGTGGATAGTAAAACACACATATGAACAAAAGGTGGGAGAGAAGGGGAAGCCATAGCCAAATGTATTCCTGGGGGTGAGGTGGAGAGAGGGCAGTGCAGGGCGAGTGAGGAAGAGAGTTTTTTTAATAAAGATAGCAACCCCACCTCCAGGACGAGGCTCAGGTCTATCATACCGGAGGAGGGAGTAACCTGGGAGAGATACCAATGAATCAGAGACATCATGAAGGAGGAAACTTTCTGTTAAGCAGATCACGTCTTGTTTGTCAGAATCAACCTGTATGGAGAGATCAGTCAAGTTTGAGCGAAGGCCCCGGATGTTTGAGGTCCATACCGTTAATGAAGAGGAAGGGGGAGCATCGGATACAGAACAGGGGAGGGGGGGGGAGAGGGGTAGGGTAAGATGTGGAAGAGGAGGAAGAGGTAGGGAGAGCTATTGAAGGTGTGTCAGAGATTTCAGAATAGCTTGGAGAAAGGGAAGAATGGGGTGGACAAAAGGTTTGATGGTGATTGGGTGAGGCACAGTGAGGTGTTATTTGAGGAGGGGGAAGAGCGAGGCAGAAGGTTGGGGGAGATGAAGGTGAAAGTTGGAAGGGGGAAGAAGTGGGGAGGATGCTTTGAGGAGGAGGGGTGAGAGGGAATCTAGGAGGGGAGGAGCAAGGGAGAGTCTCGGAGGGGAGGGGTGTGGGGGGAGCTTAGGAGGGAAGGGGCAAGGGGGGAGATTTGAAAGGGATGGGTGATGGGGAAGATTTGGAGGGGAGGGGCAAGGGGGAAGATTTGAAAGAGATGGGTGATGGGGAAGATTCGGAGGGGAGGGGCAAGGGGGTAGATTTAGAGGGGAGGGTGATGGGGAAGTTTTGGAGGGGAGGGGTGATGGGGAGGTTTTTGAGGGAAGGGGTGATGGGGAAGATTTGGAGGGGACGGGCAAGGGGGAAGATTTGAAAGGGATGGGTGATGGGGAAGATTTGGAGGGGAGGGGCAAGGGGGAATATTTGAAAGAGATGGGTGATGGGGAAGATTTGGAGGGGAGGGGCAAGGGGGTAGATTTGGAGGGGAGGGGTGATGGGGAAGTTTTGGAGGGGAGGGGTGATGGGGAAGTTTTGGAGGGGAGGGGTGATGGGGAAGTTTTGGAGGGAAGGGGTAATGGGGAAGATTTGGAGGGGAGGGGTGAGATTGGATTTTGAAAAGTGTACGATTAATGGGAAACGAACATTTATTGCAAAATGAGTTTCTTGAGACCTTCGAGTCAAAAATACGTTTGAGGATGCTGAAGGAGGGGTGGAGTGCAGGAGAGTTTCGGGAATGTAGAAAAAAGGAACTGTAAGAGATGGGAATTTTTTTTGGAAGAATAGATTTGGTGAGCAAGTCGAAAGCATCCTTTTATAGAAGAAGAAGAAAAAGGTGTTATAATATACGACAGAATACAGTTCTTCAGGGGAAAGTTTAAACATTACGAACAACGTGATCGAAGAATGAACGAACAAATAAGAACAACGAATAAACGAATAAGAACAGAGAAGGAAAAACAAATTTCGTTTTTTTTTTTTTTTAGTTGAGATTTTAAACAAGGAAGTATGGGGTGAAAGACAGGCAAAAACAGAGAACAAAAGTAATTGCAGTGCAATCGACGAACCGCTGAGAGAAAAACAAAGCCTCAAGGTCGGACACGGTAGCCTACTAGGCCTCAGAATACACGACACGAATTAACCGACGATTTTGTAGACAGGTATGAAAAATTAACACCGATAATCTTACTCAAGATACATTATAGGCACACACACCGAAAGATAAATACAGTTTCGACAAAAACACAATTGTGACAAATTACTTAACTTTGAAAGCCTGAGCGTATGGACAGCTTCGAAAAGACGTGACCTCCAATCTTGTGCATGCGCAAAAGTCAAAGTCTTGCGCATGCTTTACAGTTGGTATCAGGTTCTTGTGGTCAAATGCTGTCTTTGGTTTTCGTCAAACATGTCTTCTGGTACTGTGCCAAAAGGCCCTACCTTTGACTCATCTGTCCAGAGCACATTGTTCCAGAAGTGCTGGTCTTTGCCTAGGTGTTCATTGGCAAACTTTAGTCTTGCCCTGATGTTCTTTCTGGACAGCAAAGGTTTCCTCCTGGCACACCTCCCATGTAGATCAAATTTGTGCAGCCTCTTTCTCATGGTAGACCCATGCACTTTGACATCAACAGTGGCAAGAGCTACCTGTAGGTCCCGTGATGACATTCTGGGGTTCTTAGAGACTTATTTCAGCATCCTCCGGTCTGCTCTCGGGCTGAACTTGCTGGGGCGGCCTGGCCTGAGCAAGTTGGCAGTTGTTTGGAATCTTCTCCACTTATAGATGATCTTTTTTCCACTTATAGATGATGGCTAACCCCCGCTCTAGCAGGGAAAATGGCCTTTAAAATGCATGTTGTTTGTTGTTGTTTTCGGACAGTCGAATGATTGATTTCAAATTGTTTGGAGATCTTTTTAAATCCCTTCCCAGACTCGTAAGCATCTATAACCTTCTTTCTGAAGGCCTCAGAGAGCTCTTTTGATCTAGGCATGGTGACGCCGCACACTTCAACAACAAAGAGCAAACCAAACGAAATGTCTGAGGTTTACATAAGACAGGTTCCTCCAAGATCCTCTCTGACGATGTTCTAATCATTTGCACCTGAGCTGGTGCACCTGATTCTAATTTTAGGTATTTGAAGTAGTGATAAATGTAGGGGTGTACATACTTTTTCCACATGTGAAATTTGCATTTATGTTTATTTAAATTATACAATGGACGACAAAATGTAAATGTTTCATGATATTTGTTATATTATATCACCTTTATATGTCAATATTGTTGAAATGAAGATCAAATAGCTGTATGTTGAAATATGTTGAAAAAGTCAAAACTTTACATGGGGTGTACTTACTTTTTCACATGACTGTATGAAAAAAATTCAACGATTCTTCTCCTTCACCTTCACTTAACAATATGCATTATGGTGATGTTGAAATCTGAGTAAGAATAATTATAAATTTTCAAAATGTTTCGTTTTAATCATTTTAAGCGGAGGTTGAAACCAAAGCATCAGACATTGAGCTTCGCAGCGAAGTGGAAGACATTTCTGCGCACACCATACAAAAGCAACAAGGACGGTTGATGAAGGTTGATGTTAGCTGACTTCCAAGCAGATGGAAGATGACCTCGGGCAAATTATCGAGTGAACAGAGCAGAATGTTTGTGAAGTACAAATGTTATCTTTTCATTAAACCATCAGTAAAGAGATGGGTAAAAATGCCTAGTGCTAAACATTTATAAATAGTATCAGGTACAAACTTTTACCCTTTTTTCTGAAACAAACTTCAGTATTTGTATCTGCAAGCAATCCACCATCATCATTAGGTTCATTAAAAAAAGCACATTAACTATGTCCAGTGGGCTTCGAGCAAATGAAGCTGTTTCTCTAAATTGCCTCCATGTAAACAGACTGGCTATTTGAAAAAAAAATTTGTCCCCAAAAGTGTAATGTCAGCAGGAACGATCTTTACCAAATGTCGCTTCACAACGAGCAAGAGCATTCTTCTTGTCGACTTTGCAGTCCTTTCGGATACGAACTAAGGAGCAAAACATAAAAGGCAATTTTAGATTGAAACATTTTAAGAAGATGTCCATTCACAATTTCAGTATTTGTTTATCAGTATGATATCCTACCTCCAGAGATATCTCTCTTCACTTTTGTGAATTGGTTAAGGTTAGGGTGGACTGTAAATCTGTCACAGCAAAAATAAATAACGAGACTATCTGAAGAAAAACCCACTAAATGGTGCTAGAAATTGTATTTGTAAGCTAAATGAGAGGGAGCTGTTGCAACAAACAGTAAAACATTTCCACAAGTGTGATGATATATGAGGCATGGCAATCCTATTCAGGCAACTTGCAGGTCATCAGTACACAAATTACGTACATTACTAGAGAGGAAGTCCACCAGCCATGCGTGGAGATTTCCATGGATACCAAAGGAGGAGAGTTTGGTGAGCAGAGCGGGGTGCCAGACCCTATCGAACATTAGACTCGGTGGACTGGCGGCCATTTTGGATTTGACCTCTCACGGTTCTCAGAGGTCAAATCTGATTTCCCTCCACATCTGAAAATAAACCTTATGGTATGCACTAACTATGTTAAAAATTTCATGCTTTTCTCATAAAATGCACAATTTTTGTGTTTATCTGCTGCACTATGTCAGTTAAGCAAAGGAAAAAGCCAATTGGCCCATCTTGCCCCCACCAAACTGAACTCTCTAATGTGGGGGAGCGGAAGGGGTGGTAATTTGGAGGAAAAAGGTCATGATGTAGGAAATAGAAAAGGGGGAGCGGAAAGTGAGAGGAGTGAAAGGGGAATGAGGTAAATAACAGATAAGACACCACCCTTCAGAAGATAGTGGAGACTCGGGTTTTTTGGAAAGTGGGAAGGGGAGGAAGTGGTTAGATGAGGGCAGTATGCAAGCAACACTTTCACACTTCACCAACACCTCGACTAAGATAAATCAGGCCATCTCAAAATATCCAAACAACATAACATGTACATTGTACATAATGCCCACAGATGACTGTCACAAAACTCTAAGGTTTATTAATCATCGATGTCCGAAACAGCAGTCTGTTGTGTAGTCCAAACCTGCGTTTGTTTTACAGGCAAAGCGCAAACGACAAGCACAGAACTCCGACACATGCTGTGTACAGCAAAGCAACGGATGACGTGTGGCTCTTCTTTTCCCCTCTTCACCCTTGCATTCTGAAATGTAACACCCAAAGACTCGTCCGATGAAGGTAACGCGATTAATCACAGATCAACACATAAACTTTATGTTGACGGCCATCTTTTACTCCAACTCTCGCGTCACCACTTCCCCACCTCCTCCCACTCCCCCGTTCCGTGGCCGAACCCCTCTAAATACAGGGGGCATCTGCGAGTTACTGTAAATAACAATATGCTATACCCTCTCCATTTTTAGCCGCGTCGCAGACGCTGCTCATAGAGTGCCCTCTGCTGTTGTTGTTGTTACCTCTACTTCTTCTTCTTCTTCTTGTTGTTGTTCTTGCAGGGAAGACAAAACCTCAAAGCTCCACCCATTTTGGGAGAGGCTTCATATAAACAAATATCCACCATTTTATTAACTCGCATAGCTTTGAGGCTTGTTTTGTAGGCCCGTGGTGTCTTCCTCTCTCACACAGTTTTCTTTCAAATCAAATTCGATATATCATTTTATTTTTCACAGTCGCTAACATAGTTTTAGACTCGGTTGAAAAAAAACGAGAAGAAAATCCGATGAAAGTTGCCCTTTATAGAACGAAATGAATTCTCAAAGGCCTGTAACTTCAAGTCCATTGACATATATTTTTTTAAATCGCGGCATGCTCAGTCATACACCGCTCGAAATAAGAGACGGGAAAATGCCGAGATATATATATTTTGTTTAAATCGTGGCATGCTCAGTCATACACCGCCCGAAATAACAGACGGGAAAATGCCGAGATATATTAAATATTCGTCCATTTGATGACAATCGTCACGATGAAATATTTAATTTATACGTCGTCACAATAATGTGCAGAGAGGAGCATAGCTTCGTTCACGTGTCGCCACGCACGGGAAATTGCCGAGATATATATTTTGTTTAAATCGTGGCATGCTCAGTCATACACCGCCTGAAATAACAGACGGGAATGCCGAGATATATTAAAAATTCGTCAATTTGATGACAATCGTCACGATGAAATATTTAATTTATACGTTGACACAATAATGTGCAGAGAGGAGCATAGCTTCGTTCACGTGTCGCTACACACGAGAAATTGCCGAGATATATTTTTTTACAATCACGGCATGGTCAGTCATACACCGCCTGAAATAACAGACGGGAAAATGCCGAGATATATTAAAAATTCGTTCATTTGATGACAATCGTCACGATGAAATATTTAATTTATACGTCGTCACAATAATGTGGAGAGAGGAGCATAGCTTCGTTCACATGTCGCCACACACGGGAAATTGCCGAGATATATATATTTTTCAATCGCGGCATGGTCAGTCATACACCGCCTGAAATAACAGACGGGAAAATGCCGAGATATATTAAAAATTCGTCCATTTGATGACAATCGTCACGATGAAATATTTAATTTATACGTCGTCACAATAATGTGGAGAGAGGAGCATAGCTTCGTTCACATGTCGCCACACACGGGAAATTGCCGAGATATATATTTTTTTTAATCGCGGCATGGTCAGTCATACACCGCCTGAAATAACAGACGGGAAAATGCCGAGATATATTAAAAATTCGTCAATTTGATGACAATCGTCACGATGAAATATTTAATTTATACGTTGACACAATAATGTGCAGAGAGGAGCATAGCTTCGTTCACGTGTCGCTACACACGAGAAATTGCCGAGATATATTTTTTTACAATCACGGCATGGTCAGTCATACACCGCCTGAAATAACAGACGGGAAAATGCCGAGATATATTAAAAATTCGTTCATTTGATGACAATCGTCACGATGAAATATTTAATTTATACGTCGTCACAATAATGTGGAGAGAGGAGCATAGCTTCGTTCACATGTCGCCACACACGGGAAATTGCCGAGATATATATATTTTTCAATCGCGGCATGGTCAGTCATACACCGCCTGAAATAACAGACGGGAAAATGCCGAGATATATTAAAAATTCGTCCATTTGATGACAATCGTCACGATGAAATATTTAATTTATACGTCGTCACAATAATGTGGAGAGAGGAGCATAGCTTCGTTCACATGTCGCCACACACGGGAAATTGCCGAGATATATATTTTTTTAAATCGCGGCATGGTCAGTCATACACCGCCTGAAATAACAGACGGGAAAATGCCGAGATATATTAAAAATTCGTCGCCACACACGGGAAATTGCCGAGATATATTTTCACTTTGCACAAAAATAACATCAAGTAATCGAATCAATAGGAATGTCCTGTGCTTATAACATCGACGTTATAGGCACAGCTGCATCTAGGCATTGTGTAACATCGACGCGGCTTTTGTTTTAATTAAAACTTTTTGTACTTGTTAAGCTTAAACATGCAAATCTAACATTTGTCCAAACTCCCTCATCACATAAGATCCACCTGCGAACAACAATAATGATTTTCGAAGAAACATTGAGTTTATACCAGGTGTGCCAATTTTTTTTTACAAAACCCTCCAAACACCATTGATGTATTTTTTCATATTTTTTTTTCTCTCTTATATCAGATAGTGAGATGATGCCCGGGATCTATTTGTCGGAAATGAAGAAAAGTAGGAATGAAGAAAAAAGAATGTAGGAAATAATGTGGTGTAATAATGTCGGAAAATGGAAAAATAATGTGGAAAATGGAAAAATAATATTGGGAAAAATAACGTAGGAAATGAAGAAATACATTTTCTGCAGAATATTTGAATGAAACACAACCCATCGTCCCGTCCAAACTCATAGAAAGTTCAAGAGAAAATTTTATCGCAGAGACACCCCATGCAAAGCTAGAACATTTCAAGAGCAAGGACCTGTGCACAAGTTAAACTCGAAATCAGCAGACAGACCAACTCATTCTGGACGCCCTTTGCTGAGAACTCCTGAGGTCATTGAGGGAGTCCGACAGTCGAATGGAAACAGTCCAAAAAGTCGCTTCTCCACTGCAGTCAAGAACTTGGGACTGACAGTGTCAAGTCTCCGAAGGATTCTCAATGATGACGTGAAACGTTATCCATACAGAATACAAGTCAGACACAAACTCACTGACCCAGACAAAAACAGGCATCTTGCAATGGCTTGTGGGTTTTGGGGAAAATTGAGGAGCCTGGTTTTTGTTCTCCGATAAGGCTCAGTTTTTGCTTAATGACCAAGTTAACTCGAGGAACAATGTCAATGCAGCCATAGTACTACCTGATGAGGTTCACCAGAGACCCTTACATTCAGTCACATGCACAGCATGGTGCGCAATGAGCAATCATGGCATCATTGGACCATTCTGGTTCAAAGATAAGGATGTGCTTGTGTAAGGATGTGTGGATAAGGATGTGTGTGATAAGGATGTGCTGTGCTTTTTCTGGTCTTTATCAATGATCTCTCTGACTCTCTGGAAAATCCTCTCTATCTCTTTGCTGATGACTCCACTCTCTGCCGCTCCATTCCTCTTCCCTCAGATCGGCAGTCTGCAGCCTCCTCACTCTCTGAAGACCTGGACAAAATCACAGACTGGTCAAACAAGTGGAACATGTCTTTCAATCCTGCCAAATCTCACTCTCTTACTATGTCTCTCCGAAAAGATCGACTGGACAACCCTCCCATCTACTTTCTCAACAATCCTCTCCAAGAAGTTCTGTCACTCAAGCTTTTGGGTCTCACTATCTGCCATGATCATTCTTGGGAAAACCACATTTCCAAGCTGGCCTCCAAAGCCAGTCGCCGACTGGGCATCCTCCGTCGTGCGAAGTCCTTCCTCGGCACACCTGAGCTCCTCACCACTTACAAGGCTTTCATCCGCAGCTCAATGGAATACTGTTCTCCCCTATGGGCTGGTGCTCCTGCCTCACACCTGGCTCGGCTTCACGCTGTTGAATCCAAAGCTTTCAAAATCATTGGAATCTCCCGCGATGAAGCTATCTCTGAGGGCCTTTCACTCACTCACCGCAGGCAGGTAGGTGGTCTTTCTGTCTTCTACCGACTCCTCTCCGGCCTTGCTCCCCCAGCTCTCTCTGTGCTCTGTCCCCCAAATATTCCTACAGGTCGCACAAGATCTGCCAGCAACCCTCTGATGGTTAAACTGCCGAAATCTCGGCTCTCTGCTCACCTTCACTCTTTCATTCCTCTTTTCTCCCGCCTGTGGAACAAACTCCCACACTCCCTTCAATCCCTCTCCTCCCTCCAGGTCTTTAAAACAGCTGTTCACCACCATCTCTTATCTTCCCCCATCCATAACCTTGATCTTTTCTACCCCCACTAATTCACCCCAGATCCACCTTGTTTGAAATTCCAACTTATTTCCTGGAAATCCTGGCAGTGTCCATATGTTTATACCTCTCCCACCCCCCCCCCCTTCACATGCCTCCCCCCCTTCACATGCCTCCCCCCCTTCACATGCCTCTTCACATGCCTCCCCCTTCACATGCCTCCCCCCCAAAGCCCTCTCCCTCCCACAGATCTCTCGATGTCTCCATGTCTCTCGGTCCCTGCTCTCAAATGTTGTGTTTGTGTCCTTCCCCCTCTCTCCCCATCTTGTCTACCGCTCCCGATGTTATTTGTTTTATGTGTCTGTTTGTCTTTCTGTGTGATTAATGTTCGCTCTTTCACGAGCCTCGATCTTGTATACAAAAAAAAAAAAAAAAAAAAAAAAAAAAAAAATGGTAATGTCATGACCATCAACTCTAAGCACTACATTAAAGTGCTGAATTAATTTTGGGCTGCTCTTGATCACAGGGGAAGCTTTCAAAGAGAAGAACAATGGTTTCAGCAGGATGGGGTAACTCGTCACACTGAAAATGAGTCCAGTGAGTGGGTGACAAGACACTTCGTTGAGGGAGTGATTGGCTGATGCTTCAGTGTTGAATGATCTCGACACTCCCCTGATCTGAGCCCACTAGATGGGATATCTCAAAGGGATTTGTGTATAAGGGTAACCCTCGAAGCATATTTGAGCTGAAACAAGCAATCACAGAGAAAGTTAGGTCCATCCCATTTCCTAAACGGTCTACCAGAGGTCAAAGGTTCGACGATCCAGGTTCGATCCAGGTTCGACCATGATTCTACATGCTGCCCTGTTTCCTAGCAACCGTTGAAATTGGTTTGAAATATGGTGATGCTGTTTAAAATATCTTTTGGAGGTGTAGTATATTGCTTTATTATACCAAGTGAGCACCCAGCGGTATTGCCCCTATTTTTACCTTCGCAAAAGCGGAAGGTTATGTTTTGATCGCTGTGTATTTATTTGTATGTCTGTGTGTGTGTGTGTATGTTATTCGCATAACTCAAAAAGTATTCAACCGAATTGCATGAAATTTGGTGGGATGATTGGTTATTATACGGGACACATTTGATTAGATTTTGGGAGCAATCGGGTCAAAGGTCAAGGTCAAGGTCACGAAAAGGTCAAAATCGTATTTTTACCAAGTACAGAACAGTAGCTGCGGCGAAGGTATGCGCTCTACCGAGTGCCCGTTCTAGTTATTAGTGTTGTTACCTCCGCCACCAAAGGTAGCTGGAGGTTATGTTTTCACCACTGTCCGTTTGTGAACAAAATATCTCAAAAAGTTGTGGACGGATTCGGACGAAATTTGGCAGAAATGTAGCGTATGTGACAAGGACGAAATGATTAGATTTTGGTGAAGATACGGATTCGGATCCGGCTACTAGAATTAAAAAAATTGATTCTTCACCATTGGGAGATAGGGCCAAAAACGATACATAGCAGGATATCTCAAAAAGTTGTGGACGGATTTGGACAAAACTTGGTGGACCTGTTGGGTGTGTGACAAGGAAGAATCGATTCGATTTTGGGGAAGATCTGAATATGGATTCGGATATGAGAATTATTTAATTTTCTAAGTGATTCTTCACCATTGGGAGATAGGGCCAAAAACGATACATAGCAGGATATCTCAAAAGGTTGTGGACGGATTTGGACAAAACTTGGTGGACCTGTTGAGTGTATGACAAGGACGATTCGATTAGATTTTGGTGAAGATCTGAATATGGATTCGGATATGAGAATTATTTAATTTTCTAAGTGATTCTTCACCATTGGGAGATAGGGCCAAAAACGATACATAGCAGGATTTCTCAAAAGGTTGTGGACGGATTTGGACAAAACTT
Source organism: Myxine glutinosa (assembly GCF_964187855.1). NCBI lineage: Eukaryota > Metazoa > Chordata > Myxini > Myxiniformes > Myxinidae > Myxine > Myxine glutinosa. The sequence goes on along the minus strand of NC_136268.1, from coordinate 62,884,900 downwards.
GGTGGACCTGTTGGGTGTGTGACAAGGAAGAATCGATTCAATTTTGGGGAAGATCTAAATATGGATTCGGATATGAGAATTATTTAATTTTCTAAGTGATTCTTCACCATTGGGAGATCGGGCCAAAAACGATACATAGCAGGATTTCTCAAAAGGTTGTGGACGGATTTGGACAAAACTTGGTGGACCTGTTGAGTGTATGACAAGGACGATTCGATTAGATTTTGGTGAAGATCTGAATATGGATTCGGATATGAGAATTATTTAATTTTCTAAGTGATTCTTCACCATTGGGAGATAGGGCCAAAAACGATACATAGCAGGATTTCTCAAAAGGTTGTGGACGGATTTGGACAAAACTTGGTGGACCTGTTGGGTGTGTGACAAGGAAGAATCGATTCAATTTTGGGGAAGATCTAAATATGGATTCGGATATGAGAATTATTTAATTTTCTAAGTGATTCTTCACCATTGGGAGATCGGGCCAAAAACGATACATAGCAGGATATCTCAAAAAGTTATGGACGGATTTGGACGAAACTTGGTGGACTTGTTGGGTGTGTGACAAGGAAGAATCGATTCAATTTTGGTGAAGATCCGGATCCGGATCCAGTTAGTATAATTTATCAGTGATTCTTCACCATTGAGTGATATGGCCAACCAGGTGGAGGTATGCTCTCCACTGAGTGCCGTTCTAGTTTGGGTTGTTTTTGGCACACCCTATAAATCACGAACCCAACTTTCATAATCTTCAAAGTTACTGTTAATGTTCAACAATTCATGTCAAAAATTCACGAATCAAAATATCACTTCCTTCCCCCCTTTTGTAACCACAAATAAAAACAGTTAATCAAAACTTGTGAATAACAGTAAAACTGAATTGTCATCCAAAGTTCATTCCAAGTTAACTCTTGTGCATACTGTTCACATGTCCAGTTGATTAGGAGGTCTTTTGGGTGTGAGCAGAGCGACGGAGCACACCCTATTCTGACGGTGTCACATGCCATGGTTCACATTCCTCTGTGCAGCAGGATCACCTTGATATGGTTCCTTGCACTTTGAGCATTGTCCTCTGGAATGATATTTGCAGGCCTCTCCTATGTGCAAGCCTTGATGGATGGTTCTGATGAACCAGATATATTACCAGTTATATCAGAGGTTGACAGTCTCACGTGATCCACATGCCACATGCCTCCTCGCATTCCGGCCATCCAAGAGTTTCACAATGCAACGAGGGAAGAGTCCATTTTCTCCACAACAGTCCCTCCCAGCCAGCAGTTACCACTATCAAAATTGAGCACAGACACAATCTCCCACACTAAAATGTCTCTCCTTAGTGTGTCTGTCTTGCCAGCACTTCTGCTTGGTTTGGACTCTGTGGACCATTACAGACTCACCTGGCTGTAACAGGTCAAGGTATGTCTTCAGTTTCCTTCCCATTAAAAACTCTAATGGTGCCCTCCCAGTGGTCGAGTGAGTTGTTACGCGGTATTCGAAAAGGAATCGGGCCACTTTCGACTCGACGCTACCCTGTTTGAGCTTTTTCATATCCCCCCTCTCCCCCTAATTAAATGTTTGCAATGAGCGTTCAGCCAACCTATTGGACCCTGGATGGTATGTTGCTGAGGTGAGGTGGGTTATTCCATTGACATCCACAAACTTTTGAAATTCTGTACTAGTGAATGATGGGCCAGTATCTGACACAAGAGTTGTGGGTAGTGCATGTGTAGCAAATGTGTTTCTTAGTTTTCTGATGGTTGTCTCGGGTGAGGTTGTTGTCATGGGGTCCACATCCATCCACTTAGTATGGACATCATTAATGACCAGGGACATTTTGTCGACAGAAGGACGTAGTCAATGTGTACACACTCCCAAGGTTTCTGGGGGCATTTCCAAGTATGCATTTGGGATGACACGGGCAACTTTGCATTTGCCTGACAAGAATTGCAGTTGCGAACTGTACCCTCGATGTCTAAATCGAGATTCAGCCACCAAACATAGTTCCGCACAAACACCTTCATTTGCACCATTCCTGGATGTGCCTCATGAAGTATTTCCAGCACTCTAGCTTTCCCTAGTAGGGGAACTACGACCCTACTGCCTCAAATTATATCACATCATCATGGACACTCAGCTCAGATTTCTGCAGTTAATATGCATGGAGATTTGTTTCTGTCAGGCCAATAATTGGTTGTGCTACGACGCACACATGACAGAAATGGGTCATATTCTGCCCACTGGCGAATCTCTTCAGCCGTTACTGGTGAAGAATCTAGGAATTCCATGGGGGGCACAGACTCTTCTGGGCATGGGTACAAATTTGAGGCTTTCATGTAAAGGGAAGAAACTCATGGCATCGGCACGTCCCATATCCTTGTCTGGCTTGAACATGAACGAGTAATCATGAGCTGCCAGAATTGGTGCCCAGAGTTGTATCCTTGAAGAAGATAATACAGGTACACCTTTGGTAGCACTGAATGAGGTCTGCAGTGGCTTGTGGTCATTAGTGATTTTGAAATGCCAACTGAAAAGGTACGAGTGAAATTTATTTACCCAGAAAATCACTGCCAGGCCCTTTTTCTCAAGCTGTGAGTATTTTTTCTCAGCTGAGGTGAGGCTGCGTGAAGAAATGGGTTTCTCTGGTTCATTTGGCATATGATGAGACAATACTGCCCCAACGCCATATGGTTTGGCGTCACATGCATGTAGTACATCTTTATTTGTCTCATAATGCACTTGAACCTTGGAAAAACTTAGCAGTTGTTTTGAAGCCCTGACGGAATCGTCTTGCTCTAGCCCAACATCCCAAGTGGCATTTTGTTTTTTGTTAGGATAGCATTGAATGGTGGAAGTACTATTGACAGATTAGGTAGAAGCAACCCACTGTAATTCAGGAGCCCCAGTTGAGATTTCAGTTCTGACACATTCCTGGGAACTGGAGCTTCCAACATTGCTCAAACTTTGCCAACTACCTATTGTATTGATCCTGTTACCCAGATACTCCACTTTCTTGGCTTGGAAAACACATTTTTCGTTGTGTACAGTTATTCGAGCATCTGGCAGTCAACGGAGCACTGCATTCAGATTTTTTGCATGGTCTGCCTTATTCTCCCCAGAAATTAATGTCATCAATACAGACACTAACATGTGGAATACCATGCAAAAGGGTGTCTATACTGCATTGTACAATTAAGGATGATGAGATCCCTAGCAGGAGGGAGAATATAACTGAACCGCCCCGGTGAGCATTTATGGTTGTGTAATCCTTTGATGCCCTATCCAAAGGCAATTGCAAATAAGCATGGGTGAGACCAAGCTTCGTGAAAGTCTGTCCTCCATTTAGGGTGGCATCCAATTTTTCAATCAACAGAATCGGATAGCTGTCTTATTTCCCCCACTTGATTTACAGTAAGCTTCTAATCACTACATATGCAGACTTGGCCATCACCTTTTAGGACAGGCACTACTGGTGCCACCAAGTCTGAGAACTCTACTGGTTCTATAATTCCTTCCTTCTGTAGGTGCTCAAGTTCTAGGTCGTCTGTCCTCTTCATGACATAGAGCATTGCCTACGGTTTTGAAATTTTTTGGCTTAGCTAATGGATCCATATGGATTTTAGCAGTTATGTTCTTCACTCTGCCCAGTCCACTCTGAAAAACCTTTGAGTACTGTTCCACTATGGGCTCGTGGGGCACTTTTACCTCAATGTGACAAATCCCAACCATTTCAGCTTAAATACTTTCAGCCAGTCCCGCACTATGAGACTTGGGCTGACACTATCCCTGAACTGAGAATACAGTGATCTGCTCTTCCATGTGTGTACATAAAACAGCACCGGATTTGCGCACTGCTCCTGTATCTCCTGTAATGGAGGCTCCTGCATCAATGTGTGTTTTGACATTTTTACCATCTATGTCAAAATCTATTACTAGGGGGTGGATTTCCCTCTTCCCAGAACTGACACTACACATGGAATAAACGTCGGCCGAAAACAACACATCGTCGACTTCAGAATCACGTTGAACCACATTTGTTGCTTTTTGCTCTTTCTGTTTCCAAAATTTGCGTGCTGGACTATTTTTCTTTCTTTCTACAAGCCTTGGCAATGTGTCCAATGCAACGGAAGTAATCATTTCACTCAGCATCCTTAAACCAGTATTCGTCAGGTGAATAGAATGTACTGGAATATTGAAAACATGCTGTGAAATTTCCACTTGAACTTTGACCCATGTTCCATGGGTGTCACAGTTACAATGATTTCCAGTGCTGGCAAAACTCCTGAACTGCTTCCATTCTTGGTTACTGGCATGAACCTTATGCACTTTGGCTTTCCTCCCTTGGGGAAAAGCAGAGGCATTCATTGCCTGAATATCTGTTGCATTTTTAGCAGCAACTTCCATCCCATGACCAATGTCCATGGCTTTTCTGAAGTCAAAATCCCTTTCTGGCAACAACCTACGTTGAATGCACTCATCTTGGACACCACACACAAGTCTATACCTCAGCATTTAATTCATTGATCTTAAAGAATGCTGCCATTATTCAACCCCAAAACAAATTCACAGAAAGTTCATATACGTCCCGATTTTTCCTCGTACCAGCCCTATTTATCCTTGTCGCCAGTTGAAATATATTACATTTATTTTTACCTTTCACGAAAGTCATCTCCATATCACACAAAAATCTTAACAACAATATTACTTGAAACTAAAAATCCTAACAGTATAGAATAACAACAAAGGCGGATGTGACGGATCTGTAACACTCCCCACCTTCAAGGAAGAAAGTTTGAACACGGTGATGGTCCTCAGAACTTTCTTTCCCTACAAAAAGTATCTTCAACACCCAAAAGTAATACTCACCCATAAAACTACAAATCAAAACTATGGCTGATCAAAACTATGGCTGATTAAATCCCATAAGCAACAAAAATTCCAAACAACTCACAGGAATCCTCAAAGTTAATTCAATCTGGATGAACTTCCTGCTGGAGATATTTCATCTTAACAGGGTTCATCCGGTGAGGGTGTTGTTTCACAGGAGTGGCCTCCCCCACATCAACATCATGACATACCAGATCGGTACGACCAGGTACATCTGTGAACAAATGTGCAAACTCAGTAATTAGGTTGGATAATTGTCCTTGTTGTTCCCTTGTCAAATGACCTAATTTCTGGTCTCGGTTCCTTAAGACTTCAGTGTTCATCAATCTGGGGCAAGCCTGGTCATCAATGCTATCGAACTTCACACTGGCCTCAAACTCAGGATTCTCTTGCACACCGACTACAGGTACGACAGGTGAGACGGGAGCCATTTTTTTCCACAGGCTTCCTCTCATAATATTTCTTCAGTCGGTTAACGTCACACAGCTGCCGTTTTTTCCGCCGGTCGGGAGTTGTCACCACATAATCCGTTTCATTGACCCTCCTTTTGATGGCATAGGGACCAAAATACCTAGCTTGTAGCGGCTGACCTGGAACTGGAAGCAACACGAGCACTCGGTCCTCAGGACTGAAATTTCGTATTTGAGAAGTCTTGTCATGCCTCACTTTCATTTTGTCCTGTGCTGCTTTCAAGTTTCCTCTCGCTACTTCACAGGCCTTAGCCAATCTGTGCCAAACAGTTGTCACATACTCTGACACAGTTGACTGTGACTCCTCTTGTAGCCACTGTTCCTTCACCAGTTTCAAAGGTCCTCTAACTGTGTGTTCAAACACGAGTTCAAAAGGACTGAATCCCAATGACTCCTGAACAGACTCCCTCGTAGCAAACAACAATAAGGGCATTCCCTCGTCCCAAATCTTGTCACATTCAAAGCAGTAAGTTCTGATCATATTCTTTAATGTCTGGTGAAACCTTTCCAAGGCCCCTTGGCTCTCGGGATAGTAAGTACTTGACCTCACTTGCTTCACTCGCAACAGGTGTACCACTTGCTGAAAAAGCTTTGACATGAAGTTGGAATCCTGATCAGACTGGATGACCTTAGGTGGGCCAACCAGGGTGAAAATTTTAATCAAGGCCTTCGCAATACCTGTTGCAGTAATTTTCCCAAGAGGCACCGCTTCTGGGAACCTTGTGGAAGCGCACATGATGGTCAGCATATTCTGAAGTCCAGCCTTAGTTTTTGGTAAAGGACCTACACAGTCAATAAAGACCCGGCTGAATGGTTCTTCAAAAGCTGGAATAGGTTTTAAAGGCGCTGAAGGGGTTTTCTGATTAGGTTTTTCCACCGTCTGACAAGAATGACAAGATTTACAGAATTCCGCCACATCACGTCGCAATCCTGGCCAGAAAAAATGTGCCAGAATTCTTTCACACGTCTTGTTCACTCCAAGGTGCCCAGCCAAAGGTGTCTCATGTGCCAAACTCAATATCTCCTGGTACGGTTGTGGCACACAATTTGGTAATGGACTTTCCACTCGTCATTCGCTGGTACCCCCGGTGGTCTCCATTTTCTCATAAGTATTTCCTCTTTCATGAAGTAACCAACAGGTACCTTCATAGCCTCTTCCTCTGTAATGGATTTACCAATCAGACTCAGGAGTTCAGAATCTCTGTGTTGCTCTTCAACAAGTCTCTTTCGGACAAGCACCGTTTGTTCAGCCTCGTTCCCAGATGTCTCCGACGGACACTCCATTTTATCCTTTGGTCCAGATGAAACCTTATCATTAGGTTCCTTGGTGTCACTCCCTTTACTACCGTCTCCCCCAGACGTTTCCTCCAATATCTCTATGGAACCCAAATCCACATCACCTTCCTTCTCATTCCCTTCAGAGCGCTTCCTACCCATAGCACGAGTCACTGCACAGGATGGAAAGATACCCGGAATCTCCTGCTGCGCCAACTGTGCTGTGTTATTTTCCATACTGGGCTTTTCAACCAACATCGGATTACCTGAAACTCGACCACCGGCCAAATCGATCCCGATAATAAAAGAAATTCCCTCCACAGGAAGAGTGGCTTGTAAACCTATGGTGACCGGTCCTGACACCAACTCAGATTTTAAATGGATCACATGAAGACGAGCTTTAACGAAGCCACCAACCCCCTGTAAGAGGACACTAACCCCAGTTGCAGTTTTTTCAGACAATTGCAAAATTCCCTCAAGCATCAAAGATTGATGTGCTCCAGTGACCCTCAATACCCTAACAGGTCTCTGGTTAGTTAAGTCCCCATCCAGTGTGTTACGGATTTGTCACTTCCGTTGTTTTGGTTTTCATCCACTGTAAACATTTTTGATTCCATGTACTATTATTGTTCTCAAAAGGTTTATTGTTTATGAACTGTTTTCAAAAGGTGAAAAAGTTAGAGTTAAAAGAAACCGGAAATCAGATCGGGAACCGGACGACAAAGAGGAAGAAGACGAAAAGAAGGCGGAGCGCGTGGAGTCGGACAAGAAGCCTAGTCGCTTCGAGTTCTGGAGCAAACGTTGACGAACGACAGTCACTAGCGAACGTTCGGGTTTCCCGGGAAAGGGATTCCTGCGACAGAGTTGTTATCGCTGTGACAGAGCAACCTGCATGTCAGGTTTTGCGATTGATTTCGAAGAGAATCATCGAAGGGCCGTTATGTCTCGAGAACGGGCCGTCGGCCATTTTGACTCGCGCGCTTTGTGCGTCGAGCAAGGTTTCTTTGCTTCGCTTCAGCCTTTGCGCGTCGCGCAAGGTTTTTCTTTGCTTCACTTCAGCCGTCTTCACCGCATTCAGACGTATCTGGTGTGTGTGTGTGTGTGTGTGTGTGTGTGTGCAACGCGGATTTTGAAGGTAAATCTGAGGTTTGCCGACTGCGAGCTGTGGAACATCTATACCCGAGGGTGTGATTTCCCAGTCGCCTGGAGGGTGCCTTTGGATTTCCCAGTCGCCTGGAGGGCGCCTTTGCACAGCTTTGGCAGCTGGACTGTAACTGCCAACCCAACGGGATTCTGGTCTCGATTGGACATTGATCTGACGATCGCTGGAGCGCATCCACTTTGGCTTGAAGCCGGGAATTAGAGACATTGGGAATCTTCTTCTTTCCGCTCACTTGGAGTGAGATATGTATTACGAAACCGATGGTACCGTCATAGGACATATTGATTGTACTTTTGATTACTATTATTGTTGTACTGTTATTCTTGTGTGATCTTAATACAATATTTGTTTGTGAGTAACAATTGGTGTGGCTTCTCCATTGATCTTTGACATACAGAATAACACATTTTTCTGCCGTGACTCCTCTCGGGGCTCGGAGGTACACCGTGACTAGGGGGTCGGGGAGGAGCACGTAACAGAAATTGGGGGCTCGTCCGGGATAGAATTCCCTAACATTCCCAAAATTCCCAAATTTGGAATTTTTCTAACATTCCCAAATTTTTCAAAAAATTGGAAAAAAATTTGTGTGAAGGTTAACAGGTGTTAACGAATAGTCACCATGGTGTTTGATGCAGAAAAGTTTGCGGCGTCCCCTAATGAGGCACAGTTCCTAGCGTTAAAAAGATCGGAACTCTTGATATTGGCCAAACATTGTAACTTTGAGGTCCGAGCTCATATGAAGAAAGCAGAGATGCAGACATTGGTGGTAGAATCTCTGGTGGGACAGGGAACATGGACAGAGGTAGCCTTGGATTGGTTACCCGAGGAAAAAGAAAATGTGGAGCTCCGGAAAATGGAGATGCAACTGCAGAGCCAGGAAAGGTTAAAAGCTGAGGAAAGGAAAGCCGAGGAGAGAAGAGCAGAGGAAAGGAGAGCTGAAAGAGAACTCGAGGAAAGGAGAGTAGAACAGGAACGAGAACTCGAGGAGAAAAGAGCAGAGGAAAGGAGAGCCAAAAGGGAGTTAAAGGAACGTGACATGGAGTATCAGAAGGAAGTTAAACTCAAGGAGCTGGAATTAGTGGGAGAACGGAGAGAAGTCGTATCCATGCCAGCTAGTTCGACAACTAGTCAGAACACCTGGGATGTTGGTAGGCATGTGAGGCTGGTTCCACCCTTCAATGAAAAGGAAGTAGCCAAGTTTTTTTTACACTTTGAAAAGTGGCTCAAATGCTAAAATGGCCTGTGGGGTCCTGGACTATGTTAGTGCAAAGTGTTCTGGTGGGTAAAGCTCAAGATATCTATTCGGCTTTACCGATTGACCAATGTGCAGATTATGAGATAGTGAAGAAAACCAGTCTCAAAGCCTATGAATTGGTCTCTGAAGCTTACCGGCAAAAATTCCGGAATCCCAGGAAGAGGGAGAGTGAGACCCATGTGAAGATTGCCAGAATGAAGGAAACCATGTTTGATCGGTGGTGTGATTCGAAGGGGGTTGGGAAAGACTTTCCCCAAAGTCCGTGCATGGATCCCCATGCTGGTTGAAGCCGTGCAGAACGACGATAACAGGCAGGTATCGGAACAACGGCGAACGAGGAGTTACAAGGTGAGAGGTCAATATGGGAATTGAGCCGATATGGAAACCAACGGCAATCAACACGATGAGGTTGATATGGAAATCTCAATGACAAAACAAGATGCACCTAGTGGACAGTCACTTCGAGGACAAAATGGCGTATCAGCCTGTAATGGAGGCGTTTGATTTTTCTCCAACAATAACTCATGCTAGGTAATAAAACCTTAGACGCAGGTTTAATTGCAATCGCAATATAGGACGATGTCGCGGGCAATCCCTTTCTCGGGAAGCCTCAACTCATTCGCGACCAATAACTTATCAAAAAAGTCTGCATGCAGCCTTGATGCGATTCACGGCTGTATCTCTCTCATGGCCGTCTCCTCCTTCTCCTCCTCCTCCTCTCTCCTCCTCCTCCTCTCTCCTCTTCCGGCCTCTTTGCCACGTCTTCCTTTCTCCTTCACAAACATTTATTTTTTTACCTTTTACTAAAGTCATCTCCATATCACACAAAATCTTAACAACAATATTACCTGAAACTAAAAATCCTATCAGTAGAGAATAACAACAAAGGCGGAAGTGACAGATCCGTAACAACCTACATAATAGAATTAAGCATTTCAATCAAAAAAGGAATTGTTGAATTCTTGCATCTCTGCATCTTACACCGAGGTAGGTCAAGATGTTGAGCATTCCTGAGTTGCATATTATATCGAGACACAGATTGTCGGGTAGGGGGAGGTATGTCACAGTGACGATCACATTTTAAAAGACCAAGACCAAAACGCAAGGGAAGCTCATTCTTGCGTTCGCTCAACAACTGTAAACCAAAATGACAAAGTTGTTGCGCATATGACTGAATAGAAGGGTATGCAATAAAATGGAGCGCACGCTTCTGGAGTTATTCAATCTCATCACTCTGAGCCCTTGTAATGCCAGAACCCCACACGGGCACACCAAACTCCAGCAAAGGGCGAATGTACACTTTGCGTGGAGACTTCCATGGATACCATAGGAGGAGAGTTTAGTGAGCAGAGCGGGGTGCCAGACCGTATCAAAGGCACATGATATGTCAAGGGAGACAGCTCTGTTTCCTGTTTGGCATTGACGACCTCCATCCATTGTTGAGACAGCAGAAGCAACATGTCAATTGAGTTTAAAATACCTTTCAGCGGTGTAGTATATTGCTATATTATACCAAGTGAGTGCCCAGGCGTATTGCCCCTATTTTTTTATTAGTGTTGTTACCTCCGCCACCAAAGGTAGATGGAGGTTATGTTTTCACCCCTGTCTGTTTGTCTGTTGGTTTGTCTGTGAACAGAATATCTCAAAAAGTTGTAGACGGATTCGGACGAAATTTGGCAGAAATGTAGCGTATGTGACAAGGACGAAATTATTAAATTTTGGTGAAGATCCGGATTCGGATCCGGCGAGTAGAATTTGTTTAAGTGATTCTTCACAATTGGGAGATTGGGCAAAAACGATACATAGCAGGATATCTCAAAAAGTTATGGACGGATTTGTCGCAGAAGTCCTTTGCTGAGATGCCATGGCTGGTGAGAGAGGTACTCATACCCAGCCAGTTGGCATGATGACAGTTGAAGTCGCCACATATGAGGAAGAGAGAGTTGGGATGAGTGGATAGAAGTTGGTCCATATTGCCACACAGCGAAATGTAAATGGAGTCATCACTGTTTGGAGGACGGTACAAAACACATATGAACAAAAGGCAGGAGTGGAGAGGAAGCCGTAGCCAGAGGTACTCCTGGGGGTAGGGTGGGGAGAGGGCAGTGCACGGAGAGTGAGGAAGAGAGTTTTTGATAAAGATAGCAACCCCACCACCAGGATGAGGCTCAGGTCTATCATACCGGAGGAGGGAGTAACCAGGAAGAGATATTAAGGCATCAGAGACATCTTGAAGGAGGAAAGTTTCTGTTAAGCAGATTATGTCTGGTTTGTTAGAAGCAACCTGTATGGAGAGATCAATCAAGTTTGAGCGAAGGCCCCAGATGTTTGAGGTCCATACCGTTAAGGAAGAGGAAGAGGGAGCATCAGGTTCAGGACAGGGGAGGGGAGGGGTGGGGTAAGATGAAGGGTGAGAGGGGGAGGTAGGGAGAGCTGTTGATAGTGTGTCAGAGATTGCAGAAGAGTTTGGAGAAAGGGAAGGATGAGGAGGGCAAAAGGTTTGATGGTGATGGGACGAGGCACAGTGAGGGGTTGTTTGGGGGCGGGGGGAGCAGAGCAAAGTAGAAGGTTGGAGGAGGTGGAGGTATGAGATAGAAGGGAGACAAAGTGAGGAGGAGGCAGCTTTGAGGAGGAGGGAGGAGGGGGAAGAATTGGAGAAAGATGGTAGGGGGGGGCATTTGAAGGGGGATGCGAGGGGGGAGTTTTGAAGAGGAGGGGAGAGGAGGGAGATTTGAAGGTGAGGGCCAAGCAGGGAGATTTGGAGGGGAGGGTGTGAGGGGGTAGAATTGAAAGGGAGGGGTGAGGGGGGAGTTTAGGAGGGGAGGTGTGAGGGGGGAGTTTAGAAAGTGGATGATTAATGAAAAACGAACATTTATTACAATCAGGGTTTATTGTGATTTTCAAGTCAGAGATCCATTGAAAAATGATAGAAAAGGGGTGGAATGAAGGTGAGTTTAGAGAATGTATGGAGGAGGAACTGTGATAGATTGAATTTTTTTTGAAGTGGAATGAATTGAAGAGGAAATTGAAAAAGGCCTTTTAAATAGGAAGAAAAACAACGTGTTGTAATAAACCACTTAATAAAACACTGCAGGGGAAAGTTTAAACATATTTAAATAATATTTAAACAAAACCATGAAAAACGATCTGGAAAAAGTCCCCAAGTGAAGATTTTATCTCCACAATTCTTTACTTCACTGTTAATATTACAGAACCTTTGTTTTTGATTCAAAACTTAATATATCCTTTTACATCAGAAAATAAAAAGAAATGGCATTGACAAAATTATTGACACCCGAGACTTAATATTTGGTAGCACAGCCTTTGGACAAAATAACTGCAGTCAAGCGCTTCCTATAGCCATGAATGAGCTTCCTACATCTCTCTACTGGCAGTTTGGTCCACTCTTCTTGTGCAAACTGTTCCAGTTCTCCCAGATTTGAAGGGTACCTTCTCCCAACTGCTGTTTTCAGATCTCCCCACAGATGTTCAATGGGATTTAGATCTGGACTCATTGCTGGCAACTTCAGAACAGTCCAGCGTTTTGTCTTGAACCATTCCAGGGTGCTTTTTGAAGTGTGTTTGGGGTCATTGTCCTGCTGCGAGCCCCATGACCATCAACGGAGACCCAGCTTTGTGACACTGGGTTGAACATTGCGCTCCAAAATGCCTTGGTAATCTCCTGATTTCATGATGCCATGCACACATTCAAGGCATCCAGTGCAAGAGGCAGCACAGCAAGCCCAAAACATCACTGAACCTCCTCCATGTTTGACTGTAGGGAAGGTGTTCTTTTCTTTGAACGCTTCATTTTATTTTCTGTAAACATAGAGATGATGTGCTTTACCAAAAAGCTCTAATTTGGTCTCATCTGTCCAGCTTCTGTTTGAAGGTCAGCTTGAATCTGTTTGGCAGTTGATCGAGGTGCTTTCTCCACCATTTGAATAATCCTTCGCTGCAATATTCAATCAAGTTCTCTCGTGGCCACGTCCAGCGAGTTTGGCTACAGTGCCATGGGCCTTAAACTTCCTGATAACAATGCGTACGGTGGACACAGGAACATCAAGGTCTCTGCAGATGGACTTGTAGCCTTGAGATTCTCCGTGCTTGGCTACAATCTTGTACCTGACCTCCTCAGACAATTCTCTAGTTTTCTTTCTTTTCTCCATGCTCATTGTGGAACACACTGACACAAAACAGCAGAATGACTTCTTTTCTCCATTCAAACTGGTTCAATGAGTGATTTTTTATATTGCAGGCACCTGCAACTCACCATAGGTGAGTTCAATTCCAAAGTAAAGGAGAATCACCTGCTTGAAATCAAATTATTTTGAACAACTTCTAAAAGGTGCCAATAATATTGTCCGGGCCATTTTAAGATTTCTGTGTGGAATAAGTTAAGATTTTGTAATTTTTTCAGCTTTTTTTTGTTTTGTTCCACTGCAAACCAAAGAAATACATATGTGGATACCAAAATATTTTGTAATTTCAACAATTTTCTGGAAGAAATGGTACATTATTTGAAAAAGTGCAAGGGTGCCAATATTTTTGGCCACGACTGTGTATATATATATATATATATATACATATATATAGTTAAACAATTTGTTCCAGATAAAATCATACGCTTACAAGCGTTAACATCACACTGTACTAATACACCACCTGACGGACATGTAAAGGATTTGTGACAATCACATGCAACCAATCCTGCCTGAATCTACCAACCATTTGTGCCGATGTTTCTGTGCCTTTCCATTTCCATTGCATCTAACAGTATACCCATCGGAATCCACTTTAAACCAATTTATTTTCTCTTACAAGTTGCAGGTTTGCTATCACATGCCCAGTGAACATACAACACGTAAATTAACAACTCTCCATGTGCAATATAGCCCTGCCTTGATTCCATCCTCTTCTCTTCTTTGCAATACTGTATCAGGTTAATGATACATACTGTATCAGGTTAATTAAGACCCCTTGGTCTTAATGTCACTGTCTATCCTAATTTTAAAAAAACTCCCTGAATATATTTATCTTTAACCCTTCAATCTCTTAAACATTGATTTGAGATCCAATCATTATATTATAATAATGCAATATATATTCCCTTACCAGGAACTTCAACGCAGAATGAAACCTTTCGGCCCATCAGACCCGCACAATGGTAATCACCTCCTTTCTAATCTAAAACGCCCAGTCTCCCTCAGCTGCTCCTCAACATTTCGCCCATCTCATCCTGGAGTCCATTCAATAGTTCTGCATTGAACCTCCTTGCTGGCAGTGCCTACCTACAACCACACCATATTGTACAACATGCTATGAAATATCCCCTTTCATTGTATATAGTAGCTTTTGGTGAGGTACCTTTTCAAACACCTTTTGGAGGTACAGTTGTATTATATTGACCGCACTCCCTTCATCGACCCAATGGGGATGGTAGGATAGCCAAGATGTATGCGTACTCGCCTCTGAGCTTGGGTTCAAATCTTGGCCCAGCTAGAGACTGCCATCCAGCTGTTTAACAGCGGCACCATGACACCCCTGCAAGAACTAATGCTAACCCACGACCACATGCTGGATACGAACGACCACCATCTACCGAATCAGTAACTCAACCACAAAATTCCAACAGATTGATGAAAAAAGACCTGCCTTGAGTAAATCCATGCTGAATATCTAGAACCAATTTAGATTTATACAAATGGTTCCTCAACTGATCCCTGATCAATGTATCCAAAACAAATTTAAGCTCATAGTTCCTTTCTTCGTTTGATTGAAGAGTAGCAAATGTAACATTCGTTACATTTACTACTCTTCAAATTCCTTCGTCATCTATCCTGACTCCAGTGAGCAATTTAAATTATCAGCTAATATCCCACTTATTTGCTCTGCAACCTCCGGTAACGCTCTTGGATGCATATTATCTCACCCTGGAGACCCACCTTCTCTTAGCTTTGAGAGGCCTCCTTCTTTCCTCCCCTCCCACCTGAAACTTCTCCAACAGCCCTTCCGCACCCCCGAGTTAGATTCTCTCCTTCGCAAGTGCATCCCCTATCAGCTCTTGCCAGTGAAGTAGTGATCTAATAAGGCTACCATCACCTGATCACCATGTTTTCACCCTCAACTGGCTAACATTTTGTCCTCACCCTCTGTTGCACACCTTCTGTACTTTGGTATTTTGTTTGATATTCCCTGTTATGTCCCTTGCCATATGGTTATTGGCTTTGTCAAAATCGTTTTAGTTTAAAAACATCAGACATGTTCTGGCCTGAAATATCGTTCTTACGAAGTCCTAATCATCCACCAATGAGCTGGCATGCTCTTCGTCGCACATCATCCCGATCCTGTTTATGGGCGATTGAAGCAGAATATTTTATGGCTAATCTAGCTTCGGAAAGGCCTGAGTTTATAAGGGAACTACCGCTTGAGGCTTGTGTAACTGGGACGGGTGGCATAGAGGTGTAGAAGTAGAGTGGATAATTAATAAACGTGCCACTGGGGAAGGGTTCTCGCACCCCTCGCACACGCCCCTGTGTCTGTCTCAGGCGCGGCAAAGCATTAAATGGCCATTTTCTGACAGACTGACTTCACCCGGCACCACGGGACGTCGACTGCAGCTCTCATGCTGCCCATACGCTGGCTCCCCTCGTCTTTAATTGGTCCCAGAATGAGTTACTGGGACACCACAATTCATCATTTGGCATGGCGGGTGGTATAGCTGCTAGGGCTCCGAGCCGGGCTCTCCTCGAACTCGCATTAGCATCAAAGCATTTGCTCTTTTTTTGGTTGTTGCGTTTCCGCGAGTGGTATGATGCACCACCAAAGTACACGGCGCGACAGCATTCCTTGGCAATCCGTGTACCTGGAGAGAAAAACCTCCGGTTCCTGCTTGAAAAGTAACTTCAAATTAGTTATTTTTTTGAATTTCAGTGCATAAAGTCCTTTTCTGGTTTCCCTTTCATTGTGTTCATCGTTGCATCGGCATACAGTTAAAACTGAGATCCTTTCATTACGAGTATTGCAATCGGCAAACAATGACGACCTTTTGCAGAAGAGTACTCGAAAAAGAAATGATATATTATGTGGAAATGTATGACATGTCAAAACACTGTAAAAAAAAAACCCACCTTTAGAGGCCATTTTCCCCCGCAAAGCGGGGGTTGGCCTTTTTCGGGAACCGTGGTTGTTGTTGTTTTTCGGTCCCCTTTTTGAAGCAATGTTTTACGGCCGGATGCCCTTCCTGACGCCAGCCCTTTTTGCCGCCTTTAACGACAAACAGGGAATTACCAGTGAACTGGTACTCAATTAGCCGACCTCGGAAGGATGACAGGCTGAGTCAACCCCCCTGGTGTTAATTCAGCAATCGACCAGGATTCGAACCCAGGATCCTAGGATCCTAAGCCGGCACCCTAGCCGCTAGCCCAACACCAGGTCAAAACACTGTGTAGGATCAAAATCATCAGGAGCAAAAAGGTCCATCAGACAATCTATTGCTTTACGAGATGGAAACAGACTATGTAACAATTGCTTTCGTACAAGTTGGCGCTGACGCTTGCATTTGTACTTGACAGGCACGATGTGTCTATCCCGCAGGCGAGGTGGACTTGACAAGGCGACACTATGACTCTGAGGAAGAAGACTGGTTGGACATGGAGAGTTCCGGGTTGAGATTTGCAAGATGCTGTTGCCGAAGGATTGACACACACACGCATGTGTGCCGAGCCTTATAGAGTGACCTAAAGTTACCCTCAATCAGGTTAGCCGTCCAAGTTGAGAAAGTAATGGTGTTACATTTCTCTGGTACATGTCCTGACTCCAATTAGCTGTCAATGACATCAGGTGACATCATGCTTATCTGCCTAGTTTGCCTTCAGGAAATCTGCGACATGAGCTCCAGTCTACTAAACCAAACTCTAACCCTTAACAGAATCTTTGCACACAATACGTTGTGGTTACTTGTTCCTAAAGGTTCCACTACACCCGCTTTATTAGGATAATTATTTCAAAAGAGGTCTAACATTGCACTTCCATTTGTGGTCTTTTATACAAATTGGTTACCTCCGTCCACCTTCCGTTATGTTTTCGCTCCTGTCTGTCTGTCTTTGAGCAGAATATCTCAATGACTTGTAGACGGATTCAGATGGAATCTGGTGGACATGTTGGGTACGGGATAAGGGTGAATTGATTCGATTTTGGTGAAGATCCGGATCGAAATTTCCTAACGCCGTAAGAATTTAAAAAATGATTCTTCACTATCGAGAGATTGGGCCAAAACCGATATAGAGCACGATATCTCAAAAAGTTGTGGACGGATTCGGCCGAAACTTGGTGGATGAGTTGGGTAGGTGACAAAAACAAGCCGATTACATTTTAGTTCAGGTCAGGATGCAATTTCCGGCCTTTCAGTGGATACAAATCGTAAACTGTTCAGCCTGGCAGAGGTTTCCACTCTACTGAGAGTCGGGCTAGTTACCTCTTGAATGATGTTGATATTACACTGCAAAGTGTAATACACTGCATTACATTACATTATAATACACTAGCTGAATGCACCCGGTGTTGCCCGGGTTCTTTTTGAATAAATTTACTACTATAATTCAGCTTTTTCTCGCGGCCGTAGACGATTGACTACCATAATTCAGCACAGCTTTTAATTGTGAAATTGGCCCAGCCCGGCCAAGGCGGCCTCGACCTGCCTCACCACCTAGCCTATAACCTTCCCGGGGCCCATCCCGACATTTTTAGTTCTTTTTGAATGAATTTACTACTATAATTCAGCTTTTACTCGCGGCCGTAGAAGATTGACTACTATAATTCAGCTCAGCTTTTAATTGCGAAATGGGCCCAGCCCGGCCGAGGCGGCCTCGACCGGCCTCGCCACCTAGCCTAAAACCTTCCCAGGGCCCGTCCCGACATTTTTTGTTTCAGAGGTTTCCTCCTATCTTTCACCGTTCAGGAGATTTAGCGCGTGCAGACAAACAAACAAACAAACAAGAAGACGTCATGCGTAGCACGATACTTGCAAAATATGCCCCCTCCCCAAAAAAAGTTTTCCATTGACACAGCAAATTGTCCATTTCATGAAGATTAAAATTTACAATCTTGATCAAAGCTCGGGTCAACAGGATGAAAAGTAACGTTTTTCAGACAAATAATGATGATTTTGGAAGGTTGACCTTGAGTTGACCTTTGACCTTTTGACCTAAAAATAGTTAGTTTCCATATTTAGAGACTCAATGTGCCAATGCTGTTCAATTTTTAAGTCAATCGGATGAAAAGTAAGGATATTAAAAATTTGGACTTTTGGCCTATGTTGACCTCAAAAATAGATGGTGGTTGAATTCAGTGACCATATATATAAATCCTCTTTGAAGTTCAAGTCAATCAAATGAAAATTGGTGATTTTAGAAATTTGGCCTATGTTGACCTTTTGGCCTGTGTTGACCTCAAGTATACTTGGTGGTTGAATTCAGTGACAAGATATGCAAGTCCTCTTCAAATTTCAAGTCAATTGGATGAAAATTGAGGATTTTAGAAATTTGGCCTATGTTGACCTTTTGGCCCATGTTGACCTCAAGTATATTTGGTGGTTGAATTCAGTGACCAGATATGCAAGTCTTCTTCAAATTTCAAGTCAATTGGATGAAAATTGAGGATTTTAGAAATGTGGCCCATGTTGACCTTTTGGCCTATATTGACCTCAAATATACTTGGTGGTTGAATTCAGTGACCAGATATGCAAGTCCTCTTCAAATTTCAAGTCAATTGGATGAAAATTGAGGATTTTAGAAATTTGGCCTATGTTGAATATTTGGCCTATGTTGACCTCAAAAATACTTGGTGGTTGAATTCAGTGACCAGATATGCAAGTCCTCTTCAAATTTCAAGTCAATTGGATGAAAATTGAGGATTTTAGAAATTTGGCCTATGTTGAATATTTGGCCTATGTTGACCTCAAAAATACTTGGTGGTTGAATTCAGTGACCAGATATGCAAGTCCTCTTCAAATTTCAAGTCAATTGGATGAAAATTGAGGATTTTAGAAATTTGGCCTATGTTGACCATTTGGCGTATGTTGACCTCAAGAATACTTGGTGGTTGAATTCAGTGATCAGACATGCAAGTCCTCTTCAAATTTCAAGTCAATTGGATCAAAATTGAGGATTTTAGAAATTTGGCCAAAGTTGGTGACCTTTGGCCTATGTTGACTTTTTGACCTATTGACCCCAAAACAATAGGCTTCTTGTTTTTGACCAACTCTACCATTTGGTGAAGTTTCGTGAAGATCGGTTGAAAATTGTGACCTGTAGGCTGGTGACAAACAGACAAACAAACAGACAGACAGACAGACAGACAGAACCACAAACACAACCGACCAATATACTTGAAAAATCTTCGATTTTGCAAGTAACAAACAAAAACTTTCTTATATATATATATATATATAGATTACATTACATACATTACATTACATTACATACATTACACTGCATTGCACTCACCATTTAGGTGAGCATGAGGTTCCCATATTAGGTAGCATTGAGGTTCCTGTAACACATGTTCGAACATAACAAACCTGAGCACATGATGGGACTGATTGTTGTAAAGGGGAACCACCCATCTTTGTTTGGTCCAAATTGGTTGTATTGTATAAAGGTAGTTTGGCAAAATATCTTCTCAGTAACAAGATTTTTTAAGCTTGAAGAATTTGTTCCACAATCAAGTGAATTCGCACGAAAATTCAACTCGTTGCTAAAGCAAAGTGTCACCTTGTTTTTGACTGATTGAAGTGATTGGCTGACTGATTGAAGTGATTGGCTGACTGATTGAAGTGATTGGCTGACTGATTGAAGTGATTGGCTGACTGATTGAAGTGATTGGCTGACTGATTGAAGTCATTGGCTGACTGATTGAAGTGATTGGCTGACTGATTGAAGTGATTGGCTGACTGATTGAAGTGATTGGCTGACTGATTGAAGTGATTGGCTGACTGATTGAAGTGATTGGCTGACTGATTGAAGTGATTGGCTGACTGATTGAAGTCCTCTTATTAAGGGTTTCACTGCATCACTGGAACTTATTTTCACCCTTGGACCAAATGTCTCCGAAACTACACACACAATTTTGATGAAACTTGACCACAAGCTTCATATGTGATGCCCAACGAAGGTGTATTGCCCACATCAAAGTCTGCACTCATTATGGGGGTTTAAGGGGGTGGTGGGGTGTGTGACCCTTCAAAATAAGTATGTGCTCTCTTCTCTGAAACTACACACACAATTTTGATAAAACTTGACACCAAGCTTCATATCTGATGCCTAATGACGGTGTATCGACCGTATAAAAATCTGCGCTCATTAAGGAGTACGACAGGGTGTTTGACATCCTCAAAATGGGTATTTGCTCTCTTCGCCGAAACTACACACACTTTCAATGAAACCTGATCACAACCTTCATTGCCCATGAAGTACCAAAGTTTGTTCACAGCATTAACTAGAACGGCACTCTGTGTAGCGCATACCTCCACCAGGCTGAACAGTTTGTTTTGTATCCCAATGTTAGGCCGGGTCTGGATGCGGACCTGAAACAAAATCTAGTCAGCTTGTTCTTGTCACCTAACCAACTCATTCACCTAGTTTAGTCATAAGTCATCCATAACTTTTTAAAATATTGTTACGTTTGTGAGGGGGTAGGCAATGGACCAGGTAGGATTGTATAGGGTAGGGTGTACCATATGCAGTTGTAAGGTTGTACCTTTATATACTAAGATCAGTACCATATGCAGTATACAGTACTGGGATGAGCATGGCAAGTTCACTCAAATTGTGGCTCGTTGTTTGTATCATTACTTGGAGCAGAGCTACGCAGAGCTCTGCTGCCGATGCAATGTATTGGTAAAGGTAAAGGCTGGATATAGGCTTTAGTAGAGGTAAAGGTAAAGTTTTGATATAGGCTATGGTAAAGGTAAATGCTGTATATAGGCTATAGCATGGGTAAAGGTAAAGAACGTTTGATTTAGGCTCTGGTAAAGGTAAAGGCTGGATATAGGCTTTAGTACAGGTAAAGGTAAAGTTTTGATATCGGCTATGGTAAAGGTAAATGCTGGATATAGGCTATAGTATGGGTAAAGGTAAAGAAGGTTTGATATAGGCTATGGTAAAGGTAAACGCTGGATATAGGCTATAGGTAAAGATGTAGGTAAAGGCTGGATATAGGCTATAGTAAAGGTGAAGGTATATTTGGGCTATAGTAAAGGTGAAGGCAAATGCTGGATATATAGAAGCTAAAGTTAAGGTAAAGTTTGGATATAGGCTATAGTAAAGGTAAAGGTTGGATATAGGCTATAGTAAAGGTAAAGGCTGGGTATTTAGGCTTTAGTAAAGGTGAAGGCAAATGCTGGATTATATAGGCTATAGTTTAGGTAAAGTTTGGATAAAGGCTGCAGTAAAGGTAAAGGTTGGATATAGGCTATAGTAAAGGTAAAGTTTGGATATAGGCTATAGTAAAGGTAAAGGTTGGATATAGGCTACAGTAAAGGTAAAGTTTGGATATAGGCTAGAGTAAAGGTAAAGGTTGGATATAGGCTGTAGTAAAGGTAAAGGTTGGATATAGGCTATAGTAAAGGTAAAAGTTGGATATAGGCTGTAGTAAACGTAAAGGTTGTATATAGGCTGTAGTAAAGGTAAAGGTTGGATATAGGCTGTAGTAAAGGTAAAGGTTGGATATAGGCTATAGTAAAGGTAAAGTTTGGATATAGGCTATAGTAAAGGTAAAGGTTGGATATAGGCTATAGTAAAGGTAAAGTTTGGATATAGTGAAGGAGCACGGGCTCCAGCATGAGACGGACAAAATGACGGGCAGGACACAAAGTCGTCCGAGAAGATATTTATTCTCAAAACCAACTCGGGAACACTGAAAAGCCCGTTTATCGGGCTGCCTTATAAAGCACAACCAGAAACCGAAACCGAAAGCCACGCCTCTCAGGCGAGGCGTGCTTCGGTGGTCACGTGATCAACAGGTGTAGCTGATTATACCCGCATGCGCGGCATGCTTTGGTGGTCACGTGACCAGCCACTCTGGCGCCGTGGTTCCCCACCGGTGACGTCACCGGCTGGAGCAAGGAGATTCTGATTCTGGTCTTGCTTGGGGGACCCATGGGTCGCTACACACGCCCCCCCCCCCCCCCAGAATGGACTTGGTCCAGGGAAGTCAACCTGAGGGGGGTCCGGATGACCCGACCGAAACAACCCCTGGCCAGTCGCGGGGGGGGGGGGGGGGGGGCGGGGGAGGGGTCCGGTGTGGTGATGGGTGGTCGGACGGGGGGTGTAGTGGATGGGGGGCGGCCGCGCCACGGTGGTAGAGCCAGCCGTGGCGGCTGGCCGACGTCCATGTGGGCCGGTTTGAGGCGGTCCAGCGAGATCCGGTCCGCCCGGCCGCCGATGCTGACGATGAAGGACTTGTTGTCCCAGCGTAGGACCCGGAAGGGTCCGTCGTATGGTGGCCGGAGCGGCCCCCGGTGCGCGTCGTGGCGCACAAAGACGTACTCCGCCGTGCGGAGTGCTGGGGGGACGTAGGAGTGGGGGTCGCCGTGGCGGGACGTTGGCACCGGGGCGAAACGTTGTGCGGCCTCCTGGAAGTCCGTGCGCTGGCGCGCGGCGGACCAGGGGCTGGTGGCGTCGGGCACGAACTCGCCTGGGACGCGGAGAGTCTGGCCGTACACCAGCTCGGCGGTGGATGCCTGGACGTCCTCCTTGGGGGCCCACCCGTCAAGCCGGTCGGCCCACCCGTCGTCCTGGAGGCCGGCCATGAGTGCGGCCTTCATGGAGCGGTGAAACCGCTCGCACAACCCGTTGACTTGGGGGTGGTAGGCCGTGGTGCGGTGCAGAGTGACTCCCAACGAGCGGGCGACCGCGCCCCAAAGTTCGGACGTGAACTGTGGGCCATGGTCGGACGAGATGTCCGCCGGTGCGCCGAAGCGCGCGACCCAGGTGGCGATGAACGCCTGCGCCACGTCAGCGGTGGTGGTGGAGGTGAGGGGCACGGCCTCCGGCCACCTGGTGGTCCTGTCCACCATGGTGAGCAGGTGGGTGAACCCCCGCGATGGGGGCAGGGGACCCACCAGGTCCATGTGGACGTGGTCGAAACGCCGCTCGGGCATGGTGAAAGGAGCCAATAGAGCCAGGGTGTGATGGTGGACCTTGGCCCGCTGGCAGGCTGTGCAGGCGTTGGCCCAGTCGCGGACGTCCCGTCGCACCCCGTGCCAGACGAAGCGTGCCGACACCAGCTTCTGGGACGCCTTCCGGCCTGGGTGCGAGAGGTCGTGGAGGGAAGCGAAAATGCGCCGCCGCCAGGAGACCGGCACGACGGGGCGCGGTCGGCCTTGGGAGACGTCGCAGAGCAGGACCGTGCCCGCGAAGGGGACGTCAGCCAAGCGGAGGCCCGTGTCTGCCACCCTGAGCGCCTGCACCTGCCGTCGGTGGCCTGGTCCATCACCATCAGGGCGAAATCCACGCTGAGGTGGACGGCGTTGGCGCCGGCCCGAGAAAGGCAGTCGGCCACGGTGTTGTCTTTCCCGGCGACGTGCCGGATGTCCGTGGTGTATTCCGACACGGCGGAGAGGTGGCGCTGCTGGCGGGCCGACCACGGCTCCGTGACCTTGGCCATTGCGAAAATCAATGGCTCGTGGTCGACAAAGGCCGTGAATGGGCGGCCCTCCAGGAGGTGGCGAAAATGGCGGACGGCCAGGTACAGCCCGAGGAGCTCGCGGTCGAACGTGCTGTACTTCAGCTCGTTGGGCAGGAGTTGCCGGCTGAAGAACGCGAGCGGCTGCCAGGCCCCGTTCACCCATTGCTCATGGACCGCGCCCACGGCGTAGTCGGAGGCGTCCGTGGTGAGGGCGATGGGGGCATGGGGTACCGGGTGGGCCAGCAGCGTGGCGTTGGCGAGGGCCCGTTTCGCGCCGGCAAAAGCCGAGTCCATGTCCGTGGACCAGACGATGTCGTGCTTCGCCGGCTGGCCGCGGAGGGCGGCGTACAAGGGCCGCATGAGTTGCGCCGCTCGGGGTACGAAGCGGTGATAGAAGTTCACCATCCCGAGGAACTCCTGCAGCGCCTTGACGGAGCGGGGGCGCGGGAAAGCGGCGATGGCCTCGACTTTGGCCGGCAGCGGCACAGCGCCGTTCCGGGTGATGCGGTGGCCCAAAAGGTCGATCGTCGCCGCACCAAAGTGACATTTAGCCGGGTTGACAATCAAGCCGTGCTCGCTGAGGTGGCCGAACAGCATCCGGAGGTGGAGGAGGTGCTCGGCTCTGGACGTGCTGGCGACGAGGATGTCGTCCAGGTAGGTGAAGAGGAACGGCAGGTCGTGCAGCACGCCGTCCATCAGGCGCTGGAACGCCTGCGCCGCGTTTTTGAGGCCGAAGGGCATCCGGAGGAACTCGAAGAGGCCGAAAGGTGTGATCACGGCCGTCTTCGGGATGTCGGCCGGGCGGACGGGCACTTGGTGGTACCCCCGAATCAGGTCCACTTTAGAAAAAATGGTCCGCCCCGCCAACCGGGCGGAAAAATCCTGGATGTGCGGGACGGGGTACCTGTCGGGGTAGTGCCGTCATTGAGGCGGCGGTAGTCGCCGCATGGCCGCCATCCGCCCCCCGGCTTCGGGACGATGTGCAACGGCGAGGCCCAGGCGCTGCCGGAGCGCCGCACGATGCCGAGGCGCTCCAGCGCCGTGAACTCGGCCTTGGCGACGGCGAGTTTGGCGGGGTCGAGACGGCGAGCCCGGGCGTACACCGGCGGGCCCGTAGTGGGGATGTGATGTTCGATGCCGTGCCGCACCGCGATGGCCGAAAACGTCGGCCGCGTGAGGGCCGGGAACTCCGCGAGGAGACGTGCGAAGTCGTCCGCCAATGGGAGGGCGCAGGAAAACTCGGTGGGTGCGGCCCGGCTCAAGGCGCACGCCAGGGAGCTGAAAGTCTCGGCGTTGACGAGACGCCGGCGTTTCACGTCTACCAGCAGCCCGTGGGCACACAGGAAATCGGCCCCGAGCAAAGCCATGGGGACGTCCGCCGTCACGAACTCCCAGTGAAAGAGCTGGCTGCCGAAGCGGAGGGCGACGGTGCGTGGGCCGAAGGTGCGGATGGCGGAGCCGTTGGCTGCGACCAATGGGGGGCCGCAGACAGCGGCCCGCCTGTCCTCCGCCGAAGCGGGAATGATGCTCAGCTGGGCGCCGGTGTCGCAGAGGAAGCGCCGCCCCGACGCTCGGTCCGCGATGAACAGCAGGTTTCCGGAACGGCCGGCGTTCATTGCTGGTAGGGAACACCGGCTCGCCCGTTTCCTGACTTGCCGAACGTGCACGGGGGTCGGCATGATCGGGCCTGCCGCCCGAACCTGGCGTGGAAATAGCACCAGGCCGGGTCCGGCGGGGGCTCCGGTCGACGCGTCGGGACCGGGTGACGCGGCGTCGCCGCTGCCAGTCGTGCCGGCCTGGCGGTCTCCGGGAAGGAAACTGCGTCACGGGCGCCGGGCGGGTGGGCGGGAAGGCTCCCGGCCGCCACCCCGACGAGCTGGCTCGCCTATCCGGCGAGCTGGCTTGCCGAAGCGATCTTGTCGGCCTCCTTGGCGAGGTCGCGGGGGTTTACGATGGTCGTACCTGCCAGGGCGACCTGTACTGGGGCCGGGAGCTGGCGAAGAAAGAGCTCCTGAAACAGGAAATCCGAGGGGTGCTCGCCGAGCAACGCGAGCATGTAGTCCATGCGCTCGGACGGGCGCGTATCGCCGAGCTCAGGTAGGTCGAGCAGGCGTCGTGCGCGCTCAGCCGGGGAGAGGGCGAACGCGCCCAGCAGAAGTGCCTTGATGGCGTCGTACTTGCCGTCAGCGGGCGGGTTCTGGAGGAAGCTCAGGCAGCGGGCGGCGGTCGCGGAGCCGAGCGCGGCGACCACGTAATGGTAGCGGGTGGTGTCCTCCGTGATGCCACGCAGGGCGAACTGGGAATCCGCCTGCGCGAACCAGACGGCGGCATGTGCTTTCCAGAAGGTGGGCAGCTTGAGGGACACTGCGGTGTCCATCGCGTGTTGCAAATTCGGGGTCACCAGTGAAGGAGCACGGGCTCCAGCATGAGACGGACAAAATGACGGGCAGGACACAAACTCGTCCGAGAAGATATTTATTCTCAAAACCAACTCGGGAACACTGAAAAGCCCGTTTATCGGGCTGCCTTATAAAGCACAACCAGAAACCGAAACCGAAACCGAAAGCCACGCCTCTCAGGCGAGGCGTGCTTCGGTGGTCACGTGATCAACAGGTGTAGCTGATTATACCTGCACGCGCGGCACGCTTTGGTGGTCACGTGACCAGCCACTCTGGCGCCGTGGTTCCCCGCCGGTGACGTCACCGGCTGGAGCAAGGAGATTCTGATGCTGGTCTTGCTTGGGGGACCCATGGGTCGCTACGATAGGCTATAGTAAAGGTAAAGGTTGTATATAGGCTATAGTAAAGGTAAAGGCTAGATATACAGTCACGTGAAAAAGTAAGTACACCCCATGTAAAGTTTTGTCTTTTTCAACATATTTCAACATACAGCTATTTGATCTTCATTTCAACAATATTGATAGATAAAGGTGATATAATGTAACAAATATCATGAAACATTTACATTTTGTAGTCCATTGTATAATTTAAATAAACATAAATGCAAATTTCACATGTGGAAAAAGTAAGTACACCCCTACATTTATCACTACTTCAAATACCTAAAATTAGAATCAGGTGCACCAGCTCAGGTGCAAATGATTAGAACATCGTTAGAGAGGATCTTGGAGGAACCTGTCTTATTTAAACCTCAGACATTTCGTTTGGTTTGCTCTTTGTTGTTGAAGTGTGCGGCATCACCATGCCTAGATCAAAAGAGCTCTCTGAGGCCTTTAGAAAGAAGGTTATTGATGCCTGGGAAGGGATTTAAAAAGATCTCCAAACAATTTGAAATCAATCATTCGACTGTCCGGATGATCATCTACAAGTGGAGAAGATTCCAAACAACTGCAAACTTGTTCAGGCCAGGCCGCCCCAGCAAGTTCAGCCTGAGAGCAGACCTCAAGATGCTGAAAGAAGTCTCTAAGAACCCCAGAATGTCATCACGGGACCTACAGGTAGCTCTTGCTACTGTTGATGTCAAAGTGCACGAGTATACCATTAGGAAGAGGCTGCACAAATTTGATCTACATGGGACGTGTGCCAGGAGGAAACCTTTGCTGTCCAGAAAGAACATCAGGGCAAGACTAAAGTTTGCCAATGAACACCGAGGCAAAGACTAGCACTTCTGGAACAATGTGCTCTGGACAGATGAGTCAAAGGTAGAGCTATTTGGCCACAGTACCAGAAGACATGTTTGGCGAAAACCAAAGACAGCATTTGACCACATGAACCTGATACCAACTGTAAAGCATGGTGGTGGAAATATTATGGTTTGGGGCAGCTTTGCTGCATCAGGGCCTGGGCAGCTCACCATCATAGAATCCACTATGAATTCTTCATTGTACCAGAGGGTGCTTGAGGATAATGTGAGGCCATCTGTCAGAAAGTTGAAGCTCAACCGAAGGTGGACCTTGCATTTTGACAATGACCCGAAACATACCAGTAAATCCACCAAGGAATGGCTGAAAAGAAAGAAATGGAGGGTTCTGGAATGGCCAAGTCAAAGCCCGGATCTAAATCCCATCGAGATGTTGTGGGGGGATTTGAAACGAGCTGTGCATGCAAGAAACCCCTCAAACATCGCACAGCTGAAAGAATTCTGCATGGAGGAGTGGGCAAAAATTTCTCCCAGTCGATGTCAGAGGTAAAGAGGTAGATATCAGAGTAGAAAAGTCGATGTCAGAGGTAGATAGTTATAAGAAATGCCTACTTGAGGTTGTTTCTGCCAAAGGGGGCAATACCACCTATTCGAGCCAAGGGTGTACTTACTTTTTCCACATGCGAAATTTGCATTTATGTTTATTTAAATTATACAATGGACTACAAAATGTAAATGTTTCATGATATTTGTTATATTATATCACCTTTATCTATCAATATTGTTGAAATGAAGATCAAATAGCTGTATGTTGAAATATGTTTAAAAAGTCAAAACTTTACATGGGGTGTACTTACTTTTTCACGTGACTGTATATGCTATAGTTTAGGTCGGGATTTTTTATCCAGGCCAGTCGACAATGCAGAGGTAAGTGTGCATACCTCTTGGTTATTCCCACGTGGACGGAATGATTGTGCGGAGTGATGAACAGAACGGAGGTTTGCAGCTAGAAATGTACAAACTCTTTCATTTCGGTAAAAAAAGAACCCGTCGCTTCCCCTGCGGGTCATCATTGCGTGTGCATCCACAGGTCAAAGTTCGAGCAACGCGAGTGTTTCCTTCGTTGAAGCAAATTATAACATAGTGCAATGATCATCGATTCGCAGGTGTGTAATATAATTGTTATTTCTGCTTTGTGATTTGGACAGGTGAACCCGCGGTGGGAACACGCAATTGCCATTGTCGTACGTGAAAAGCACATGAATCGTCCAAACGCCCACGTGCGATGTCACATCATGTAGTATGAGCGAGAAAAACAACTCATTACACGGATCGCACCTTTTAGTTCCCGCTCGATCGCCCTCCCCGGGGATGCCGCGCGCTGTCAGGCAAGTGGCAAACACTGCCTCGGGCCGGATGACGCGCGCAGACTCCCTGTGACCACAATGTCCAAAGGAAGGCGCAGTTCGCCCAGAGAGAAAAAAACATTGCTGGACAAGGCGATGTCGCTTTCATAGAATGCTGCACAGGAATGGCTGGTGGCTCACGATAATTATACAACGACAAATCTAGAATGGCACTCTTCACGGCACTCTGCATGGCACTCTTCATGGCACTTCTCACGGAACTCTTCATGGCACTCCTCACGGCACTCTTCACGGCACTTCTCACGGCATTCCTCACGGCACTCTTCACGGCACTTCTCACGGAACTCCTCACGGCACTCTTCACGGCACTCTGCACGGCACTCTTCATGGCACTTCTCACGGCACTCTTCGCGTAGAGACCGCCTAGCGCATTCCTCCACCAGTCTGAACATTTTACGTTTTGTATTCCACTTATCAGTAGCCTGGCAGATATGTGGACCTATTGTGGGTTTGGACGTACAACCATGAAATTTGGCTTAGTTATGGTGCAAGACCCCAACAACATTTGCAGAAATGGAGCCACCCAGAAAAAGTAATATTTCACCCGTGGCAGCCATTTAATGAAAGGCTGCCAAAACGCACTTTCAACTTTAGGAATTGTTACCCTCGCCAGAGGCCAGGGTATTGCATTTGAATCCGTTTGTTTGTCTGTTTGTTACTTGCAAAATCGAAGATTTTTCAAGTATATTGGTCGGTTGCGTTTGTGGTTCTATCTGTCTGTTTGTTTGTTTGCTTGTCTGTTTGTCACTGGCCTACAGGTCACAATTCCAAACCGATCGTCACGAAACTTCACCAAGTTGTATAGGTCGTCCCAATTGAGAATCCTATTGTTTTTGGGGTCAAAAGGTCAACATAGGCCAAAGGTCACCAACTTTGCCAAATTTCTAAAATCCTCAATTTTCATCTGATTGACTTTAAATTTGAAGAGGACTTGCATATCTGGTCACTGAATTCAACCACCAAGTATATTTGAGGTCAACATAGCCAAAAGGTCAACATAGGCCAAATTTCTAAAATCCTCAATTTTCATCCGATTGATTTGAAATTTGAAGAGAACTTGCATATCTGGTCACTGAATTCAACCACCAAGTATAATTGAGGTCAGCATAGGCCAAAAGGTCAACATAGGCCAAATTTATAAAATCCTCAATTTTCATCCGATTGACTTGAAATTTGAAGAGAACTTGCATACCTGGTCACTGAATTCAACCACAAATTATATTTTAGATAAACATAGGCCGAATTTCTAAAATCACCAATTTTCATTTGATTGACCTGAAATTCTAAGAGAATTTACATATATGGTTACTGAATTCAACCACCAACTATTTTTGAGGTCAACATAGGCCAAAAGGTCAACATAGGCCAAAAGGTCAACATAGGCCAAGTTTTTAAAATCCTCAATTTTCATCCGATTGACTTGAAAATTGAACAGCATTTGCACATTGAGTCACGAAATAGGGAAACTAACTATTTTTGAGGTCAAAAGGTCAAAGGTCAACTCAAGGTCAACCTTCAAAAATCATCATTTTTCATCTGAAAAATCGTCACTTTTCTTCCTATTGACCCGAGCTTTGATCAAGATTGTCAATTTTAATCTTGATGAAATGGACAATTTGCTGTATCAATGGAATATTTTTCTTGGGGGTGGGGGGTGGATTTTGCAAGTATCGTGCTCCGCATGACGTCTTCTTGTTTGTTTGTTTGTCTGTTTGTCCGCACAGAATAAATATGATTTTCTCTGCAACCGTTGTTCCGATTGACAGGAAATTTTCACCATCGGTGCAACTCCACCTGTAGAATAAAAAAATATAATTATGACGTCATAGGTCACGTGGTTCGGCCGCCATCTTGGAAAAATCGAAAACATTTGCACCTCTATATCTCCGAAAGCGCTGAATAGAAAAATGTAGACATGGTTCATTGTAAAGAACTCTCCATGGGGAATAAAATATGTTAATGATGATGTCATACGTGCCTCCAGTATGACGTCATAATTCGACAAGTACAAAACTTCATCCGATCAAGATGAAATTTATTGAGCATCATGTCGGCATAAATTGGTGGAGAAAAAAAAATGATGACGTTTTCGATCACGTGGTTCGGCTGCCATATTTGTGTTAACACAAAAGCCTTAAAAAACATTGAAAATACATCCTGGCGAGGGTTTGCAATCTCTGATTGCTCTTTCTTGTTCCTTATTGTAAATGGTAATATTTTACCATGGTGTATCGCCTGTTAAAATGACAGGGCAGTTAAAATGAACCTGTTGCTTTTTCCGCCATAACCAGTAAGACGGATCACATGATCTAACTGACTGACGTCATGGTAAACGGGACGGATATGTCGATACGGTCACGGGGTCTGACTCAGATGGCACGTGGAGGATTAGTCAGATACGGCCTGGTAGGCCAGGTGACTTAATCAGACGTGATTCATGGGTAATTGCTAATGTGGCTCTGTATACATAATACATATGTGTATATAATTATGCCCAGAGGAGATCTGTGTGACAAGGTTGCGGCCTGACATTGTCATCTGGTCAGGTGCAACAAGACAGGTCATCTTCGGGGAATTGTCTGTACCTTGGGAAGAGAACATGGAGGAGGTGCACGAGAGGAAGAGAGGAAAGTACAGTGAGCTGGAGGCAGAGTGTCGGGAGAAGGGTTGGCGAGTTTCTTGTCAGCCATTTGAGGTGGGGTGTAGAGGGTATATTGGCAATTCCTTTTCTGCATTTCTTGCTCAGCTTGGAGTGTGTGGGACAGAAAGAAAAAGGATGTGTGACAGAGTGGCCCAGGTTGCCTTGAAAGGCTCACGTTGGATTTGGAGGAAGTTTATGGAGGCATGTTGAACGGTGTAGGTTGAGGTTGTGGGTGGTGGTTCATTTCAGCCTAATGGGGTAGTGACTGAGCACGGAAGAGAAATGGAGATGTGTGTGTATGTGTATGTGTGTGGTTGTGTGTGTGTGTGTGTGTGTGTGTGTGTGTGTGTGTGTGTATGTGTGTGTTTGTATTGCAGGTGTGGTGTGTGTTGCAGGAGTGGGTGTGGTTTTGCATGAATGTGTTTTTGTTTGAGTGGTGCATGTTGTAAAGGTAGGGGGTCGGTTGGTTTTTTGGTGTGTGAGTGAGTGGATGAGGGGCGTTTGATTCTGGGAGTGGAGGCAGTTTTGTTGTTGTAGTCTGTGTTCTCACTGGCTGGGGGTGGGGGACGGGGGTATGTACGCATCCAGCTGTAGCTGCTGCATGTGGAGGCATATGTGCCCCTGCTGGCCCACCTTAGCTGACCGTATCGAGGTTGAAGGGCCGAAACGGGATGATGCTGACTGAGGACCTCGACTGAGGACCCGGTCAGTGAGGCACACTTGTGACCAGGTGTGTTTTAAAATTATATATATATTGTCGTGTTCCTGGGGATTAAGATCCTCCAAGGTAACGGGTAGCCGATCGAGCTTTACACTCCGAGGCGTTCAATCCAATGGCGGTGTGAATATGTGTGGGGGATAAGGGCAGCAAAAGGTCATGAAGCTCTTACCTGTACGGATCCCACTGGACGTCTTCGACCCTGATTAATTAACTCAAACCGACACGGATTTAGAATGCAACAACAAAACAGGTTTAATAAAAAATAATGCCAGGGACAAAGAAATGCACAATAAAACCAAGATTCCTAAATGGATCACCCCCAAACAGACTCGTATACAACACAAGGGGATGATAAAATAAATGAAAGTAAAATGTAGTGTACTCAGCTTTGAGCGGCTCTTGAACCCCGTCGGAGATCGTCGCAGGCCCCGCGTCCCTGCACGGGAAAACACGCCTTGGCACGCAGTTCGTTCACCTACCAGCCGCAGCACAGTTCCCCAAGATAGTGTGCAGAAAAACAGGCCTTCGCGCGCAGTTCGTTCACCCGCCAGCCACAGCACGGGTCCCCGAGTCCCTGGCTCCACAAAGCACGCGGTCTCTCCAAGCTTACACGGCACGGCACACAGTCGTCATGGAGTCAGCACCAACAAACCAGGGAAAGGATCCACCCGCTCGCACCAATCGCCCAGACCAAAAGAAAGAATGCGTTTGTTCGCAATGAGAACCCAGCGCAAGAAGAAGGAAAATGCCCGGATCCAAGAGTATAACTTCGACTGCTCGTGATGACTGCCCCAATGCAAGAAGAAGAAAGAAAATGCCGACTTGCATGCGATCAATGTCCCTTGCTCAAGAGAGCAAAATGCCGAGACTCAAGTCCCCTGCTCCCAGGGCTCCCACGCCATACGACGACGTCCGCGCGTGGTTCAATCAGTGAGTCCATCTCCTCACTCTATGGCCGTCCTGACCAATCATTCCTCGGGGCGTGGTCTCATGGTGACTTGCCGGCCTTTGTGATGTGGCAGCTGACGGCGCCAGCAGTAGTTGAATGTCCTGGTTCCGGGTACTTTTATTTGGTGTTATTTTTTCGTTGTGGAGTGCATGGCAGGTGTGGTGTGTGTCATAACAAACAAAGGAGAAATCACAGAGGCCATTTGCATACAGGGGATTTACCCTTAACCCCTACCTAATTAACATAACCCCACCCCTCGCCATGTGGACAAAGATACACTCTTACATGACATCTGGTCTAACGGATCCCTACTTAGGTACAGGTTTCTTCTTCTTCACGACAGTCGGAGCACACTACCTTATACAATCCTACCTGGCCCTAAGGTAGAGGGATTCTGTGATTGCCTACCCCCTCACAAACGTAACTATATATATTTATATTACCAGTAAAAAGTTTAAGTACACTTATAAGTGTTAAGTACACCAGTAAAGTACCTAAACGTTTGACTGGTAGTGCATATATATATTGTTGCGGATCCCGGGTTTGTCGACGTACTAAGGGGAGTTTATTACCCCGCTCCCCCTCAAACTCCGGGTCCACGCAGGCCGCCGACCGCGATTAAGCTCGTGGTCGATGGATTGCTAAGCAATTTCAACCACCAATCTCCCAAACCACGTGCCGAAGCGTTTGCTGGTCAAAGAATCCCAAATACCTTCAAGACACGCAGCCAAAGAAACCGGGGGTTAAACCCTTGCTTCCCACACTTTATTGCGTGCCGAGCAGGTTTGCACGGGTGTGGAAAGTGGTGTTACATGACGTGATTTATGGACCTGATTCAAGCCAAATTCGGTCTCGGATGCTCGGCCAATGAAGAAAAGACGTAACCGAACAGGTTTGAAAGTAACAACAAAATGTACAGCCTTTTATTTAGAAGGCACAGAGAAAAAGAGACGAAGATGCAACCTTATCAATTCCTTACCTAATTAAACCCAACAGGTGCCTGCACACACTCACACATGGGGAATCACACACACCGGTTAATTCCTGTACTGAGAAACGTGCTGGGATTGACTCGAGGGTGGCCGCTTGTGCGCAGTGCGCAGTTCGATCCTCGATCCGGATGTGCAGCCTGGGTGAAGTAAGGTCCGAAAGACGAACCACCGCATCAAATCAGCACAAACGACAGGTTGAAGCGCAGGTTGAATGAGTTTCAGCTCAGATTAATTGCTGCCCAGGAAAGATGAACCAGCACTTCGGACAGCCAGCTTCGAGCAGAATCGCGGGAGAGGTCAACGCCAAGAGAGCGAGTTCGCTTGCAGGTCAGAGAAGGCGGCCGGATCAGAGCGAGATCAACACTTGCAGGTCTTGCGGGGGGGGGGGGGGGGGGGGGGGTGTTTGGGGTCAGCTAATCCGAACCGTGCAGGCGGAGTTAGTGGTCCCAGGTGCCGGGGTGCGTGCCTCCGCAATTCCGAATACCCCTCCCCCCGCCGCGATTGCTCTGGCCGCCATACGGCGGCAGCGATACCGTGGGGGTGCCGGAGGTACGAATCCCGCACACCGGTCCTTGTGGGACCGACACAGCACCAACCCCCTCCAATCCCCACGGTGCACCATTTATTTGGGGCTCGCGCCCCCTATCCATCCCACTGACCCCTATCCCGGTCGGTGTCGATGCCCGAGTCTGATTACCCCTCGCACCCAATTCCGTACTCGTGCACACCGGTGCGCACACTCTCTCCACACACTCCGTACCATTCGTACCCCTCGCACTTGGCCCTGCACGAACTCCCGGGTCTGTCCTTTCCACCAAACTAGTCGAACACCCGATCACATCATACACATTCCCGAAATCATCGCCACTCACCTCGGGACCCATCTTCTCCCGGTTCTCTTCAAGAACCTGCAATCTTTTTATTTGATTAGTAAGTTCCTCATCACGCTGTGAGCACCACACTTGCACACATTCCAGCCATTCCTCCCGCATTTCATTCCCCGTTTCACTTCGTCTCTTTCGAATATTACTAATATCATTTTCCACCTCCTCCATTTTTTCCTTAACTCCCATTATTTCCCGATGCACCTCAGATATCTCCCCTTCTAAGGTTACCTTGGTCTAACCCCCGCTCTAGCAGGGAAAATGGCCTTAAAATGCATGTTGTTGTTTTGTAAGATTACCTTGGTCGTCTCTATCTGTGTTCTAATTTCTCGTTCGTTCATCCCCATCGTCTCTATTACGTCCTCCACCCTCTTCGTCAGTCCCTCATGCACCATTTTACATTCTTTCTTGGTCACTACCACTTCCCGTTTTAATTCCTTCTGCGCTGAATTTAACCCACCTATAACATTGGCATTCCTACCCACCTGTTCCCTTAATTCCTGTCATCCCACCGTCAGTTTCTCGACTTCCCGCGTCAGTCCTTCTATTCCCCCTTCCAGTTTGGCCGTGCTCTACTTCAGCTCTCGCTGGATGCGTATCTCACACCGCTTTACCTCGTCACACACCCCCGCGACCTCCTCGCTCATCCTACGCCCAATCTCCGCCCCCATGGTGTCCATCCAATCACTCATTCGATCACTCATGTTACCCATTTGCACCTCAAAGTATGCGCTGAGTTGAGTCATGAATACATTCATGTTAAACTGAGCTTGCACAACGGGTCCAGCTTCCGCCGCCGGCCCTGCGCGCAAAGCGCCGCCATTATCTCCACTTCCTGCTGCGCCATGATTAACTCCAACGTCCATTTGTTTGTTTATGTCCTGGGCCATTAATTCTTCAGCATGTTCCTTATCTACATTTCCTATACCCACCGGAACCTGCTCGTCTTGGCCAGCCATCGTCCGAATTTAATTACTTTTTTATTATTATTTGTTTTAAGCTAAATTTCCACACGCTCGTAGTTTCGCAGTACGTGAAGCGTACTCCAAGTCCGAATCCCACTTCTCATGACACCAATTTTGTTTGCGAGGGTTCAAAAACCCCACTCTTTGACAGCAATTTTGTTGCGGATCCCGGGTTTGTCGACGTACTAAGGGGAGTTTATTACCCCACTCCCCCTCAAACTCCGGGTCCACGCAGGCCGCCGGCCGCGACTAAGCTCGTGGTCGACGGAATGCTAAGCAATTTCAACCGCCAACCTCCCAGCCACGCGCCGAAGCGTTTGCTGGTCAAAGAATCCCAAATACCTTCAAGACTCGTGACTGAAGAAATCTTGTTTCTCACAGTCTGAGAGTCCTTTAGGTGCTTTTTTGCAAACTCCAAGTGGGCTTTCATGTGTCTTTCACTGAGGAGAGGCTTCCGTCTGGCCGCTCTGCCATAAAGCCCAGATCGGTGGAGTGATGGTTGTCCTTCTGGAAGTTTCTCCCATCTCTACACAGGATCTCTGGAGCTCAGCCAGAGTGACCATCGGGTTCTTGGTCACCTCTCTTACCAAGGACCTTCTCCCCCGATTGCTCAGTTTGGCCGGGCGGCCAGCTCTAGGAAGAGTCCTGGTTGTTCCAAACTTCTTCCATTTAAGAATTATGGAGGCCACTGTGCTCTTTGGAACCTTCAATGCAGCAGAGATTTTTTTTGTAGGCTTCCCCAGATCTGTGCCTCGACACAATCCCGTCTCTGAGCTCTGCAGACAGTTCCTTCGACCTCATGGCTTGTTTTTTGCTCTGATATGCATTGTCAGCTGTGAGACCTTATATTGACAGGTGTGTGCCTTACCAAATCATGTCCAATCAATTGAATTTACCACAGGTGGGCTCCAATCAAGGTGTAGAAACACCTCAAAGATGATCAAGAAAAATGGGAGGCACATGAGCTAAATTTCAAGTGTCATAGCAAAGGGTCTGAATACTTATGTCAATGTGATATTTCAGTTTTTTCTTTTTAATAAATTTGCAAAACTTTCTAAAATCCTGTTTTCTCTGTCATTATGGGGTATTGAATGTAGATTGATGAGGGAAAAAATGAATTTAAACGATTTCAGCATAAGGCTGCAACATAACAAAATGTGAAAAAAGTGAAGGGGTCTGAATACTTTCTGAATCCACTGTATATACACATAAGTATATAAATATACACATAAAGCGGCCCAACTGACTGACCGTTCTTCCTCATTGGTGGCGACTTCAACTGTCATCATGCCAGCTGGCTGGGTGTGGGTTCCTCTCTCACCAGCCATGGTACCTCAGCAAAGGACTTCTGCGTCTCATTGGGACTGACACAATCTGTCAATTTCCCGACCCAGATCTCAGTCAATGGAGTATCTTCTCTTCTAGACTTGGTTATGACAAACTTCCCTGCAAATGTCTGCTGCTCTTCTTCTGCTCCAATCGGTTCTTCTGATCATGTGCTTGTTAAAGTGGACATCTCTCTGGCCATTCTCAGAGAGCCTCCTCAGCGTCGACGAGTCTGGCATTTCACACAGGCCAACTGGCACGGTCTTCAAGGAGCCATCAATCATCTGGACTGGTCTCCCATCTCTACTGCCTCTGACATCAATTCTTCCTGGGATTTTTTCCAAAGCAAACTGCTCTCTCTCATGCACAGATTTATCCCATCCCATCTTCAGTCGTCATACCCTTCCTCCCATCCATGGTACACTGAATCTTGTGGTGAGGCAGTTGCCTTGAAACAATTTCCCTGCAGTGAGCAGGTATACTAGTTCATCTAAATGGTGCATTATTGGTAGGGGGTGAATACTTTTGCAGGCCACTGCATACTCAAGAGAAACTATGCAGCACAAAACAAACGAACACGAGAATTAGAGAGTCCCTTGAGTGGATAAGAAACAAGATAGGAAGTTCTTAAGTTGAGTCTTTTAAATTATCTTCGAATTGCAGCAATTGTTGATGCGAAATTACAATGTTCCGTCTTGGGTGCCGTCCCATCTTCGGTAATCTTCCCCTATTCCTTTTTCCGTTGTTATATAATTTCTCTTTTGCTTAGTGCTCTGTGCTTTTTGCATCATTTTGCACTTTGTTCCACTGCACAATTGCGTTTTTTTATTCACTCCTTTGTGACTCGTTAGATTGCTGTCTCATTAATGGGGTGCGTAACACAGTTGGCGTAAGTGCTGACTGTCCTCATACTTGAGACATTTCTTCCTCATTCAAAGTTCACTCTCAGGGAGTGTACTTTAGTGTATTCGGTATTCCCATCGATATGGTTTTCGACCCTTTTTGCCACGTTGACGACAAACATAGTATCACCTGACGGAGAAATGGGGTTGGCGGGGTTGCGTCTTGAAACCTTGCCCAAAAGTTGGGCACCACAACCCAGCCTCAATTATCCTCCCTACGGATACAACCTAAAACCCTGTTACCTTTACCATTAGCTGTCTACCTACAAATACAACCAAAAACCCTGTTACCTTTACCTTTGGCTGTCTACCTAAAAATACAACCGAAAACCCTGTTACCTTTACTTTTAGCTGTCTCCATACAAGTAAAACCTAAAACCCTGTTACCTTTACCTTTAGCTGTCTCCATACAAATACAACCTAAAACCCTGTTACCTTTACCTTTAGCTGCCTACCTACAAATACAACCGAAAACCCTGTTACCTTTACCTTTAGCTGTCTCCATACAAGTAAAACCTAAAACCCTGTTACCTTTACCATTAGCTGTCTACCTACAAATACAACCGAAAACCCTGTTACCTTTACCTTTAGCTGTCTACCTACAAATACAACCGAAAACCCTGTTACCTTTACCTTTAGCTGTCTACCTACAAATACAACCAAAAACCCTGTTACCTTTACCTTTAGCTGTCTACCTACAAATACAACCGAAAACCCTGTTACCTTTACCTTTAGCTGTCTCCATACAAGTAAAACCTAAAACCCTGTTACCTTTACCTTTAGCTGTCTCCATACAAATACAACCTAAAACCCTGTTACCTTTACCTTTAGCTGCCTACCTACAAATACAACCTAAAACCCTGTTACCTTTACCTTTAGCTGTCTCCATACAAGTAAAACCTAAAACCCTGTTAACTTTACCTTTAGCTGTCTCCATACAAATACAACCTAAAACCCTGTTACCTTTACCTTTAGCTGTCTCCATACAAATACAACCTAAAACCCTGTTACCTTTACCTTTAGCTGTCTCCATACAAGTAAAACCTAAAACCCTGTTACCTTTACCTTTAGCTGTCTCCATACAAATACAACCTAAAACCCTGTTACCTTTACCTTTAGCTGCCTACCTACAAATACAACCTAAAACCCTGTTACCTTTACCTTTAGCTGCCTACCTACAAATACAACCTAAAACCCTGTTACCTTTACCTTTAGCTGTCTCCATACAAGTAAAACCTAAAACCCTGTTACCTTTACCTTTAGCTGTCTCCATACAAATACAACCTAAAACCCTGTTACCTTTACCTTTAGCTGCCTACCTACAAATACAACCTAAAACCCTGTTACCTTTACCTTTAGCTGTCTCCATACAAGTAAAACCTAAAACCCTGTTAACTTTACCATTAGCTGTCTCCATACAAGTAAAACCTAAAACCCTGTTACCTTTACCTTTAGCTGTCTACCTACAAATACAACCTAAAACCCTGTTACCTTTACCTTTAGCTGTCTCCATACAACTAAAACCTAAAACCCTGTTACCTTTACCTTTAGCTGTCTCCATACAACTAAAACATAAAACCCTGTTAACTTTAGCATTAGCTGTCTCCATACAAGTAAAACCTAAAACCCTGTTACCTTTACCTGTAGCTGTCTCTATACAAGTAAAACCTAAAACCCTGTTACCTTTACCTATAGCTACCTGGCACCGTGTGCTGTCCCAACCTGATGATGGCCCCCCTTGTGATGTAGCAGATTGGAAACTTGGGATCGTAGAACAAATTGTGCCAAATCAAATTAGAGGCTAAATGGACAGACACGTGTACAGCCGGTCACAGTGGATAATTTAAGATTAAGATTAAAAATAGACATCGTAATGAAATTATGAAACTTCGGATTCAATCTTAGTCATAACATCCTTATCTAAAGACATTTGCTAACACAATGAAACGATTAGAAGGCTAACTGAGGAGCATTACAAGCTGGTGAAGGAAGTATACAACACCACACCAGTCTTTTGAGAACGGAACTGCGAATGAAGAAAGAAGAATCAAACAAACTATGGTTGGCAATCAAATTAATTCAATGAGCTGCAGGAATGCTGAGGCCGTGGCACCTGCAGAACAAAGATGGCGCAGGTGATACAGGATGCGTGCCACAGTAGCAATAACGTAGCAAGTGGGTGGAAGAGGGGGTGGGATGAAAGGGACACATTATACCTATAGCATAAGAAACAGGGGGTGGAGGGGAGTAAGAGGCACAGCAGCCAGAACGTAGCAAGCTGGGGGTGAGGTGGACACTATCTATACTCTATAGGGTAGAAAGTAGGGTGGGGGGTGGCGGGGAGTAAGAGGCACAGCAGCCAGATCGTAGCAAGCTGGGGGTGAGGTGGACACTATCTATACTCTATAGGGTAGAAAGTAGGGTGGGGGGTGGCGGGGAGTAAGAGGCACAGCAGCCAGATCGTAGCAAGCTGGGGGTGAGGTGGACACTATCTATACTCTATAGGGTAGAAAGTAGGGTGGGGGGTGGAGGGGAGTAAGAGGCACAGCAGCCAGAACGTAGCAGGCTGGGGGTGAGGTGGACACTATCTATACTCTATAGGGTAGAAAGTAGGGTGGGGGTGGAGGGGAGTAAGAGGCACAGCAGCCAGATCGTAGCAAGCTGGGGGTGAGGTGGACACTATCTATACTCTATAGGGTAGAAAGTAGGGTGGGGAGGGGAGGGGGAGTAAGAGGCACAGCAGCTAGAGCGTAGCAAGGTGGGGGTGAGGTGGACACTATCTATACTCTATAGGGTAGAAAGTAGGGTGGGGAGGGGAGGGGGAGTAAGAGGCACAGCAGCTAGAGCGTAGCAAGCTGGGGGTGAGGTGGACACTATCTATACTCTATAGGGTAGAAAGTAGGGTGGGGAGGGGAGGGAGAGTAAAAGGCACAGCAGCTAGAGCGTAGCAAGGTGGGGGTGAGGTGGACACTATCTATACTCTACAGGGGAGAAAGTAGGGTGGGGAGGGGAGGGGGAGAAGAGGCACAGCAGCCAGAACGTAGCAAGCTGGGGGTGAGGTGGACACTATCTATACTCTATAGGGTAGAAAGTAGGGTGGGGAGGGGAGGGGGAGTAAGAGGCACAGCAGCCAGAACGTAGCAAGCTGGGGGTGAGGTGGACACTATCTATACTCTATAGGGTAGAAAGTAGGGTGGGGAGGGGAGGGGGAGTAAGAGGCACAGCAGCCAGAACGTAGCAAGGTGGGGGTGAGGTTGACACTATCTATACTCTATAGGGTAGAAAGTAGGGTGGGGAGGGGAGGGGGAGTAAGAGGCACAGCAGCCAGAACGTAGCAAGCTGGGGGTGAGGTGGACACTATCTATACTCTATAGGGTAGAAAGTAGGGTGGGGTGTGGAGGGGAGTAAGAGGCACAGCAGCCAGAACGTAGCAAGCTGGGGGTGAGGTGGACACTATCTATACTCTATAGGGTAGAAAGTAGGGTGGGGAGGGGAGGGGGAGTAAAAGGCACAGCAGCTAGAGCGTAGCAAGGTGGGGGTGAGGTGGACACTATCTATACTCTATAGTGTAGCGGTTCCCGCTGAATGTACACAATCGCCTTGCACCTGCCAGGACGCGGCCAGGGCGCGATCGCCATGCCGGGCTCGTCCGGACGGGCCCAGACGCGCCTCTCCTGGGCATGCCCGGACTCGCTGTTCCCGGGCACGCCCGAACCTCCCGGGCACGCCCGGTCTCGTCTTTCCCGGGCATGCCCGCTCTCGCCTTTCCAGGGCTCGCCCAGAGCGCCCGGGCACGCCCAGCCTCGACTTGCCAGGCCGCGTCCAGGATGCCCGGGCATGGCCAGACTCGCCTTTCCAGGGCTCGCCCAGAGCGTCCGGGAATGCCCGCTCTCGCCTTTCCAGGGCTCGCCCAGAGCGCTTGGGCACGCCCAGCCTCGACTTGCCAGGCCGCGTCCAGGACGCCCGGGCATGTCCAGACTCGCCTTTCCAGGACTCGCCCTTGACACCAGGGCATGCCCGGTCTCGGTTTTCCCGGGCAAACGCCTGGGCATAAATGTGTATATATATTGCTGCCCGATAAATGGGCTTTTCAGAATACCTGAGCTGTTTTGTTTCAATAAAGCAACTCGGACGAATTCCGTCTTTGGTCGCGTCAAATCTTTCGACTCGCGTTGGAGCGCAGCTCCTTCACTGGTGACCTACCGACATGGACACGGCAGTGACTCTTAAACTGCCTACCTTCTGGGAGGCTCACGCGGCTGTTTGGTTCACCCAGGCGGACTCCCAGTTCGCCCTGCGAGGCATCACCGCGGACGACACCCGCTTCCACCACCTCGTGGCAGCGCTCGGTTCCGCCACCGCGGCCCGCGCCCTGAGCCTCCTCGAGCACCCGCCGGCTGCCGACAAGTATGACGCGCTGAAGACGCTCCTCCTCGACGCTTTCGCCCTCTCACCGGCGGCACGCGCACGGCGCCTGCTCGCCCTGCCCGAGCTCGGCGACACGCGCCCGTCCGAGCGCATGGACTATATGCTCTCGTTGCTCGGTGAGCACTCTCCGGATTTTCTGTTCCGCGAGCTGTTCCTTCGCCAGCTGCCTCACCCGGTACGCCTCGCCCTGGCTGGCACGTCGATCACCGATCCCCGCGCCCTCGCCATGGAAGCCGATAAGATCTCCTCGGCGGGCCAACACATCGGCGTGGC
Organism: Myxine glutinosa; assembly: GCF_964187855.1. NCBI lineage: Eukaryota > Metazoa > Chordata > Myxini > Myxiniformes > Myxinidae > Myxine > Myxine glutinosa. The sequence goes on along the minus strand of NC_136268.1, from coordinate 62,842,058 downwards.
TACCTGGAGCTTGCCGCCGTCTGAGGCGACGCCCACGACGCCCGAGCGCCCTGCGCGGTTGGAGGCCGAACTGCCGGTGCAACTGGCGGCCGCCACGCCGCGCCGACCGCTTCCGACACGACGGCCGGGGCCTCCACCTGACCAGGCGTGGTGTTATTACCACGCCAGGTTCGGACACAAGGCTCGGACGTGCCGACCCCCGTGCACTTTCGGCAAGTCAGGAAACGGCCGGGCCGGCGTTCATTCCCAGCCATGAGCGCCGGCCACTCGGGCAATTTGCTTTTTATTCGGGACAAAGCGTCCGGGCGGCGTTTCCTTCGTGACACCGGCGCCCAACTGAGCGTCATACCCGCCTCCGAGCAGGACAGGCGGGACGCCGTTTGCGGCCCCTCTTTGGTCGCTGCTAATGGCTCGGCCATACGCACTTTCGGCCCGCGCGACGTCACCCTCTGCTTCGGCAGCCAGCGCTTTCAGTGGACCTTTGTGACCGCCTGCGTCCCCATGGCTTTGCTGGGCGCCGACTTCCTCTGCGCGCACGGGCTGCTGGTCGACATCAAACGTCATCGCCTTGTCAACGCCGAGACCTTCAGCTCCCTGGTGTGCACAATGAGCAGCTCCGCGCCGACCGAACTGGCGTGCGCCCTCCCGACGGCGAACGAGTTCGCTCGTCTGCTCGCGGAATTCCCGGCCCTCACGCGGCCGACGTTTTCGGCCGTCGCAGTGCGGCATGGGATCGAGCACCACATACCCACTACGGGCCTGCCGGTCTACGCCAGGGCCCGCCGCCTTGACCCGGCCAAGCTCCCCGTGGCAAAGGCCGAGTTCGACGCGTTGGAGCACCTCGGCATCGTTCGGCGCTCCAATAGTGCGTCGGCCTCACCACTGCACATCGTGCCAAAGCCGGGGGGCGGATGGCGCCCGTGTGGCGACTACCGCCGCCTCAACGACGCTACCACCCCCGACAAGTACCCGATCCCGCACATCCAGGACTTTTCCGCCCGTTTGGCGGGACGGGTCATATTTTCCAAAATTGACCTGATACGGGGATACCACCAGGTACCTGTCTGGGCGGCCGACGTCCCGAAGACGGCCGTCATCACGCCGTTCGGCCTGTTCGAATTTTTGAGGATGCCGTTTGGCCACAAGAACGCGGCCCAGGCGTTCCAGCGCTTAATGGACGGCGTGCTGCGCGACCTGCCATTTCTTTTCGTCTATCTGGACGACATCCTTGTCGCCAGCACGTCCCGCGCCGAGCACCTCCTCAACCTCCGAACACTGTTCGGTCGCCTCAGCGAGCATGGCTTAATTGTCAACCCGGCCAAATGCCACTTCGGCACGACGACCGTTGACTTTTTGGGCCACCGCATCACCAAGACCGGGGCCGTGCCGCTGCCGACCAAGGTCAAGGCCATCACCACGTTCCCGCGTCCCCGTTCCATCAAGGCCCTACAAGAGTTCCTCGGCATGGTGAATTTTTATCACCGATTCGTGCCCCGTGCTGCTCAGCTCATGTGGCCCCTTTACGAGGCCCTCCGGGGCAAGCCGGCCAAGCATGACATTGTTTGGTCCGCGGCCATCGCGAGCGCAAAACGGGCCCTCGCCGACGCAACGCTGCTGGCTCACCCGGTGCTCAACGCGCCCATCGCCCTCACTACGGACGCCTCCAACTACGCGGTGGGCGCCGTCCATGAACAATGGGTGGACGGGGTTTGGCAGCCACTCGCTTTTTTCAGCCGGCAGCTCTGGCCGAACGAGTTAAAATACAGCACGTTCGACCGCGAGCTGCTTGGTCTATTCCTGGCCGTTCGCCATTTCCGACACCTCCTGGAGGGCCGCCCGTTCACGGCTTTCGTCGACCACAAGCCGTTGGTCTACGCAATGGTCAAAGTCACGGAGCCGTGGTCGGCCCGCCAGCAGCGCCACCTCTCCGCCGTGTCGGAATTCACCACGGACATCCGGCACGTCGCCGGCAAAGACAACGCCGTGGCCGACTGTCTTTCTCGGGCCAGCGCGAACGCGGTCCACCTCGGCGTGGACTTCGCGCTCATGGCGGCCGACCAGACCACCGACACCTCGGTGCAGGCCCTCCGGGCGGCGGACACGGGCCTCCGCCTGGCCGACATCCCCTTCGCGGGCACCGTCCTGCTCTGCGACGTCTCCCAGGGCCAGCCTCGCCCCATCGTGCCCGTTTCCTGGCAGCGCAGCATCTTCGCCTCCATCCACGGCCTTTCTCACCCGGGCCGGAAAGCTTCTCAGAAGCTGGTGTCGGCGCGTTTCGTCTGGCACGGCCTTCGACGGAACGTCCGCGACTGGGCCAACGCCTGCACGGCCTGCCAGCGGGCCAAGGTCCACCGCCACACCCAGGCCCCGCTAGCACCTTTCACTGTGCCTGCACGGTGTTTCGACCACGTCCACGTGGACCTGGTGGGTCCCTACCCCCATCGCGGGGGTTCACGCACCTGCTCACCATGGTGGACAGGACCACCAGGTGGCCGGAGGCCATGCCCCTCACCTCCACCACCACCACCGACGTGGCGCAGGCGTTCATCGCCACCTGGGTCGCGCGCTTCGGTGCACCGGCGGACATCTCGTCCGACCACGGCCCACAGTTCACGTCCGAACTTTGGGGTGCGGTCGCCTGCTCGTTGGGGGTCACGCTGCACCGCACCACGGCCTACCACCCCCAAGCCAACGGGTTGTGTGAGCGGTTTCACCGCTCCATGAAGGCCACACTCATGGCCGGCCTTCAGGACGACGGTTGGACCGACCGGCTGCCGTGGGTCCTTTTGGGCCCCCGCACGGCCCCCAAGGAGGACCTCCGGGCGTCCGCCGCCGAGCTCGTCTACGGCCAGCCGATCCGCGTCCCGGGCGAGTTCGTGCCCGACGCTACCAGTCCCTGGTCCGCCGCACACCAGCGCTCGGACCTCCAGGAGGCCGCCCGACGATTTGCCCCCGTGCCAACGTCCCGCCACGGTGGCCCCCAGTCCTACGTCCCCCCGGCGCTTCACACAGCGGAGTACGTCTTTGTGCGTCATGACGCGCACCGGGGGCCACTCCGGCCGCCGTACGACGGGCCCTTCCGGGTCCTGCGACGGGGCGACAAGTCCTTCGTCGTCGACGTCGGCGGCCGGTCGGACCGGATCTCTGTGGACCGCCTCAAACCGGCGCACGTGGACGTCGACCGACCACCACGGTTGGCCCTTCCTCCGCGGCGAGGCCGCCTCCCGTCTACAGTTCCCCCCGCTCGACCACCCACCACCGGATCGGACCCCCCCCCCCACGACCCTCCAGGGGTCGCTTCGGCCGGGTCATCCGGACCCCCTTAAATTGACCCTGCCGGTGCAGGTCGATTCTGGAGGGGCGTGTGTAGCGGTTCCCGCTGAATGTACACAATCGCCTTGCACCTGCCAGGACGCGGCCAGGGCGCGATCGCCATGCCGGGCTCGTCCGGACGGGCCCAGACGCGCCTCTCCCGGGCACGCCAGAACCTCCCGGGCACGCCCGGTCTCGTCTTTCCCGGGCATGCCCGCTCTCGCCTTTCCAGGGCTCGCCCAGAGCGCCCGGGCATGCCCAGCCTCGACTTGCCAGGCCGCCCGGGCATGTCCAGACTCGCCTTTCCAGGGCTCGCCCAGAGCGTCCGGGCATGCCCGCTCTCGCCTTTCCAGGGCTCGCCCAGAGCGCTCGGGCACGCCCAGCCTCGACTTGCCAGGCCGCGTCCAGGACGCCCGGGCATGTCCAGACTGGCCTTTCCAGGACTCGACCTTGACACCCGGGCATGCCCGGTCTCGGTTTTCCCGGGCAAACGCCCCGGCATAAATGTGTATATATATTGCTGCCCGATAAACGGGCTTGTCAGAATACCTGAGCTGTTTTGTTTCAATAAAGCAACTCGGACGGATTCCGTCTTTGGTCGCGTCAATTCTTTCGACTCGCGTTGGAGCGCAGCTCCTTCAATACCACTTTTCAGGGGTTTTCGAGGTCGAGGAATCAAATTATGATGTTATTTTGATGATTCGAGGTCAAGGTGAACCCTCAAAGTCATCTTAAAGGTCATTTTTGAGTCAAACATGTCGGTTTTTGAGTTTTTTGTCAAGATTTACGCGAGGTTCACCATTTTATGTTTCTGGGTTGGGTAATCGAACTCTGACCTTATTTTTGACAATTAGAGGAAATATTTACATGTCTATGTCCTAATTTTCAGGCATATGCAGTTCATCAGTCTAATTACAAAGGTACGGATTTTGATGTTTTATGAACTGTATGCCATATCCTTGTGTTTAATTTTTGTGCGATCATGATCCGGGTTCATGTATACATGATTGTATACATGTCATAAATATGACGTCATAGGTCATGTGACCTGGCGGCCATATTGGATTTTATGAAAACCTTAAAAATGGATCCCTGCCTTCATTTTTCGATCGATTCATTTTGAACTTTGACCACTTATAGTACGCCATGTGATTGGATGCATATCCTAATTATGACGTCATAGGTCAGGTGACATGGCGGGATGGACCGGTATGGTCCCAGGATCATACCGCCCTTGGCGCCCGTCAAAAATCGAAAGAGTATGGCATGGGCAACATCTGCGCCAAATTTGATGCTTTTGGAAGAATTTGAACCAAAATATCCCTAAGGGCCCTGACTATGACCAGAGCCTGTTTGGCGCCCGCAGCCGATGGGGGCCACCCACAAATAGGGCCCCCCACAAATGGGGGCCTCCCACAAATAGGGGCCAACAAATGGGGGCCTCCCACAAATACGGGCCACCCACATCAGCTTTCTTTAAAATTAAAGTCCAGTTGTGCAACATACATGTTTTCAATAACACTGATCCTGCATGCCGACCGGCTGCCAATAGCTTCACTGATGGGTTTAATCAAAGACATCATGTTGCACTTCACAACCACATGGCAAACCTGTAAAGTATCTCGACAAACTACGATCAATTGTCGTACACGTTTATTCACTCTGCCGAGACAGGCCCGATTCACCTCAGCGCCATCCGAGCTCGTGCGTAGTGATACAATGCCGTCACGGTGTAGGGATACCATGCGGTTACGGTGTAGGGATACAACGGTGATTATTTGCACTTCATACATGGCAAACCTATCCGTAAATCTCAATGAGGACGAAAAATACAGTGAAACACGCGAAAACCGGATCTTGCGTGGCAAAACTGTTGTTGTTGTTTATGTGCTCCTTCCGTGTCCGTCACGCTTTATTCTAAAATCTTAAATGGTTCCTTCCGCCACACATTAAACATCTTCTTCATCCAATTCAGAAAGATAGACGGACTTAAAAAATATAAACCTGCATCTTTATGTTTAAAACAGACATTGATTTTTTTCCCCCAAGTATTAAATCGATCATTTATTCTTGTTTCCATACTTTTTCCAGTAACATCCCTACATCATTTTTAATTTTAAAAATGTTTTTATTACTTGTTAAATAGCTTTCCAACGACCTCAAAGTAAATGGAATGAAATTTACTATGAATAATTCACTCGATTTTACGTCATTTTCTCCATCTTGCGGAAGTACATTTAGGACGTGAGTCAGCGTTATATATTGAAGGAGCTGGGGCTCCCACGTCGATCAGAAGAATGGACGCGACAAAAAGCTGGAATTCATCTGAGTTGCTTTATTGAAATCAAACGCTCAGGCACTCTGAAAAACCGTTTATCGGTCAGCAATATATATCTATTAACCCAGGGGGTTTGCCCAGGCCCGGCACCAGGGGGCGTGGCCCAGCGTCCTGGCTGCGGCCTGGCAAGTTGAGGGCGAGCCTGCCCGGGCATGCCCGGGCATGCCCGGGCGTCCCGACCGAGGCCTGGCAAGTTGAGCGCGGGCCTGCCCGGGCGTCCTGGACGAGCCCGGCATGGTGATCGCTCCGCGTCCTTGATAGGTGCAAGGCGATTGTGAAACCCCAGCGGCAGCCGCTACACACGTCCCCCCAGAATCGACTTGCACCGGCAGGGTCAACTTGAGGGGGGTCCTGATGACCCGGCCGAAGCGACCCCTGGCGGGTCGTGGGAGGGGGTCCGGTGAGGTGGTGGGCGGTCGAGTGGGGGGCCCCGTGGACGGGGGGCGGCCTCGCCGCGGCGGAAGGGCCACCCGTGGTGGGTGGTCGACGTCCACGTGCGCCGGCTTGAGGCGGTCCACTGCAATCCGGTCCGACCTGCCGCCGATGTCGATGACGAACGACTTGTCGTCCCGTCGCAGCACCCGGAAGGGCCCGTCGTACGGCGGCTGGAGTGGCCACCGATGTGCGTCATGACGCACAAAAACATACTCCGCTGTGCGGAGTGCTGGGGGGACGTAGGACCGGGGGTCACCGTGGTGGGATGTCGGCACGGGGGCAAACCGTCGGGCGGCCTCCTGGAGGTCCGAGCGCTGGTGAGCTGCGGACCAGGGACTGGTGGCGTCGGGCACGAATTCGCCCGGGACGCGTAGCACCTGGCCATAGACCAGCTCGGCGGTGGATGCCTGGAGGTCCTCCTTGGGGGCCGTGCGAAGGCCCAAAAGGACCCACGGCAGCCGGTCGGCCCAACCGCCGTCTTGAAGGCCGGCCATGAGCGCGGCCTTCATGGAGCGGTGGAATCGCTCGCACAACCCGTTTGCTTGGGGGTGGTAGGCCGTAGTACGGTGGAGCTTGACCCCCAGGTTGCGGGCGACCGCGCCCCACAGCTCGGAGGTGAACTGTGGTCCGCGGTCTGACGAGATGTCCGCCGGTGCGCCGAAGCGGGCGACCCAGGTGGCGATGAAAGCCTGCGCCACGTCGGCGGTGGTGGTGGAGACGAGGGGAACGGCCTCCGGCCACCTGGTGGTCCTGTCCACCATGGTGAGCAGGTGTGTGAACCCCCGTGACGGGGGGAGGGGGCCCACCAGATCCACGTTGACGTGGTCGAAACGTCGTTCGGGCACGGTGAAAGGTGCCAGCGGGGCCTGGGTGTGTCGGTGGACCTTGGCCCGTTGGCAGGCCGTGCAGGCGCTGGTCCAATCGCGGACGTCCCGACGAAGGCCGTGCCAGACGAAACGCGCCGACACCAGCTTCTGGGAAGCTTTCCGGCCCGGGTGGGAAAGGCCGTGGAGGGAGGCGAAGATGCGGCGTTGCCAGGTGACGGGCACGATGGGGCGAGGCTGGCCTTGGGAGACGTCGCAGAGCAGGACAGTGTCCGCGCAGGGGATGTCGGCCAGGCGGAGGCCCGTGTCCGCCGCCCGGAGGGCTTGCACCGTGGTGTCGGTGGTTTGGTCCGCCGCCATAAGCGCAAAATCCACGCCCAGGTGGACCGCGTTCGCGCTGGCCCGGGAAAGACAGTCGGCCACGGCGTTGTTTTTGCCGGCGACGTGCCGGATGTCCGTGGTGAACTCCGACACGGCGGAGAGGTGGCGCTGTTGGCGGGCCGACCATGGCTCCGTGACCTTGGCCATGGCGTAAATCAACGGCTTGTGGTCGACGAACGCCGTGAAAGGTCGGCCCTCCAGGAGGTGGCGGAAATGGCGGACGGCCAGGTGTAGACCGAGGAGCTCCCGGTCAAACGTGCTGTATTTGAGCTCGTTCGGCCGGAGCTGCCGGCTGAAAAAAGCGAGTGGCTGCCAAACCCCGTTCACCCATTGCTCATGGACGGCGCCCACCGCGTAGTCGGAGGCATCCGTGGTGAGGGCGATGGGAGCGTTGAGCACCGGGTGAGCGAGCAGTGTTGCGTCGGCGAGGGCCCGCTTTGAGCTTTGGAAGGCCGCATCCATTGCTGCGGACCAGACGATGTCGTGCTTGGCCGGCTTGCCCCGTAGGGCTTCGTAGAGGGGCCGCATGAGGTGAGCAGCGCGGGGCACGAAGCGGTGATAAAAATTCACCATTCCCAGGAATTCCTGCAGGGCCTTTATGGTGCGGGGACGCGGGAACGTGGTGATGGCCTCGACCTTGGTTGGCAGCGGCACGGCCCCGTTCTTGGTGATGTGGTGGCCCAAAAAATCAACGGCCGTCGTGCCGAAGTGGCATTTGGCCGGGTTGACGATGAGGCCGTGCTCGCTGAGGCGCTCGAACAGTGTTCGGAGGTGGAGGAGGTGCTCGGCCCGGGACGTGCTGGCGACGAGGATGTCGTCCAGGTAAACGAAAAGGAACGGCAGGTCACGCAGCACGCCGTCCATCAAGCGCTGGAACGCCTGAGCCGCGTTCTTGAGACCGAACGGCATCCGCAAGAATTCGAATAAGCCGAACGGCGTGATGACTGCCGTTTTAGGGACGTCGGCCGCCCTGACAGGTACCTGGTGATATCCCCGTATGAGATCAATTTTCGAAAAAATGACCCGTCCCGCCAGACGGGCGGAGAAGTCTTGGATATGCGGGATCGGGTACCTGTCGGGGGTGGTAGCGTCATTCAAACGGCGGTAGTCGCCACACGGGCGCCATCCACCCCCCGGCTTTGGCACGATGTGCAGTGGCGAGGCCCACGCGCTATCGGAGCGCCGCACGATGCCGAGGTGCTCCAACGCGTCGAATTCGGCCTTCGCTACGGCGAGTTTGGCTGGGTCGAGGCGGCGGGCCCTGGCGTAGACCGGCGGGCCCGTGGTTGGTATGTGGTGCTCGATCCCATGCCGTACTGCGACGGCCGAAAACGTCGGGGTCACCAATGAAGGAGCTGGGGCTCCCACGTCGATCAGAAGAATGGACGCGACAAAAAGCTGGAATTCATCTGAGTTGCTTTATTGAAATCAAACGCTCAGGCACTCTGAAAAACCGTTTATCGGTCAGCAATATATATCTATTAACCCAGGGGGTTTGCCCAGGCCCGGCGCCAGGGGGCGTGGCCCAGCGTCCTGGCTGCGGCCTGGCAAGTTGAGGGCGAGCCTGCCCGGGCATGCCCGGGCATGCCCGGGCGTCCCGACCGAGGCCTGGCAAGTTGAGCGCGGGCCTGCCCGGGCGTCCTGGACGAGCCCGGCATGGTGATCGCTCCGCGTCCTTGATAGGTGCAAGGCGATTGTGAAACCCCAGCGGCAGCCGCTACAATATATATTTTTTATCCCAACATACTCGGCATTACGCTCACATAAGCTATGCTGCTCTACTGGGGTTGGGTGACACTGCAAAAGGAAAGGATGCCAAATGTTACAGCGATGCAATGGGCCGAGTGAAGGAAGTGGGGACTTTCAGATTCCTCATATGTCTGGGCATGTGGTACGATATACTTGTGCAGATCAACTAAGTCAGCAAGGTGTTGCAGTCAAAGGACATGCAGTTGGATGTTGCCTTAGACCTAATCCAGGCGTGTCATGCTCACTTTTCTTACGAATCCAGGCACTTTTCTTACGAGTCTGCAGATGAACCAGTTTCAGACCCACAGACAAAGTTCAAAGTTGAATTTTTCGACACGGTTATTGATGTTTGTCTGACTGCACTGGACAGTATATTTGAGCAGGTGCGCTGCATCCTTCAGCCATTCAACTTTCTATTTAACATCGCAGCCACGAAAGCTTTAAGTGACAATGATCTTAGAAAAAGCTGGAAGGGTCCAACGAATTACCCAAATGTAAGTGAATTTACCCAAATGAAAGCACAATGTACCAAAATGTAAGTCGAACTACGTAAAGGAAGGTTATTTTATGCAGTAAAACGTTACGGTGTGCTTCTTGACGTCCAAGAAAACGAACCCTAACCCTAATTCTGTTCGCATTCGTTTTCTTGTTACACCGCAACGTTTTACTGCATAAAATAACCTTCCTTTACGTAGTTCGACTTACATTTTGGTACATTGTGCTTTCATTTGGGTAAATTCACTTACATTTGGGTAATTCGTCGGACCGAGCTGGAACGACCAACATATCCTGCAAATTGGTTGCAATTCAAGCGATTTGGAACCCATCGAGATACTGGAAGAACTCAAGCTTCTGAGCAACTCAGTGCCAGAAAGATGTTCTCCACTTGAAACACTGAGCTACACAACTAAAAACTCCCTCGTGGACACTTATCCAAATGTAAACGTGGCTCTGAGAGTTTTACTGACGATGCCGGTAACTGTTGCATCTGCAGAACGCTCTTTCTCAAAACTGAAGCTCATAAAGAACGACTTGCGCTCTACAATGTCACAGGACAGACTGTCACACCTGGACATCATCTCAATCGAGAAGGACTTAGGACGAAGACTGAAGTATGATGACATTATTGACGACTTTGCATCCAGGAAAAGTAGAAGGGTGAAATTGTAAAGTATCAATGATTGTTGTGTGTGTGTGTGAGTCATGATATTTTGACTCCACGACTCATACATGTTTGATGCTCTTCTCCGCATCCCCTCAGTGACTATCTGAAGAATTTAAATCCATAATAGACCAATTCCACCACGTAATACATCAAAATAATTATCTTTTTGAGCACTTTTCGGAATGATGTGACATTCACTTTGTTCTGTTCTCGAGTTGTTACCTTTGATCTTTATTTGCAGGAATTCATCATTTTTGTCTGTTCAGTCTGCACTACATCTGTGCCCAGTTTGTTGGTGATCGGCAGATCAGGTCGTTATTCCCAGAGCTATGTGCGTATAGATATATTCAGAAATCATCAGATCTGCATTTGCTCTTTCCATCGTGAAATTCGAATAAACGACGTCATTTTTCCTGTCGGAATTTCTCCCCTCATCATTTTATTTTAGCGATTGATTGGGGTTTTTAAGAGGGTTCCACAAACGAATTTTGAAAGGATTTCTGCAGCTCAGTTTTTCCGAGATATAAAGGTTTTTTTAAAATGTTTGCATTTTTGGTCATTGTGATTTTTAAGGTCAAATATTTATTTTCGTTTCCCAATGGAAGTTGACAGTCAATTTCTAAGTCAGATTTGATTTGCCTTAATTCATATATTTGATGTGATTTAATGCAAAAACCCACTTCTTTCTCTGATGATTCATTCCAGAGTTATTGTTAGAAATGTGATTTTCACCCTTTGATTACCTTGACATTTGACTTGGTTCATTGTTGGCCACATATCACACTCTGGTTGACCCATACTACTTACTATTCTATCGAGTTTGGTTACAATCGGTACAGGCACAGCCGAGATATGACAATACATTACCCATGGTGGTGTGGAAAGACAGATACACGCAGAGACAGACAGAACTGGTCATTATAATACTTCGCGAACAACCCTCTGGAACCGAGGTATGAATCGATTCTTCGCCTGAAGAACTGTTACTATATTATTATCCCTCCAATCGAAAGGGCCCCCACATGTGGTTTGCAGGGGCCCACGCACATACCCAGTGGAGGCTCTGCCACTGACATAGCAAATAATACGAGGAAAATTAAAGAAGCAATAAATAATTGAGGCGCATGCTCTTGATATTGCTTCGAGGCTTCCACAAGAAGTTGAGAAGCATTTCAAGGTGAGAAGCAAGCAATCGTGGACGGATTGGCACTGTCGCAGGTAATTTAAGGTTGAGAATCGCCACTCCATGGTATCCTGGCGTAATGGAAACTTCCTTCCCTGACTACTCAAGAGAAGACAATGGCAAGATCCAACATATTGCTTGCCATGAGAATAATTCAGAAGCTCTGAAAGGGGTTGTTACACAGATTTTAGTCATCGAGAATAATAGATATTACTCGTAAAACAATTACTGTGACAACACAGTTTTGTGTTGTGCAAACTTTAAAATAGCCTCCAAGAGCAATTCTGTATCAAAAGTTTGGGGTTTTTTTTTGCATAATGGCTGTCAAACAGCACCATCCCACATGATGTCTCATTCGGATTATTGATTGATTAGAGGCAGATATCTCCACAAATCAATCCGGTGCACACAGACTCGAGGGTGACGATACGTTGTGCACAAAGAGGGGACTTTTTGTGGGAAACACAAATAAGATAGAAATGGTGACTTATATCTCGGGTTTCTAACTTCTGTCTCCCCACCCTCGAATGCTAAATGCTGCCCTTCCACTACCCACTCGACTCACATGCTCCAGCAAACACAAAACAGTGGGGAGATAATAAACACACCTTGCGGGTGAATATGTTATACAAAAATATGTCCCCCTCAATTGACATCACCTGCGACGTCAGCAAACTTTTGTTAAACTCTTGTAATTGTCCGTATTTTACCTTTCATGTGTAGGTGCTCCTTATATTGATTATATAGCTCCTAATCTCTCACATCATATACTGCTCCATTAGCATTAGACGCCACACAAAGGAAAATGTTGAATCAGTCCAACATTTCCATGGTAATTGCTGAATTTTAGTGATTTGAAATGGTGCTGATACAAAAAAACAGATCATGTGTACATTCCAAAAATGAATTTGCAGTAAATGCAGCAAATACTTGACAATTGCTGCATTGTGTTTATTCGCTAATCGACTTGCTATTTGTGGAGATCATCTGTAAGATCCCAAAAAAAAATAATTCATTTCAATAAAATACAGATTTACCTACTCAAAAGCATTTCTAAGAACTGTATACAAAAACATATATGTATATTAATTTTAATAATATGTATGTTAATTAATTTATATATATATATATTATATTATATAAACACATAGAAATGACTGAATGAACTTCAGGAAGACTGAGAAGGAGGCCGATTTGGCTGAAAGATTGTTGAAAATAAAACATCCCTGAAGCCGTAACTTTTTACTCCCACCAGGGAGTAGTAATGCATTCAATCGTGTGTGTGTGTTCGTGTGTTTGTGAACAAGATATCTGGAAAAGTTCTGAATGGATTTGGATGAAAGTTGGTGGGATGATTGCCCTTGGGATAAGGAAGAATTGATTAGTTTTTGGTGAAGCTCAGGATATTATTCCGGATCCAGGAATTTTTTGAAGGATTGCTTACCATTGGAAGATTGGGTTCGTTTTTTTTAAACATTATCTTCTATATATTCGATATTTAACATTGTGATATGAAAACAGTTTTCATATTTGTTGTAAATGTAGTTTAAACTCGTGGTTATGCGTTAGAGCGGTGTATTTTTTTTAGCAGCGTCGTCTTCAATGTTCTTTTTTTTTCTTTCTAATAAAGACATATTCTGTCATTTTAAAACCACCAAAGTGTGTATTCGGTTTCCCCGTTTCATAAAATGTATCGTTTGATACGTATAATGCTTTAAAACTGTTTTTTTTTTTTTTTTTTTTTACCTCAGAAGAGATATCAACATTTACCTCAGCGAATATCAATCGCGGTGTCAGTATTTGATGAACCTATAAAGACTTAGGTGCGTTATAAGTGTGACTAACATGTGCACGGGATTCTTCCCAGAAGTATGAGTGGTCGCATTAGCTTGTACGACTTAAAATGAGCGAGTTTTGTTTTGACGTTTGGGCCAGTTTTACATGTTGTATCCCTAAGGAATGAAACGAACGTTTTTCCTGGCTTACAATTTTATTTGAAGTCACACATGCCTCAAAATACACTCACCTATATGGAATTGAACGCTGAATCCGAAAATGTAAGTGAAATTGCCTTGTTTTTTTTTAACATTATCTTCTATATATTCTAAATATATATCTGTGCAGTGTCTGTCTTGTGTTGTCACTGAACTACTCCGTCAAACTTTTGTGAAATCGTACTATTCCAACTTGACCCACGGCGGGAGTATGCGCTCTACTGAGTGGCGTTCTAGTTTTTTTTTTTTCCGTAACTTTTTTTTCCCGATTGTGTATGTCTATATATATGTATATATATATACTTACTAGAATATATATATATATATGTGTGTGTGTATATGTCTAGAACTCTTTACCTTCTCATGTCTTTCCAAACACTTACGACCTTCCCTTTTTAAAAAGCAGATTTTTTACTTACTCAAAAACTTAGACTATTCTCTCTTTCTTCACATTTCTATCAACGCAGCTCCTTTATTTAAGGTAAGGCCTCGATGAGGACCATATCGTCCGTGACCGGAGCCTTCAACATAAAAAAATAAAAATAATATATATATATTATATATATACAAAAATATCCAGGCAGTTGGAAAATAAGTCAATTGCTTATAAGTTCGTTATAACTTCAAATATAATTGCTTTTACAAGTAATTACTAGTACATAATATATCTGTGTGTGTGTGTGTGTTATTCTATGTGCGTTTATATGGATATGTATATGTGTTTATATAAATATATATACACTACATGACCAAATATGCGGGCACCCCTTCTAATTATTGATTTTGGCTCTTTCAGCCACCCCCATTGCTGACAGGTATATATACACAAATAATTAAGTTAAGCACCCCTACACAAAGAATTAAGTTAAGCACCCCCTAATCCTGTCCTGAACCTGAACCCCCTCGAGCACGTTTGGGACATGTTGGGACGACAAATTGCGAAGATGGTCTCTCCAATAGCCAATCTGGATGAATTGGAACGTGCATTACATCGGGAATGGAACAACCTGCCACAGCAACGCATACGACGGCTTACAGGGTCTATGAGACGTAGGGTTGAGTCAGTGATCCGATCACGTGGGTCCTACACACGTTATTGACGCAAAGATCGCTAGAGGTCTTCTCAGAACAATGACTGTACGTTAGAAAACATAAACGTCATCCACACTGTCCGTGATGGACCTATAGCTCCATACTTAAATTGAGGTGAAAATATGCCTAAAATTCCCAAAAAATTTCACCTTAAATTATTCAGAATAAAATATTGAAAACGGCATGATTGTTATGTTTTTATGTGACCATAATATCACTTCTCCAGAAAATATAGCAATATCATGGGTATATTACACTGTTTTGACGACAACAAACTTGTAATGTGCGAGGTTGTAAACAAACGGGGGGGGGGTGCTTAACTTAATTCTTTGTGTATATAATCAAGCACACAGCCATGCAATCTACATAGACAAACATTGGCAGTAGAATCAGCCATACTGAAGAGCCCAGTGACTTTCAACATGTCACTGTCATAGGATGCCACCTTTCCAACAAGTCAGTTCGTCAAATTTCTGCTCTGCTAGAGCTTCCCCGGTCAATTGTAAGTGCTGTTATTGTGAAGTGGAAACGTCTAGGAGCAACAACAGCTCAGCCATGAAGTGTTAGTTCCAAACCTTAAACATGCAAGGTTCCAAACTGCCTCTGGAAGCAATGTCAGCACAACAACTGTTCGTCGTGAGCTTCATGAAATGGGTTTCCATGACCGAGCAGCTGCACACAAGCCTAAAATCACCATGCGCAATGCCAGGCGTCGGCTGGAGTGGTGTAAAGCTCACCGCCATTGGACTCTGGAGCAGTGGAAACGCATTCTCTGGAGTGATGAATCACGCTTCACCATCTGGCAGTCCGACGGACTAATCTGGATTTGGTAGATGCCTGGAGAACGCTACCTACCCGAATGCATAGTGCCAACTGTAAAGTTTGGTGGAGGAGGAATAATGGTCTGGGGCTGTTTTTCGTCGTTCGGGTTAGACCCCTTAGTTCCAGTGAAGGGAAATCTTAATGCTACAGCATACAATGACATTCTAGACGATTGTGTGCTTCCTACTTTGTGGCAACAGTTTGGGGAAGGCCCTTTCCTGTTTCAGCATTACAATGCCCCGTGCACAAAGCGAGGTCCATACAGAAATGGTTTATCGAGATTGGTGTGGAAGAACTTGACTGGCCTGCACAAAGCCCTGACCTCAGCCTCATCAAACACCTCTGGGATTAATTGGAACGCCGACTGCGAGCCAGGCCAAATCGCTCAACATCAGTGCTCGACCTCACGAATGCTCTTGTGGCTGAATGGAAGCAAATCCCCACAGCAATGTTCCGACATCGAGTGGAAAGCCTTCCCAGAAGAGTGGAGGCTGTAATACTGTAATACTGTAATAGCAGCAAAGGGGGGAGCAACTCCATATGAATGCGCATGATCTTGGAATGATGTTCGATAGTCCATATACTTTTGGTCATGTAGTATATATAATATATATATATATATATATATATATATATATATATATATATATATATATATATATATATATATATATATATATATATATATATATATATATATATATATATATATATATATATATATATATGTATATATATCTATATATATATATAGTTATGTTTGTGGGGGTGGTGATATGTAGAGTCAGGTAGATTTGTGTATGTATCATGCTCCGACTGTCGTGAAGAAGAAGAACCACCCCACGTAATAAGTAGAGGCCCTGTTTAGCCCGAATGTCGGATTAAGTTGTATATTCGTCCCCGTCACGAGGAGGCGGGGCATGTTAACTAGATTAGGCCATAAGGGTAAATTATCCCTTGTAAGTCTTCCCCTATGTGATCTATCCTTTGGCTCTTTTCGCACTGCACCGTATACACTAGTGAGAAAGGCCCATTAATTACAACATAAATAACAATAAAACCCAACCGGAAGCCAGACATCAAGCACCAAGGCTAACAATCCCGCCGAGCAAGCACAAATGGCCAGGCCGGAGCAAGAATCGACTCGCTATTGGGCGGGAGTCGACCAACCGGAAGGCCAGGTTAAGGAGGGACTTGCTGATTGGCCAGGGCGGAGCAAAAAGGACTCACCGATTGGGGAAAGAAGGAGGAGCAGTAAGCAGCATGTCGATTGGCAAAAACCACCATTGATGTCAGAGGCAGACTGCATGCTGATAGGTGGAGAACTGGACAAGGTAGTGTTGGACTGTGCTGAGTGGAGGAGAAGCGCTGATTACGTCACGACCCGAGCGATAAAATAACTCCCTTGGCGACGTTTTCTCTCTTGCCTCTCTGCTCGCTGTCTTGTCTTTTTGCCCTTCCTCGCCTCTCGCATCTCTGTCTTCTATTGGGCCTGCTCGTGCTGGAGGTCAAAGTGGATGGTTGCGCTTGCTCGCTGCACGGGGAATCTTGATCATAAACGCCGCGTTCTGAGACTTTGCTGGTAGACGTGAGGCGAGAGAGCCACGGATGGAGAGCTGCAGTTTTCCAGGAGGAACGATGCGTGGACGAGCGCGGCTGGCCGCTGGAGCATGACGAAGGCCGGGGGTGAGCGAGATATACAGTGAGGCTTACTACGTGGGAACGGGCGGTTCCCGCCAACACCAGAGCCACGACAGGACTGCGTGCTTGGGGCCTGACGATTGCTGACGACGCACCGAGCGAGTTGAGCGAAGTGCACGAAATAACCACACATTATTTTCCAACGTCCTTTTCTCCATTCGTCTGTGTTATAAGTCTGGTGTGGGGACGTCCCGATTAGGAAATTTAGTTTTACCATCACGTTTCTTGTTATCGGCATTTCTTTTAATAAATCCTTTAATTATTTTTCTGTACATTCTAAATCCGTTTTTTGTGTGTTTATTTCCTGCAGGTTGAGACTGCCGGCGATCGCGACAGGTAAGCTTCAGCCTCCTCTTCTTCTTTCTTCCTCCCGCGCATTTTTAGTGAAATCCGCTATTTGAACTGAACGCCTTTGGAGTTAAAGCTGGCTTTGGCTGTCCGTGATTTCCCCAGTATTAACCAAGGGGAGCCACGCGACAATATACAGTGCATTCAGAAAGTATTCAGACCCTTTCACTTTTTTCACATTTTGTTATGTTGCAGCCTTATGCTGAAATCGTTTAAATTCATTTTTTCCTTCATCAATCTACACTCAATAGCCTGGTGTTGGCTAAGCGGTTAGGGTGCCGGCTTGGGATCCTAGGATCCTGGGTTCGAATCCGGGTAGATCGCTGAATTAACACCAGGGGGGTTGACTCAGCCTGTCATCCTTCCGAGGTCGGCAAATTGAGTACCAGCTTGCTGGGATGAATGATCCCGGTGTGTACCCCGGTTTAGAATAGGTACACCGTATCCCTGCGCATCGTAAGAGCGTGACCAAGGGTTGGTATCAGGAAGGGCATCCGGCCATAAAAAAAAACATTGCCTCAAACAGGGAACCATGATTGTCATGTGGCCCGCAAGGCTAACCCCCACTCTAGCGGGGAAAATGGCCTTAAAACGATCATTCATATTCATTAATTCATTCAATCTACACTCAATACCCCATAATGACAAAGAGAAAACAGGATTTTAGAAAGTTTTGCAAATTTATTAAAAAGAAAAAACTGAAATATCATATTGACATAAGTATTCATACCCTTTGCTATGACAATTGAAATTTAGCTCAGGTGCCTCCCATTTCTCTTGATCATCTTTGCGCTGTTTCTACACCTTGATTGGAGTCCACCTGTGGTAAATTCAATTGATTGGACATAATTGGGAAAGGCACACACCTGTCTATATAAGGTCTCACAGCTGACAATGCATATCAAAGCAAAAACCAAGCCATGAGGTCGAAGGAACTGCCTGCAGAGCTCAGAGACAGGATTGTATCGAGGCACAGATCTGGGGAAGCCTACAAAAAATCTGCTGCATTGAAGGTTCCGAAGAGCACAGTGGCCTCCATAATTCTTAAATGGAAGAAGTTTGGAAGAACCAGGACTCTTCCTAGAGCTGGCCGCCCGGCCAAACTGAGCAATCGGGGGAGAAGGGCCACTCTGCCATAAAGCCCAGATTGGTGGAGTGTTGCAGTGATGGTAGTCTTTCTGGAAGTTTCTCCCATCTCCACACAGGATCTCTGGAGCTCAGCCAGAGTGACCATCGGGTTCCTGGTCACCTCTATTACCAAGGACCTTCTCCCCCAATTGCTCAGTTTGGCCAAGTGGCCAGCTCTAGGAAGAGTCCTGGTTCTTCCAAACTTCTTCTATTTAAGAATTCTGGAGGCCACTGTGCTCTTCGGAACCTTCAATGCAGCAGATTTTTTTGTAGGCTTCCCCAGATCTGTGCCTCGACACAATCCTGTCTCTGAGGTCTGCAGGCAGTTCCTTCGACCTCATGGCTTGGTTTTTGCTCTGATATGCATTGTCAGCTGTGAGATGTTATATAGACAGGTGTGTGCCTTTCCAAATCATGTCCAATCCATTGAATTTACCATAGTTAGACTCCAATCAAGGTGTAGAAACAGCTCAAAGATGATCAAGAGAAATGGGAGGCACCTGAGCTAAATTTAAATTGTCATAGCAAAGGGTATGAATACTTATGTCAATGTGATATTTCAGTTTTTTCTTTTTAATAAATTTGCAAAACTTTCTAAAATCCTGTTTTCTCTTTGTCATTATGGGGTATTGAGTGTAGATTGATGAGGGGAAAAAATGAATTTAAACGATTTCAGCATAAGGCTGCAACATAACAAAATGTGAAAAAAGTGAAGGGGTCTGAATACTTTCTGAATGCACTGTATATATATATATATATGTGTGTACTGTAGATGTTTAAGTGCAAGTAGCCAAGTTTATCATTCGCATCAATCCTTTGTGAAAATATTTTTGACATCATGGGCAATTAATGCATACCTCTCAACAGAAGATGAAAAGCTTCTTGGGTAAATACACTTGGGTCGATCATATGACCATACACTAAATGGAAATGTAAAAAAAAGAAAATGCCAAAAGCAATAAGTAGTGCAGCAGGGATGGGATATGGGAAAAGAAAAAAAGAAAAACAACTTACTTGAGAGGGTTTTGTTTGCCGACATGTCGTGGAGGTTATTTGACACACTGCCCCCGTCCCTCCCCTTTCCCACCCAAACACACACACACACACTTCTTGCAGAACCAATTTGCTGGTGCTGGCGGTCTGAATGTCCCGGCTTGTCCCAAACTGCTGAACGCCTAATCAGAGGCATAAATCAGAAAGCGCGCGGCAGTCGCGATTGCTCCTTAAATGGCCGTCGCTTCTTCCGCCGGCGCACATCCCACCGAAGCTGGTGTCAGCAGCAGCGAGGTTGCTGACGTGAAGTTTCAACATCTCCCATTAAACGGCGAGTCTGCGGGTGAAGGCGACCCTCGGGTACAGTTAAGCAATGGAAATGAAGCCGTTATATGAGTTGATGCAATCATATAACTGTTTTGAGCTCCCCTCGAACGTTTTATTCACAAAAAGAAAAGCTATTTACATCACATGCAAGAGGCAAAAGTTCCGCTGTCTTTGTGGCATTGTGTGTTGTTGTTGTTGTTGTTGTTGTTTTTGCTTGGCTGATAAGAGCAACCCCACGTGGTGAGCTCTTCGAGATTAATATCCAGTGCGTGTCCAGAGATATCGTGGGCCCGACCGAGGCCCACGATCAACTTGCGCCATTAAACTCTCCGTACACCGAATATATCGAAACAATCGAAAACACAACACAGGTAATGGTCGCTGCAAATGCCGGTCGGGTCGGATGAAGTCAAATCTATTATCCTCAGATGGGAACGAGCCAATAAAACTTAACATAAAACACCGCTCATAGACAGAAACGTACACGGTTCTAAAAACAGTTAATCTCACAGTTGAACAATTTTGATCCATGCTTTTTTTTACTCGATTCCCTGTCATCAAGCACAAAAGGTCAACAATATCCCATCAAAGCGTGTTCCGGCCAGAACACCGCCTTTTGAGGGCCGTGGTATTTGAATATTTACACCAAAACAGTGGTCTAGCCAGCTGCTGTAAAAGACAACAGTACAGTAGTAGTCCACAACATTAAATACTCAGCCATGCTTCATGATTGCAAAACTCTGTTAAATATCAAATTCCATCGGGAATAAGAGACGTAAGTTTACATATTAAGTTACAAATCCCATCTCGGTTCCACCATGGTTTTTTTTTTTTTGCCACCGATAATACTGATAATCATATTTGCATATTACAACAAAAAAATTATACACAAAACCAGATCTTTGGCAACTGTGGTTTTACAGGTATACAGGTACATTCAGGTTTTTTTTTGTTTTAAATCTTTTTCCACTGCTTCCAAAAACAACGCGACAAATTGCAATGCGTGTTCGAACGGACTCGTGAAACCAGGTGAAGTCAGACGTCCGGAAAGCGGGTTGTGAATTCCTTTCCTTCCAAATGGGGAAACGTTTCGCCAAGTGAAATGTCAGCAAACACTATTAAGGTCGTTTTTATTTATTTATTTATTTTAAATAAAAGTAT
Organism: Myxine glutinosa; assembly: GCF_964187855.1. Taxonomy (NCBI): domain Eukaryota; kingdom Metazoa; phylum Chordata; class Myxini; order Myxiniformes; family Myxinidae; genus Myxine; species Myxine glutinosa. The sequence goes on along the minus strand of NC_136268.1, from coordinate 62,821,105 downwards.
CATTTCCTTCAAAAGGACTGATAGAATGTGAAAGTAGAGCCTAAAATCCGTTTCCTGCAACACAATCGGAGCCGCATCATTTAACAATTTCATTCATGCCTGCAATTGTCGTCCATTTTTGTGCTGCTCATTAAAGATATAGCGGTGCAGAGGTTTTCTTTCTTTTCTTTTTTTGCGCCTTTTTTGTTGCAGAGAATGAGTAATTGTTGGGGCTGAAGGTGTGCGTGTAAGGTGAGGGCAATGCTGGGGGAAGCGGGGAAAGTGGGTGTGGGGTTAAAGGGGGCGGAGGGGGGAGTGTTGTGCGGAAATCCGGATGGCTCGCACTGGAGTTTTAACACCCTCTGTCTGGCCCATGAGTGACTGTAGCAGCAGAGAGCGCTGGGAACTGGAAAACCTATTATGAAAATGTCCAGGGAGGAAGATTTATATGGGCAGGCCCGTGGCTGAAACTCTCCTCAGGGATGGCAAGAGAGGGACCATTACGACCTCATTTACCCAAAAAACTCATTTGTCTTTCCTCCTAGGGAGAGACAGAAAGAGAGATAAGGATGTGTGCGGAGAGAGCCAAAGGGACGATTTGTCTAAAAAGCTATTAAAGTCTTGTCATGTCTATTTCAATCATGCCGGGGTGTGCCAAAGTCCTGCAGCAGGAGTGTTTTAACGACACCACGCAACGACACACGCAACGCGTCCCATTTGCATATCTCCATGATACCGGAGGCCGCGGCCTGCCTGTGCTAATTCCCGACACGTGGCAAAATGGGATTTCTCGACCTGTGCCCCGGTTCACGTGCGTGCGGACATGATCCGAGTGAGAATCAATTGTGGTTTTTGGAGCTCAAAACACCGCGTCGGAAACAAAGGTCGAAATTGAATTCTCGTCTCCTGTGCTAAAGTGCAATGTACATGATTTGTTGATTGGAGATTTTCCTTCATGCGATGAAAGGATTCTTCCTTAAGCGAGGGGCTGCTGCCAACTTGGTGAATTTGAAGAAGTGCGAACTGCAAAAGCTATGGGCTGACTCTGGCCGTTACTTTCAGGCTTTTGTGATCCCACAAACAGCTCAGATGAAAATGCGAAGGCTTTTTTGTTGTTGTTGTTTTTTTGTCCTTACATCAGTGCATGTTTTCCCTCAGTGATGTTTGATTTACGAAAACGTTTTCTTATCAGAAACACGTGCGTGCAAAGGCATGATTGAAACTGAATGACACTTTTCTTTTTTCTCCAACATTCACTTTCACTGCCAAAGCAAAGTAAGCTTTTCAGGAGCAGTAAGTTTATATGTATGTATGTATGTAAATACTGTATATATTTATATACCGTGAAATGGGTTGAATAGGGACAGCAAGGTGAATAGGGACAGCAAGGTGAATAGGGACAGCAAGGTGAATAGGGACAGCAAGGTGAATAGGGACACAAACTGAAAAAAGTTCGGAAACCTTTTTCGGTGAAAATTGATAACCATACTGATTTGTTGATATTTGGGTTGAAAGTGTTCTCTTGTTTTTTTAAAAAGCAACTTATAGTCCCTATTAACCCCATATATGGGTTAAATAGGAATAAATAGGATTTTTATGGCTGTCCCTATTCACCCCGTTTTACGGGTGAATAGGGACGGTCATTAATACAAAAAAATAATAATCAAGAAACAATCCTGAGTTTCCAACTTATTGCTAAATTGATAGCTCAGATGGATGCACATAATATGCACCCATAATATAAACCACGGTGCCAATGAAAAAAAATATGGGATAAAAGGTTTCTCCAAACTGTCCCTATTTCTTGATTATTATTTTATATTAGTGACTGTCCGTATTCACCTGTAAAACGGGGTGAATAGGGACAGCCATAAAAATCCTATTTATTCCTATTTAACCCATATATGGGGTTAATAGGGACTATAAGTTGCTTTTAAAAAAAACAAGAGAACACTTTCAACCCAAATATCAACAAATCAGTATGGTTATCAATTTTCACCGAAAAAGGTTTCCGAACTTTTTTCAGTTTGTGTCCCTATTCACCCCATTTCACGGTATATTATACATACATACACATCAGAAGACATGTTACAATCATTTCAATCTCTGAGATGGTGTTCTTGTGAAGGAAAGTCTGCCAGGACTATGATTCAAGAGACTTCCGTTAGCACTGTATTCATTTGACAGATTGGCGAAGCAAAGCCAGCAGAGGGGGTTTAGAGCAAATGATGGGTGCACAGCATCTCTGAATTACTTTCTCGATACAGAGTCTCTGGTCTTTTGCATGATGACCACAAATAAAACCATTGCCTTAAAATACTCCATTGCTGTACAAAAGATTCTTTTTAGACTTAGATGATTTTCCAAAACCTGTTTTCGCTTGGGAGATGGAGTAAGTACAATGTCTGAGGCTTGGGGAAATGCAACAGGTCAACATGCTTTTTCTTGAGTGCAGGAGAGAAGATTTCACCGTTCCTCCCACCATGGAAAGTGGGTACCTTCAACATCTCAACCGGTTGGTCGTCAGTCGATCAATTTTGCAGATCTGGCACCGGTGAGGTGTCGGGTCTTTACTTCAATGTTCCGGGTTCCTTCAAAACACAACTCCAAATTCTGTATTCTTCAGGTCCCACACAGCACTGGGAGCTTGATAACATTGGTGCATTTCTTTTGGGGAGGCACAATGTAGCCTTCATCTTAAGCCACATGTGAGAGAAAATGTGTATAAATCTGAATCCTGTTATTGTACTGATATCAGGAGGCAGCATTGGGGCCTCTTTGGCCGAGCGAAGCAGGCCAGCCGATCTCCTTCAGTTGCATTGGCATCCCAGATGCTGGCAGCTCGTCTGCGGCCTCGGCGATGATCATGCTTGAATGTAATGCATGCCGTAGGCCTCAGACTATAAGCTGAAGCAGTCAGCATGATAACTAGTGGCGGTCATAGGCTGCAGCAGTGGCAGGGCCCCGAGCTGTGGTACTATAATAATAAGGGGAACCTGAAAGTTATCAGAAAAAAAGTCATGGTTGCTTCCACAACTCACAAAAAAATGGCAAGAACAAGCAATACATTGAACAACTTTAAATATTGATGAACAACTGTGTGCTAAAAATGATAGATACCATGCAGTTTCATATCACAAAACTGTGTGTGTGTGTGTGTGTGTGTGTGTGTGTCTGTGTGTGTGTGTGTGTGTGTGTGTCTGTGTGTGTGTGTGTGTGTGTGTGTGTGTGTGTGTGTGTGTGTGTGTGTGTGTGTGTCCGTGTGTGTCCTTGGTCGTTATCTCCATATGCGAGTTTCAGAAGGTGGAACGGAGCCCTCCCAAGTCTCAAAGTATCCACCACCATTCTGTTTGCGTTTGTTTGTGTTTTAGAATAAAAGCATGATAGAAATATGCAATTTTAACCTGAATTTAGAACCCATAACTTATGTTCTTCAGTACTTGTATATCATAAACCACTGAACATGATGTGACATTGATACTGCATCAAAGTAATAAATTGTATGAAACTGAAGCAGTCGTATAATATTAACACTCCAGCCACATCCAAAATGAACATATGCTTCCATTCCAAGCTGCAGATTTGAATCAGCATGGTTCTTTCATTTCAAATGAAATATTTTGAGACGTTGAAAAAGCATGACATTTGAAAACTATTTGTTATTTCACATTTCAATGATGTATTTGTCACTAACAGTTAAAAATAACTGAAATAAAAATTCATATTCTCATATATATGTGTATGGTATGTATATATATCTATATATAAATAAGAATATCAGGAGGCATCATGGGGGCCTCTTTTGTCGAGATTTATTTTTCATACATACATATAATTTATTTTTCCATCATGCTTAGTTCATTATACAGCATCAAACTATTGCCACATTAACACATGCATGCTCTTCAACACATGGACTTACCCTGTGGAGTTACCCTGCGGTTCCATTAAGGGAACAATACTTTACTTTGCCATTTACTTGTAATTCAGCCAAATTTATGCCTTGCAGAATAAGGTCTTTCATTATGACTAACAATATACCTTTTATTTCATTTTCTCTTTCTCTTTCTCTTTCTCTTTCTCTTTCTCTTTTTCTTTCTCTCTTTCTCTTTCTCTCTTCTCTCTCTCTCTCTCTCTCTCTCTCTCTCTCTCTCTCTCTCTCTCTCTCTCTCTCTCTCTCTCTCTCTCTCTCTCTTTCTCTCTTTCTCTCTTTCTCTCTTTCTCTCTTTCTCTCTTTCTCTCTCTCTCTCTTTCTCTCTCTCTCTCTCTCTTTTACATATAACGTACAAAGTTTGGCACTACTCTTCCCATTGCTCTAGTGTTCTATAATAGCATTTTACCTCTGCCACTGAAGGTGGACGAAGGTTGTGTTTTCACCCATCTGTCTGTCTGTCTGGCTATCTGTGAGCAGGATATCTAAAAAATGTATGGATGGATTCCGATTACATTTGGTAGACAAGGATGAATTGATTAGATTTTGGTGTAGATCCAGATCCAATAATAATTTTTAAAATTGATTCTTCACCGTTAAGAGAGGGGGCCAAAAACGATATACAGCATGATATTTCAAAAGGTTGTGTCCGGATAATAACAATACTTGGTGGATGAGTTGGGTATGTGACGAGAACAAATCGATTTGATTTTGGTTCAGATGCGGATGCAGATCCAGCCTATCATTGGGATACAAAACGTAACTGTTCAGTCTGGCAGAGGTATGCGCTCTACCGAGTGCCTTTCTAGTATTGTTATATTTTTATTATACCATTGTTGAAGTTGATTTTCACTGTTCCCCCAGTGTCAATACATTCTCCCTTTATATTGTTACGAGCAAAAATACCAATCCCCAGTGATGGTAAAAGCAAGCAAAAGTACCCATCTTCAGTGTTGATTTTAAAGATTATTAGAAGGGAGAATAAAGTGACTGACCATATTTCAACAAGAAAATTGAAATGAAAATGCAAAATAATCAATCAGCAGCTTTTTCAAACGCTTTTCAAAGAAGTGGTCACCGCAAACTTGAGACAGACGAATGTACGGACAGACACCATGGTTTACAATATATATAAGACTAACAGGGGTACCTGGTGTTGCCCGGTCTATTTTTTGTGGGGCCTAAAACACTTCCCTACACCCACTAAGGAATGGGATCAGGGATCATTTAATATTACCTTTCAAATCGCTACACAGGCTTGGGTACGATAAAGCGATTAAAATTAAATCCCCCAAAAATCCAACTTTTTTTTTCAAAATGTTAAAAAAATTTTTTTGTCCTGAAACACTCACTGGCACTCACTGATGAACCTCTCAAATTTGACGCATATCTGTTCAGCCATCTCTGAGAAAAATGGCGACAAACAAATGGTGACACACACAAGGTTTCTCCCATTATTCCTTGCAGATTCTCTCAAGCTCTGTCAAGTTGGATGGGGGGTGTCGGGATCTTCAAGTCTTTCCACAGATTCTCAATGGGAGTCAAGTCGAGGTTTTGGCTGGGCTACTCACGGACTTTTCATGTTTTTTTTGCACTCTGAAACAGGTTCTGCTCAAGAATTTGCCTGTGTTTGGTTCCATTCATTGTTCCCTCTATCCTTACAAATCTCCCAATCCCTGCCGCTGAAAAGCATCCCCATAGCATGATGCTGCCACCACAGTGCTTCATGGTAGGGATGATGTTAGATGGGTGATGAGCTGTGCTCAGTTTCTGCCAGACATAGCACTTTGCATTCAGGCCAAATATTTAAATTCGCGTCTCATCAGACCACAGAAATATTTTGCCATAAGCTCTCAGTCTTTCACATGCCTTTTTGCAAACAGAAGTGGTTTCCATCTGGCCTCTCACCCATAAAGCCGAGATTTATGAAGTGCTGCAGAGACTGATGTCCTTCCGGCAGGTTCTCCCATCTCAGCCAAAGAACTGTGTAGTCCTGTCAGAGTGATTATTGGGTTCTTGGTCACCTCCCTGATCAAGGTCCTTCTTGCCAGGTTGCTCAGTTTGGTTGGAAGAGTAGCTCAAGGAAGTCTGGGCAGTTCCATATTCTTTCCATTTCCTAATGATGGAGCTTACTATGCTCTTGGAAACTTTTAACACTCTAGAAATTGTTTTATACCCTTCCTCAGATCTGTGCCTTCTCACAATTCTATCTTGGAGTTCTACAGACAGTTTATTGGACTTCATTCTCGAGTTTCTGCTCTGACATGCAATGTCAACTGTGGGACCTTATACAGTATAGAAAGGTGTGTTTCTTTCTAAGTCATGTCCCATCAATTGAATTAGCCACAGGTGGACTCCAATCAAGTTGTAGAGACATCTTAAGGATGATCAGAAGAAATTAGATGCATTTGAGCTTAATTTATTGTCATGGCAAAGGGGTTCAATACGTATTGACTCAGGACATTTCAGCTTTTCATTTTTAATTATTTTGTAAAAGAATTCTAAAAAAAAGCATTGCACTTTGACATTATGTGGTATTAAAGGTATATCAGTGACAAAAAATTTCAATTGAATCCATTTTTAATTCAGGCTGTAACACAACCAAATGTGAAAAAGTCAAGGGGTGTGAATACTTTCTGAAGGCACTGTAAACAAGATAGGGATGGCCACAATAAATTATCATGTGAAACCATTCCTATATCTTCCATTGAATAATGGTTGTTTCCAGTTTTTTGTAAGGCTGGTGTTGGCTTAACGGTTAAGGTGGCTGGCTTGAGATCTCAGGGTCGTGAGTTCAAGCCGCTGTCATGTCTTTGTAATTAATACCAGGCGTGTTGACCCAACCTGTCATTCCAAGGATGTCAAAATGAGCACCAGCTTACTGGGAAAAATGAGCCATTTGGGCATCCTGTGTTGGAGTGGAAACCTGTCCAAGATTGTGCCCAATAGCTTGGGAAACTTTCAGCAGCCCTATACATCTGAAGATGCAAAAGGAGTGGTCTTCTAGTTTTTGTGACCATTCCTACATTCTTTTACATTTTTACTTCCAACACTGAATATGGATGGAAGTTATGTATTCACTCCTGTTTGTTTGTTTGTTACTTGCGAAATAAAAGATTTTTTGACTCTTCAGACCCTTTTGACCCCTGAGAGCCTAACTACCATTGGAAGTTACTGTTTATATATTTAGACCCCCGAAGACCTCTTAGACCGCTTAAGATCGTTATATAACCCTATTGACCCCTTGGACCACTGAGACCCTTTAGACCTTTACACCCATAAGACATCTTAGACCCATTGACTTGTGGTCCCATTAGACCTCTTTTGGCACACACCACATAAACATCTACATGGAGTCGTCCTGCAAGATACAGACTATAGCTTTTTCAGCGAGTAATGCGCAATCTCCACCTACCCAGAGGCTGAGTACTCTGAGTTTTTTTTTTTTTTTCGTATACATAATCGAGGCTCGTGAAAGAGCTAACATTTATCACACAAACAAATCAAACAGACAAACAAACAAAGTATATAAAATGGGGAGTGGTAGACAAGATGGGGAGAGAAGGGGAAGCACATAAACACAACATTTGAGAGCAGGGACATCGGGAATGTGTGGGAGGGAGAGGGCTTGGGGGGAGGCGGCGTGGGAAGGGGGGGGGGCGGGGAGGTTGGAGAAGTATAAACACAAGGACACCAAGGACTTCCAGGAAAGAAATTGATATTTCAAAAAAGTGGATTTGGGGTGAAATTAGCGGGGGCAGAAAAGATCAAGGTTTTGGATGGGGGAAGATAAGAGATGGTGGTGAACAGCTGTTTTAAAGACCTGGAGGGAGGAGTGGGATTGAAGAGAGTGAGGGAGTTTGTTCCAGAGGTGGGAGAAAAGAGGAATGAAGGAGTGAAAGTGAGCAGCGAGTCTTGATTTTGGCAGTTTAACCATAAGAGGGATGCAGGCAGATCTTGTGCGACCTGTAGGAATATTTGTGGGACAGAGCCCAGAGAGAGCTGGAGGAGCAAGGCTGGAGAGGAGTCGGTAGAAGACAGAAAGACCACCAACCTGCCTGCGGTGAGTAAGTGAAAGGCCCTCGGAGGTAGCTTCATCACGGTAGATTCCAATGATTCTGAACGCTTTGGTTTCAACAGCGTGAAGACGAGCTAGGTGTGAGGCAGGAGCACCAGCCCAGAGGGGAGAGCAGTATGCCATTGAGCTGCGGATGAAAGCCTTGTATGTGGTGAGGAGCTCAGGTGTGCCAAGGAAGGACTTCGCACGACGGAGGATGCCCAGTCGGCGACTGGCTTTGGAGGCCAGATTTGAAATGTGGTTTTCCCAGGAAAGATCATGGCAGATGGTGAGACCCAAAAGCTTGAGTGACAGAACTTCTTGGAGAGGATTATTCAGAAAGTGGATGGGAGGGTTGTCCAGTCGGTCTTTTCGGAGAGACATCGTAAGAGTGTGAGATTTGTCAGGATTGAAAGACATGTTCCACTTGTTTTGCCCAGTCAGTGATTTTGTCCAGGCCTGCAGAGAGTGAGGAGGCTGCAGACTGCCGATCTGAGGGATGAGGAATGGAGCGGCAGAGAGTGGAGTCATCAGCAAAGAGATAGAGAGGATTTTCAAGAGAGTCGGAGAGATCATTGATGAAGACCAGAAAAAGCACAGGACCCAGAACACTGCCTTGGGGAACTCCAGCCTGAACAGGAAGAGGAGATGAGAGAAACCCATTCAGGGCCACACGTTGACTATGACTAGAGAGGAAGTCCGCCAGCCATGCGTGGAGATTTCCATGGATACCAAAGGAGGAGAGTTTGGTGAGCAGAGCGGGGTGCCAGACCGTATCGAAGGCACGTGATATGTCGAGGGAGACAGCTTTAATTTCCTGTTTGGCATTGATGACCTCCATCCATCGTTGAGACAGCACAAGCAGCATGTCCAGAGTAGAGTGACCTGGTCTGAAACCAAATTGATGATCAGAGATCAAGCCATTGGAGAAGAGGAAAGATTTCATATCTGAAGCAATGATGGATACCTCTTGGCCGAAGCAATTTGCAGATTGGGTCATTTAATTGGTTCACCAATCAACCAAGAAGCATATTGTTTTTTGCATTTCGCAAGTCCAGTGCTATGCACGACATCTTTCTTGTTTGTTTGTCTGTCTGTTTGTGAGTAAGATATCTCAAAATGTTATGGACGGATTCTGACAAAACTTGGTGGAAAGGTTGGATGTGTGGCAACAAATTGATTCGCTATTTGTGAAGATCCGGATCTGGATACAAGAATCTTTAAAGTGATTCTTCACAATTGAGAGATAGGGCCAAAAACGATATTTCAAGAGGTTGTGGGTGGTGTAGTGAAATCGTATTCGTACTGAACCCGGGGTGATGCTCGCTGCTCGTTGACACCGCTAGGGGCGTGACTATAAGACCCGCTGCTGCGAACGCTGCTCCGAGACTTCTCCTGTGACATGTTACATCTGGTAGACTCGCTAACGGTACGCCTGCATAGAATATCCAGCTTGCTTGCATTGAATGATATGAATGGACCCATGTGATGTCACATCGTATACTTATTGTATTTTCTACTTTACAGGATGATGTTATGATCTAAATGCAATTAAACCAACCCGTTGGACTAAAGTTGTGTGGACCTGATTGGTTTTCCACAACACTTAATTGCATTTAAGATCTACCGACATGGCTGGCAACAAGACGCTGACGGTGTCCGTATTCTGCGCCGACCCGCAAGCCCCGGATGGTGGCTTGCAGCTGAAGCACGGGCTCAGAACATTGGAGAATCTTTTTGATGAGCCTGAGACCGCGCCGACGGCTGCCGCGAAGCTAGCAACTCTCCATTCAAAAATCGACTACCGGGTGTACAACTCTATCGCTCAATGCGCGACGTATGACCTCTCCATCGCGGAGCTCAAACGGCTGTACATAAAGGAAAAAAGCCTGGTGTATGCACGATATTTGCTGCAAACGCGACGTCAGCAACCCAACGAGGCGATGGACCACTACGCCCAGGAGCTCCGGCAGCTCTTGCTGGACAGCGTCAGGGAGCCACGGACTCCCGCGCAGGCTCAGGATGATCGTCTTTTAGATGCCTTCATTGCAGGGGTCTCCTCCCAGGAACTAAGGCTCAAACTCTTAGAGAAGACCGACCTGACCTTCGCTACGGCACTCGAGCAAGGGACAGTATACACCGAAGCGCGGATGCAATCAAACACCTATGATCGCACGCGCCTCTTGGCGGGCACCACACTACACGCCCGGCCAGAGAGTGCTACCGCCGAGGACGCGGATCCGCTCGCTGAACTCCGGGATGCTCCGGAGGAAGACCCAGCCCTGACGGCTGCCGTTACGACCAGACCCAAGGCCTTACGCGGGGCCGCATGCTTTTTCTGTGGGGGGCCACGTCATGCCCGGGTCGTGTGTCCGGCACGAGACGCTATATGCCATTTGTGCTCGCAAAAGGGACATTACGCGAAAGTGTGCAGGAAAACGGCACGCGGCTCGCGGCTCATTGACTCGCGCGGTCGCGCGGGCGCGGCGACCTTGAATGGGCTCATTGCGGAGCCCGCGAGCCGAGCCCGACACCCGGCGCCTTACCCGACTTCGAAGGGGAGGGCCCCTCTCTGCGGGCCCCTGGGCGCTCAGACGTCCTTGGCGGGCGTCACTGGACAGCCACCACCGTCTCATCCTCCATCGGGCACAAATGACGTGTCCTTGACCAAACTCCGGGCCACGCAAGGGGCTTTGAAGCCTCGCCAAGCCCCAGCGGAACGTTCTCCTCGAGTCGTCCACGAGCTAACGGCGGCCCACGCCCCGACAAAGGCGATTTCAAATACTACGGAGGCCTTTTGCTGCCAAAAGTGTCAAAAGGCGATTTCGAATACTACGGAGGCCTTTTTCTGCCAAAAGTGTCAAAAGGCGATTTCAAATACTACGGAGGCCTTTTCCCGTCAGAATTGTCAGATTTTGAATCGCGAAACACCGGAATGCTTGGGAAAGCCCTCTGATGGCGTTAATGGATTCCCCATGGTCAACGCAGACTCCGGCCACGACCACAAAACTGCTGCTGGCGTAGGATCCACCCGCGAGGCTGGTCCGACCCATTCGGGGGGCTCAGTCCTGCTCCCAGCAGCCTTGTCTGGCCTGGCTCAAGCCCTTATTCCCCTCATGGTCGAAGGCCATTGTGTTCGGGCCTTGGTGGATACAGGATCTACGGATAGTTTTATCGACCAGCGACTTGTGCTCAGGCATGGATGGCGGATCTGGAGGTCTACGAGACGGATCTTCATGGCTTCCCAGGGGCTTCGACTCAGCACGAAGGGGGAATGCCGATTGAAACTCGTGCTAAAGGGACGGGTTTTCCCTGATGTACACCTTATGGTTTTACCCGCATTATGTGCTGATATTCTGTTAGGACACGATTTTCTTAAGCTGCATGGACGTCTGGTAATGGAGTTTGGTGGGCCTGACACGCTTGTTGTGGGGGCGGACGACGCGCTTGCGGTGTGCGCCCTAGCGCAAATGGACGTCCAGCCGCTTTCGCTGTTCCCCAATCTAACCTCCGACTGCACCCCTGTCGCGGTGAAATCACGACGCTACTCTCGCGCTGACATGCAATTCATTGCGGACGAAACGGCTCAGCTCTTGAAAGACGGCATCATAGAACCTAGTAGGTCGCCGTGGCGCGCCCAGGTCTTGGTGGTGCGCAGCGAGGCCCATCGCAGACGCATGGTAATCGACTATTCCCAAACGATTAACCGCTTTACACAGCTGGATGCCTACCCCCTTCCGGGGATGGACGCGCTAGTGCAACAGGTGTCCCAGTATTCGGTCTATAGCACTCTCGATCTCCGTAGTGCGTACCACCAGATCCCTATCTCTAGGGCTGATCGTATCTATACCGCATTTGAGTCGGGGCAGCGGTTGTACCAATTTACGCGATTGCCTTTTGGGGTAACGAACGGGGTCGCTTGTTTCCAGAGGGCCATGGATGACCTCGTTGCGCGGGAGCACTTAACCGATGTTTTCGTCTACCTCGATAATCTTACGGTTTGTGGATATGACCAAGGGCACCATGATGCTAATCTGAAGCGCTTCCTTGAGGTCGCGCAGCGGTATCACTTAACTATGAACGAGGATAAGTGCCAATACTCCCTACGCACGATAGATCTTCTGGGGTACACCGTGACCCATGGCTCTGTCGCTCCGGATAAGGAGCGTCTGCGACCTTTGCTCGACATGGCCCCTCCCTGTGATCGGGCGTCCCTGAAGCGCGGCCTTGGGCTGTTCGCCCATTACTCCAAATGGGTGCAAAGTTTCTCCGCGAAACTTCGCCCCCTCGTGGCCTGCGACACCTTCCCCCTGAGTCCGGCCGCATTGACGGCCTTTGAAGGCCTTAAGGCCGACATCGCCTGAGCCGCCGTGGCGACAATCGACGAGAGCGGCTCGTTCGTCCTCGAAAGTGACGCCTCGGATCAGGCCATCGCGGCGACCCTCTCCCAAGGGGGGCGTCCCGTGGCTTTCTTTTCACGGACTCTTACCACCGCTGAGCGGAGACACTCGTCCGTTGAAAAGGAAGCGTATGCGATCGTCGAGTCTATTCGGCGATGGCGCCCGTACTTACTCGGGCGGAGCTTCCAAATCATCACGGACCAGCAAAGCGTTGCGTTCATGTACGACACCTTACACGCCCAGCGCATTAAGAACGAGAAAATCACTCGCTGGCGTATCGAACTCGCCGACTTCTGTTACACCATCAAATATCGCCCGGGGAAGGATAACCAGGCCGCCGATGCCTTATCACGACCGGCTACATGTGCCGGTATCACCTCTTTGGAGGGCCTACGGGTGCTGCATGCCACTGCGGGCCATCCCGGCGTAACGCGTTTCCCTCATTTTGTGCGGTGTGGGAATCTCCCATACTCGATTGACGATATCCGCCGTATCTGTCGCGACTGCGCTATCTGCGCGGAAATCAAACCGCGTTTCTATAACCCTCCCATGGGGACTCTGGTGAAGGCTACACGCCCGTGGGAACGCTTGGCGATGGATTTCAAGGGCCCATTGCCGGTGTCGAGCGGCTCTCGCCATCTGCTCACTATCGTTGATGAGTACTCGCGATTCCCCTTTGCTTATACGTGCGCGGACATGACTGCTGCCACGGTGATGCGATGCTTACAGAACTTGTTCTCAATGTTCGGTTACCCGGCCTATGTCCATACCGACCGGGGTGCGGTCTTCTTGTCTCAGGAGGTGTGCGGCTATCTGCTCCAAAATAACATTGCTTCTAGTTACACCACGCCGTACAGACCCCAGGCTAATGGGCAGATCGAACGCTTCAACGGGATTATCTGGAGGGCCGTCATGCTCAACCTCCGGACCCTCGGCCGGGGCCTCGATAAATGGGCTTGGTCGCTACCTGCGGCGTTGAACTCGATCAGGGCTCTCCTGAGTACGGCAACCAACCAAACTCCCCACGAGCGACTTTTCCACCACCCCAGGAGCTCGGGGTGTATACGGTCTTTGCCCAGTTGGCTCGCTGGGCCCGGGCCGGCCTACCTTAAACGGGCGGTTCGCGCGAGCAAGTACGACCCCCTAGTGGACAAAGTGCAGATTCTCCAGGCTAATCCTGAGCATGCTCGTGTGATGACGACTGATGGCCGTGAGGCTACTGTCTCCGTCCGTCACCTTGCCCCTTGCGGGGTCGCCGACCTAAGTAGGGAATCGGACGAACCGATCGAACCCATCTATGAGACTATGGCCTCTCCCGACGCTCCCATCGCCGAAAGTCTACCGACCCTCCCCTCGCCGAGACTACCTGGGCCCGACGACTTGGAGTTACCCCCTTCGTCACCCGACCCTGTTGGCGCCTCCGACGCCGGGGACACAGGGATACGTGATGCCGTACCCGGGGAATTTCGGACGCGTGCTGGCAGAGAAATTCGCCGCCCGGCCCGATACGGTTGGGTCGACTGATGTTCCACCCTGTTCGTGCTGACGCTCACTCGCTTCTAGCCGCACTGCCGTATAATTCTGACGGGGGGAGAATGTAGTGAAATCGTATTCGTACTGAACCCGGGGTGATGCTCGCTGCTCGTTGACACCGCTAGGGGCGTGACTATAAGACCCGCTGCTGCGAACGGTGCTCCGAGACCTCTCCTGTGACATGTTACATCTGGTAGACTCGCTAACGGTACGCCTGCATAGAATATCCAGCTTGCTTGCATTGAATGATACTAGGGCATGCCCGTACTATATATATATATCTAAAATTATATCCCCCCCCTCTATTTACATGAAATGGTTTGGTCCAAAGCGAACGGCTTGCGAGTACGGTGACAATCCCCCCCCTCTATTTACATGAAATGGTTTGGTCCAAAGCGAACGGCTTGCGAGTACGGTGACAATCCCCCCCCTCTATTTACATGAAATGGTTTGGTCCAAAGCGAACGGCTTGCGGAGTTTGGTAAAGAAATCGCCATAGCGTGCACAAACGCGCAGGAAAGCGAAAGAATCGCAAATTAGTTTTAATTAGTTTTAAAACATAGTTTAACGCCAACATAGTTTGCCAACGTGAAATAAATGAATACGCTCTCAAATGTGCCGTCCGAGGCAGAGTCTGTTCGCCACGTTCGGCACACGTGATAGCTCGCTGCTCTCTGATTGGTTGAATCGTTTTTTGGACATAGCTCGGTAACTATTTGTCCGATTAATTTCAAACCTTGAAAAGGCACATCCTCGGGTCCCCAGCAATATACCTGGCAAGTTGCAAGTATATCGGACCCGTGGTTGTCGAGAAACAGCGGTCACAGACAAACAAACAAACACACACACAGACACACACACACACACACACACACAGAGATTACTGGAATTATAGATAGATGAATGGACCCATGTGATGTCACATCGTATACTTATTGTATTTTCTACTTTAAAGGATGATGTTATGATCTATACACAAAGAATTAAGTTAAGCACCCCCCCCCCCGTTTTTTTACAACCTCGCACATTACAAGTTTGTTGTCGTCAAAACAGTGTAATATACCCATGATATTGCTATATTTTCTGGAGAAGTGATATTATGGTCACATAAAAACATAACAATCATGCCGTTTGCAATATTTTATTCTGAATAATTTAAGGTGAAAATTTTTGGGAATTTTAGGCATATTTTCACCTCAATTTAAGTATGGAGCTATAGGTCCATCACGGACAGTGTGGATGACGTTTATGTTTTCTAACGTACAGTCATTGTTCTGAGAAGACCTCTAGCGATCTTTGCGTCAATAACGTGTGTAGGACCCACGTGATCGGATCACTGACTCAACCCTACGTCTCATAGACCCTGTAAGCCGTCGTATGCGTTGCTGTGGCAGGTTGAACCCCCTCGAGCACGTTTGGGACATGTTGGGACGACAAATTGCGAAGATGGTCCCTCCAATAGCCAATCTGGATGAATTGGAACGTGCATTACATCGGGAATGGAACAACCTGCCACAGCAACGCATACGACGGCTTACAGGGTCTATGAGACGTAGGGTTGAGTCAGTGATCCGATCACGTGGGTCCTACACACGTTATTGACGCAAAGATCGCTAGAGGTCTTCTCAGAACAATGACTGTACGTTAGAAAACATAAACGTCATCCACACTGTCCGTGATGGACCTATAGCTCCATACTTAAATTGAGGTGAAAATATGCCTAAAATTCCCAAAAAATTTCACCTTAAATTATTCAGAATAAAATATTGAAACGGCATGATTGTTATGTTTTTATGTGACCATAATATCACTTCTCCAGAAAATATAGCAATATCATGGGTATATTACACTGTTTTGACGACAACAAACTTGTAATGTGCGAGGTTGTAAAAAAAACGGGGGGGTGCTTAACTTAATTCTTTGTGTATAAATGCAATTAAACCAACCCGTTGGACTAAAGTTGTGTGGACCTGATTGGTTTTCCACAACAGGTGGGTTATTACAAAACTTGGTGGATGAGTTGGGTAGGTGACAATAAGCCGATTCAATTGTGGTTCGGCCTGGCAGAGGTATGCGCTCTACTGAGCGCCATTCTGGTTGTGAACGTGCTGGCTGTGTGCTTCATTTTCACAAGTCCATGGTAAATAGGTGACATTATAAGTAAAGCAAAAGAGGGGAACAAGCATCAGAAAGGTTTCATCACTCAACTAAGTCTTGTGATCGAATCACATCGAGAAAGTCAATTGGACCTTCAGGGCTACGGCACATAATTGCTTCAGGATAGTCAATTGGACCTCTGGGACTGTGCTGAGACTCTGCTTGTGACGATATGCAGCGGCTGTTTGTTTGTCTTTTCTGGTCTTTTTGTTTAATTCTTTTTCAGCTGCCTTGTTATTTAACTTATTTTTCCAGCTGCTTTAATTTTATCCTTGCTTCTTACTGTCGTTTCCAGTAAAGATGTTTGTACTTTCAGCAATCCTGCATTCCTGATATACTTTGTCTTTGTCAGGAATTTATTTTACCAGTTTCAGATTGTTTTGTCCTTCTTATAAATTACATTGAGTGACAATTTGTCAGATAATACTAGGTTGAGTATAGCTGCTGCTTTGGCTATGATAAAATGGTATCTACAGTGCATTCAGAAAGTATTCAGACCCCTTCACTTTTTTCACATTTTGTTATGTTGCAGCCTTATGCTGAAATCGTTTAAATTCATTTTTTCCCTCATCAATCTACACTCAATACCCCATAATGACAAAGAGAAAACAGGATTTTAGAAATTTTGCAAATTTATTAAAAAGAAAAACTGAAATATCACATTGATATAAGTATTCATACCCTGCCCAGTCATATGAATAAACTCTGCCATAAAGCCCAGCTCGGTGGAGTGTTGCAGTGATGGTTGTCCTTCTGGAAGTTTCTCCCATCTCCACACAGGATCTCTGGAGCTCAGCCAGAGTGACCATCGGGTTCTTGATCACCTCTCTTACCAAGGCCCTTCTCCCCCGATTGCTCAGTTTGGCCGGACGGCTAGCTCTAGGAAGAGTACTGGTTGTTCCAAACTTCTTCCATTTAAGAATTATGGAGGCCACTGTGCTCTTGGGAATCTTCAATGCAGCAGAGAATTTTTTTGTAGGCTTCCCCAGATCTGTGCCTTGACACAATCCTGTCTCTGAGCTCCGCAGGCAGTTCCTTCGACCTCATGGCTTGGTTTTTGCTCTGATATGCATTGTCAGCTGTGAGACCTTATATAGACAGGTGTGTGCCTTTCCAAATCATGTCCAATCAATTGAATTTACCACAGGTGGATTCCAATCAAGGTGTAGAAACATCTCAAAGATGATCAAGAGAAATGGGAGGTGCCTGAGCTAAATTCCAAGTGTCATAGCAAAGGGTATGAATACTTATGTCAATGTGATATTTCAGTTTTTTCTTTTTAATAAATTTGCAAAACTTTCTAAAATCCTGTTTTCTCTTTGTCATTATGGAGTATTGAGTGGAGATTGATGAGGGAAAAATGAATTTAAACGATTTCAGCATAAGGCTGCAACATAACAAAATGTGAAAAAAGTGAAGGGGTCTGAAACTTTCTGAATGCACTGTATGAAAGTGGATTTGGGCATTGATGCTTCTGTGAGAGGTAGTATTTTAAATATATATTTTATATCCAAGATCTAAGGCTCATAATGGAGCTGCGATTTACACATCTCACGCACACATGGACATACAGACGAAACACGACACAGGACTATTAGACGAGACAAACACAGCCACTGAGTTTGGGGGAAGTGCCGTCACTCCCCCGGGCCCTCTGGGTATCAGCTCCGCCACAACAATGGCGCTGCCTTTCTCACCCTACTCAGTGGGGCATTTCCTAAGGAGGAATTTTCTCCTCCCCATCTCTGCCAACCTACGGGGATTGTCCATGCTTTTATCATTTTAAATGCTGAACGTCAAGAGAGGAAGCAGCACGCACCATTAAAAAAGTCTTTGGTATGACTGCCGGGGTTTGAACCACCGACCTCCCAGAATTGGAGTGGACACTCCAACCATTACACCACAAACTCTGGTTACTTTGAGATTTTCTTGGATCACTGAGTGAGTTGGGAAGTCACAGAATGTTCTGGATTTTGAGTAATTCAATTCTGAAACAAAGGTAATGGATTGTGAGGCATCATCATTCCCTACTTGAAATGGCACCTCTTGCGTTGGATCTGTTTATTCTGCTAAAGCTGTTAATTGTGTTATTAAATGACATTGAGCTGTCCTCCTTCAAGTTTAGCTTCTAGTTGGAAGATTGAACAAGTTTTTCCTGCATCTGCAGACAGCGATCTTTTGTCTATACTCATTTCCCCTGCCACTTGTATACAGGAGAAGCCTCATGGGTTGATGTCTCATGAGTGCAACCCATTGTTGTGCCAAAAAATAATGTTGTGTGGTTTGGAATAACATGAGGGTTTCAAAAATCGAGATAGTTATCAGTTTTGCCAGCTTGTGCTCATGAAAAGTTGAGTTTTTCAGTTTCTCATTTTGACTATGTTTTAGCTTTGCCAGGTGGAAATTCATTTGATTTGGTATTTGATAATACTCCTTTTTTATTTGACTTTTAGGGGAAATGGGAGACTCACAAGGACTGCACACCACCTCAGAGCTTTTGTTTTATGAGGTTTGGTGATCATGGAATGCTGAAAGTCACAATCCAGATGCGCTGAATTGGAGGATGGTGAGGATATTTTGCATGGTTGGGAAGATATTGTACTTTAACCATCGGTGTGAGCTGGTGTTGGGCTAGCGGCTAGGGTGCCAGCTTAGGATCCTAGGATCCTGGGTTCGAATCCCGGTCGATCGCTGAATTAACGCCAGGGGGGTTGACTCAGCCTGTCATCCTTCCGAGGTCGGCTAATTGAGGACCAGTTCACTGGTAATTCCCTGTTTGTCGTTAAAGGCGGCAAAAAGGGTTGGCGTCAGGAAGGGCATCCGGCCGTAAAACATTGCTTCAAAAAGGGGACCGAAAAACAACAACAACCACGGTTCCCGAAAAAGGCCAACCCCCGCTTGCGGGGAAAAATGGCCTCTAAAGGTGGTTAACCATCGGTGTGAGCCTCAGATTGTATCTTTAAGTCAATGAAACTGCCACAGAAGCCTTATCTGCTTAAAACGATGAGTATAATAAATAGGCAAATAAAAAAAAACAAGGAGATGGGGTGGGAGCAAGGACATGGGAAGACTCATCATCACATATACGCACAGTCCTAACTGGTAAGTCTCAAGATCTGTCCTAATGTATCAATGAAATCAATGGAACCCACTCCTTTCCTCTCCTAGCCTTGCCTCTCCTGGTTGAGGTTGGAGTGCCTTTTCCTTTTTTGGGTCCAGTCTTGTTTCACATCTACCAAAATGACCTCTCCAAACCTCTGGAAACCCCACTCTTCTTTTTCGCAGATTGCTCCACATGATGTCATGCAGTATTCTGACCCCATTAACAGGCAAATAGCACCTGTGTCACTTTCTGCTGATAGTGAATTGTTTAGATGCTGGTCTGATAAATGGAACATGTCTTTCAATCCTGGCAAATTTCACAGTCTCATCCTGTCACCCTGGAAGGATGGTCAAGGTCAAATAAATCTACATATCAATTCTGATGGTCAGCCAACTTGAAGAGGTTTAGTCTTTTCTCATGGAATATGTGGAATCTAAAGTCATTAACATTATTGAAATCTCCCACAATGTGGCCAAAGCATAAGACCCTGTTGATGTCACATCGTAGACAGATCAGCGGTATCTCTGTTTTTCGGGTGTCAGTCTCTGAACCAACATTCTCCTACTACTTCAGCGGTATCTCTGTTTTGTTTTTTTAAGCCTCTCCTCCATTGTGGAGGGAGCTAGCTCTTTATGCTCTCTCAGCCCTCCAATTCTCTCAAGCAAATCCAGGATGCTGCATTCTTCCAATAACTCCCTCCTGATTAAATTCTCAAAATCCAGGCTTACTGTACACCTCAGTTCTTTTGTTGCTCTTTTTCTTCCGTTTGTGGGACAGCCTTCCTGAGGTTCTTCAATTCCATTCTTCCCTCCAGGACTTCAAGCAGGCATTGCACTCTCATATCATGTCATTCCCAATCCCTACACACAATCTTTTCTACCCCATGAACTCTACCTAACATAAGCCAACCCTCTTATTTACAGGTTAGTGTGTTTCCTCTCTTTCCCTCCTCTTTTCTTTTTTGTTCATTCCCTTGCTGATCATTTGCAACTGTTTTCCCCTTGCCCACTGTCAGTCAATTGTTGTTTTGTTTAAAAAAAAAAAGTTTTTCATTGTCAACTCGTTCTTCAGCCAACCCCATTATAAGTAGAGAGTGACACAACTGCTGTCTGCCTGCCAGTGTGATGTGAGTAATGTATGACAAAATGTGGAGTCATCTTGTTATTAGTCTGCTCTGAGAGTATTAATATTATGCTCTACTCAAACAATGGGCTTCTTCCTCCTTTTCATTGTCACAACATTTGTATTGGGGTTCCTAGGCTATAATTGTTGGTTGGGTGGTTTATTTATTCCAGGGTCTGCTGGGACCAGGTTATCTTGTATGGCATATCTGGATGAAGTTTCATTGTTCTAAAGCAGGAATTATTTATTGAACGTCATTGAGATCTGTGCAAAGTTTTCAGGTTCAATAACCTCTTTGTATACAGTCAAGGCTTATGGAAGAGCTAGAACATGGAATGGATCAGGATGACACAAAACAAAAGGAAAAGTGGAGAGAGAGGGAAACATAAACAGCAGGGCCAAGGGACAAAATAGACAGAGACGGACAACAAAGGGCACGGGTAAGGATGACGGATAGGGGAGATATGCAGGGGGTGGATAAGATAGAAACGGAAGCAAACTCTCGGAAAGGAAAAACTGAAAAGTTGTGGGAGAGGGGTAGGGGTGTTTTAACAGGGGTAGAAAAGATCATGTTTTGGATTTATTTTTATTTATTTTTTTGTATACTGAATCGAGGCTCGTGAAAGAGCTGACATTTACTTCACAAACAAATCAACCAGACAAACAAAATATATAAAAAGAGCGGAAGCGGAAGGAGCGGAAGACAAGAGAAGGGGAAGCACACAAACACTTGAGAGCACACAACATTTAAGAGCAGGGAGATGTGTGGGAGGGAGAGGGCTTGGGGGGAGGAGGCGTGGGGAGGGGGGGAGCGGGTGGGAGAAGTATAAAACACAAGGACACCAAGGACTTCCAAGACAGAAGTTGGTATTTCAAAAAAGTGGAATTGGGGTGAAATTAGCGGGGATAGAAAAGATCAAGGTTTTGGATGGGGGAAGATAAGAGATGGTGGTGAACAGCTGTTTTAAAGACCTGGAGGGTGGAGTGGGATTGAAGAGAGTGAGGGAGTTTGTTCCAGAGGCGGGAGAAAAGAGGAATGAAGGAGTGAAGGTGAGCAGAGAGTCTTGATTTTGGCAGTTTAACCATAAGAGGGTTGCAGGCAGATCTTGTGCGACCTGTAGGAATATTTGCGGGACAGAGCCCAGAGAGAGCTGGTGGGGGCAAGGCCAGAGAGGAGTCGGTAGAAGACGGAAGACCACCAACCTGCCTGCGGTGAGTGAGTGAGAGGCCCTTGGAGTTAGCTTCATCGCGGGAGATTCCAATGATTCTGAATGCTTTGGTTTCAACAGCGTGAAGACGAGCTAGGTGTGAGGCAGGAGCACCAGCCCAGAGGAGAGAGCAGTATTCCATTGAGCTGCGGATGAAAGCCTTGTATGTGGTGAGGAGCTCAGGTGTGCCAAGGAAGGACTTCGCACGACGGAGGATGCCCAGTCGGCGACTGGCTTTGGAGGCCAGATTTGAAATGTGGTTTTCCCAGGAAAGATCATGGCAGATAGTGAGACCCAAAAGCTTGAGTGACAGAACTTCTTTGAGAGGATTATTCAGAAAGTGGATGGGAGGGTTGTCCAGTCGGTCTGATGGTTGATGGTTGATGGTTGATGGATGGTTGATGATTTGAGATGGTAGTGAACAGCTGTCTTGACAACCTGGAGGGAAGGTTGAGATTGAAGAGGATGTAGAAGTTGGTTTCACAGGTTTGGGAAAAAGAGGGAAAATAAGTAGAGGTGAGCAGTGATTTTGGATTTTGGGAGCTTCACCAGAAGGGGATTGCTGGTGGATCGTGTGAACCTGGTTTGTGGTTTGGTAAGAGGTTTTCAGGATAAAGAAGAATTGGACTGAGAAAGTACAAAATCTGTCTCTATTCTTAAGAGATTTGCATGAGCCTCACTCTTGTATAAAGTAATTTTAAAAAGAGATGCCAGAAAACTTTCAAGCAAAGGGAACGCTTGTGTCATTAATCCAAGTAAATACAAGGAAGTTCAAGGCAGGAGGAGGCCATCGGGCACATCATGCCCACACATTTCTCCCAATGTCATTGTACCCATTTATTCCCAATGCTTCTAGGTACCAATCCAGTTCCGGTTTAAAGCTATCTACCATCTTTATGGCCATTACCTTTCCCAGGAGAACATTCCATGCATTAACTACTCTGAGTGTAGTTAATTATTACAACTCTCTAATGTCGTCATAGCTCTCACCTTCTTCACTCTCAAGCTATGCCCCTGGTTCTATCAGTGTCTATTTTGCTGAAAAGCTTTCCTGTATTTATTTTTTCTATGCCCTTCATTATTTTAAACATCTCCAACAGATCCCCTCATAATTTCCTCCTTTGTAACGTGTAAAGTTCTGTCTCCTCCTCCAGCTGTTACTCATAGATGACTCCAGCTAGCTCCAGTATCAACCGAATTGCTCTACATTGGACCCTCTTTATGGTAGCTATGTCCTTCCTCAGATGTGGTGACCAAAACTGAAAACAATATTCTAGATGAGGCCTTATTAAATTCCTGTACATTGTTAACACTACCTCTTTTAATTTGTAATTAATTCCCCTAGAAATTACCTGTAGTTGCCTGGCCCTGTGCTGTCTGCATAGATGATTGTAGTGTGCAACATGTTTTATTATCTTACAAGTGGAGTTGTACATTTATAAATCGGAAAGTAATTTATTAGGCTTTTGTCCTCATGCTGTCGTCCTTCTATGAGTAACACTGGCATTCCAGAGGAGACGCTTGATGATTACCTTGCTGACACAAATCCATTATCAGAAGCACAAAATTGGATTGTATATCAGAAGTATATGATTGGATTATAAGAGTGGGCACTGGGACATCATGATAGTGTTTTTTTGTTTTTTTAAGAGAATTGTTTTGAAGAAGTCGTGAAAGTGTGATGGCGTATTAGTTGTCCTTCTGTAACAATGACATTCCAGTAGAGAAACTTGATTATTATTTTCCTAACACAAATCCATTGTTCAGAGATGACTGGAGAGGTATCACCTTTGGGAGGATGAACAATATAAGTTATAAAACCATTTCAGGTCGAACCTGCTTACAAATTTGCAGTCGTGAGTGCAGCCATACCTGACAACATGCCAGAGTGTGGGAGGACATGACACATTTGCCCCCCTCCCAAGGGAGGAGAGGTAGAGGGGCGTGCATTTATCTGTGATGTGGGGTGATTGAGGATATTGATATATAGCGAGGGCAACAGGGAATAAAAGTCTGGTGCTCATAACAATGGAAAAAGAGGAGATTCACTGCAGAAATAGCGTGCAACATGAGCTGGGACAGATGTAACTGGGGCAAGTCAGAAGTCTAGCAAGGCCATTTCATGCTAACAGACCGAGTTCATCGAGAGGTAGTCGGCGAACTCTGGGCGATACCGTTACCAAAAGTGACCTTCTTGTCAAGAAAGCACGGCCGGTATGTGCAGGATCCTGATCCTATGTGGAGCGATCTGTGGATAGCAGCTCCTTTAGGATTGAGAGCTGTCTGGCTCCAGGCGATCCAAAGCATTACACTGGATGACCGATGACATAAAGATCAGACTTTTCAACCTCTCATTCCTTCTGCTCCAGCACCAAGTTAACACATGTTGAGTTATTAGTGTGTCTCGAAGCAGAAAAAGTATGGAGCTTTGCTAATGCTAATACACTCCTCTTTTGTGCCAGTATTTAGATGTGTTCTCTGTGAGTTACGACTGAATTACAAGTTTACGTAAGAGTTACGAATTTAGACTGAGTTACGAATAATATTTCTGAATGCATGAACCTAATGGATGTAATATGTACATTGCAGAGTTTTTAAACTTAGATTTCTGATTGTACGCATGGAATAGTAATATTGTGAGTACTCCTGAGTTTAAGATCTTACTCTGTACACATCCACAAGAAATAAATAAAAAGACTCTTCATTGCATGGGGCAAATTTAGACATCGTAAGTGTTTAAATAAGTGACCCTTCTTGCAATGGGATTGCAGTAATATGGCTAATATGGCTACAAAACACCTTCGGCTTGCAAAAGTATTGTCGGAACATCTGCTCTCATTAAGGTTTCTTCTTGGTTGTTTGAGATATTATCATGGTTTGTTCATTCATCCAATTTTTGTTTTGTATCAGAAATGTTTCAAAGCATAATACTACAGTAATCTGGAAGAGGGTATCATCTGTAACGAAGATCCTTGTTTGGAGTTTAATATGACTTATAGAATGGTTAATGTAGTTTATGGGTGGAGGTGTCCTACCACGTGCCCTTTTGTGGGCTGTTATGAATTAGAGTGAAACATGTCCGGTGGAAATGCTCCGATGCAAATTTATTTATTGATTTATAGAAGTTGAAGGGCTGATTTGGGCCTATTAAGTGGTGTGGCACAGGGAAAATTTCATATTGGAGAAGATGAGTCAATTTAATCGAGACCATTTTGTCTAACGCACGAGTGTCTGCTCATTAATGGATGATTACCTTTTGTATTCAGCTTTTATTTGCTTTGGTTAAGAAAGAGATGTGTTTTGAATTGAGGGTTACTCCTTATTTTTTGCTTATTTTCAATTTTCTGGGAGGGTGTTTTGCCGGGATTTTTGTTGTTTCTTTAACACAAAATCCAGACACGTGTAAGAGCCAGGAGACAGAGGATAGACAGGAAACAGCCTAACAGTGGGTTGGTGGCACCACAGGCAGATGCAACAAGCAAAGGAATAGTTGAACAGAAAAAAGAGAGAGTAGAGGGAAGAAAACAGTGTCCTTTAAGTGAGAGGCGTCGGTTAATCATGGAGAGGAAAGGAGGATGACTTGAGATGGTGGTGACCAAACAACTTGGAGCAAAGGAGGGAAGAGTGATATTTAGCTAACTCAGGAAGGAAGTCCTACAAATGGAAGGAAGAGGAACAATGAAGTGGAGGTGATCAGTCAACCTGGATTTGGAGAGTTATAGAAAGAAGGGGTCACAGGAAGAATATGTATGTTGAAAGGAATGGGGAGGGGGTGGAGGAAGGTCGGAGGGATAAAAGAGCAGATGGAGAAAGAGCAGAAGACAGCAAGTAATAACACAGGCTACCAACATGTCTGCAATGAGAGAGCAACCAGTCTTTTATTCTGCTCATTTGTGAGAAATTCCAATGATGTCAAAAGTTTTGTATTCCACAGAATCCAGGAGAGACAGGTGTTAAAGTGGAGGCACCAGCCTATCAGGGAGACTCAACTGAGCCGTGGTAAAAGGATTGGTAGGCTGGGAGAAGTTCCATTTTATCAAGGATATGGCACAATCGAGGATGCCCATTCTGTGGCCAGTTTTGGAGGAAAGCTTTGATATGTGCACTGCTGAGGAGAGATTGGGTCTAAACTGGTGAGGCCTAGAATTTAAAGAGATTAAACCTCTTTCAGTGGTTATTTATGGGAAATAAGCAGTGGGTTTGTTTGGCAGTCCTTCTGAAGAAGAGACATTGATGATGTGGAATTGAATGACCTATATTGAAGGACATGTTACAAGTGTCAGACTAGCATCTGATCCTTTTCACTTTGACCTGATCCTTTTGACTTTGATTTCCAGGTCAGCAGAAATGGAATCAGCTCGTTTAGGCTTGCCAGTGGTACGCAGAATAGTACAGCTTAATGGGGAATCATCTGCAAAGAGGAAAAGAGGGCCTTCCCAGAGCATCAAAGATGTCATTTACATACATGAAAAAGAAGACTTGGCCCAAGATACTGCCTTGCTATATTCCATCCTTTATGGGTGGGGAGTTGAAAGGATTTTGTGAAGAGCTAGTGGCTAATTTAGGAAAGACTGCAATGCTTCTAGGTACCTATCTAATTCCAATTTAAACACATCTACTGTTTCTGCTGCCAATGTCTTTCTAAGGAAACCATCCATGCACCAACTATAGTCCCTGACTGAAAGATCTGTCTTACTACTGTCCTAATTCTCCTCTTCTTTAGTCTCAGGCCTGATGGGAAATATACCTCATGCTACGTACTCATTCTTCATTTAAATGAATCGTTTATTTGCTTGCAGAATGCATGGACAATCCACTTCATCAAATATAAAAATCTCATATTTATTCTGTCTGCACATAGGATGCACCCGAGAATGCAAGTATGCCCCACTGATAGGTGTGTGTGTGTGTGTGTGTGTGTGTGTGTGTGTGTGTGTGTGTGTGTGTGTGTGTGTGTGTGTGTGTGTGTGTATATATATATTCTCACTTCAATGAAAATGAGAGTGAGTATAGTAGGGATGTATGAAATATATAAACAGCGTATATGTAGATCTTACCAAGTATGCCAGGGTTTGTGAATCGCCAAGCCTCGTTGTACGCCGTGTACTGTGGGTGTGTGTGTGTGTGTGTGTGTGTGTGTGTGTGTGTGTGTGTGTGTGTATATATATATTCTCACTTCAATGAAAATGAGAGTGAGTATAGTAGGGATGTATGAAATATATAAACAGCGTATATGTAGATCTTACCAAGTATGCCAGGGTTTGTGAATCGCCAAGCCTCGTTGTACGCCGTGTACTGTGGGTGTGAGTAGGGGTTGGTAGGAAACTCGCTTCCTGCAGGGAGAAAGAAATTGAACCACAAGTCTGAGGATTATAATTGCTGGCAATCCTGGGTAATGTGAATGCTTGGAATACAGGAACAGCTGGCAGTGCAACCATTGTATTGTTTTCTCCGTGATACTCTTTAAACAAACGTCAGAGAAAGAGGAAACTATCGTACTGTGTTTGATGTACAGTCACGTGAAAAAGTAAGTACACCCCATGTAAAGTTTTGTCTTTTTCAACATATTTCAACATACAGCTATTTGATCTTCATTTCAACAATATTGACAGATAAAGGTGATATAATATAACAAATATCATGAAACATTTACATTTTGTAGTCCATTGTATAATTTAAATAAACATAAATGCAAATTTCGCATGTGGAAAAAGTAAGTACACCCTTGGCTCTAATAGGTGGTATTGCCCCCTATGGCAGAAACAACCTCAAGTAGGCGTTTCTTATAACTGTCTACCACTTTCTGACATCGACTGGGAGAAATTTTTGCCCACTCGTCCATGCAGAATTCTTTCAGCTGTGCGATGTTTGAGGGGTTTCTTGCATGCACAGCTCATTTAAAATCCCCCCACAACATCTCGATGGGATTGAGATCCGGGCTTTGACTTGGCCATTCCAGAACCCTCCATTTCATTCTTTTCAGCCATTCCTTGGTGGATTTACTGGTATGTTTAGGGTCATTGTCATGTTGCAAGGTCCACCTTCAGTTGAGCTTCAACTTGCCGACAGATGGCCTCACATTATCCTCAAGCACCCTCTGGTACAATGAAGAATTCATAGTGGATTCTATGATGGTGAGCTGCCCAGGCCCTGATGCAGCAAAGCTGCCCCAAACCATAATATTTCCACCACCATGCTTTACAGTTGGTATCAAGTTCTTGTGGTCAAATTCTGTCTTTGGTTTTCGCCAAACATGTCTTCTGGTACTGTGGCGAAATAGCTCTACCTTTGACTCATCTGTCCAGAGCACATTGTTCCAGACGTGCTGGTCTTTGCCTAGGTGTTCACTGGCAAACTTTATTCTTGCCCTGATGTTCTTTCTGGACAGCAAAGGTTTCTTCCTGGCACACCTCCCGTGTGGATCAAATTTGTGCAGCCTCTTTCTAATGGTAGACTCGTGCACTTTGACATCAACAGTGGCAAAAGCTACCTGTAGATCCCGTGATGACATTCTGGAGTTCTTTGAGACTTCTTTCAGCATCTTGCGGTCTGCTCTCGGGCTGAACTTGCTGGGGCGGCCTGGCCTGAACAAGTTGGCAGTTGTTTGGAATCTTCTCCACTTGTAGATGATCTTCCGGACAGTTGAATGATTGATTTCAAATTGTTTGGAGATCTTTGTAAATCCCTTCCTAGACTCGTAGGCATCTATAACCTTCTTTCTGGAGGCCTCAGAGAGCTCTTTTGATCTCGGCATGGTGATGACGCACACTTCAACAACAAAGAGCAACCCAAACCAAATGTCTGAGTTTTAAATAAGACAGGTTCCTCCAAGATCCTCTCTAACGATGTTCTAATCATTTGCACCTGAGCTGGTGCACCTGATTCTAATTTTAGGTATTTGAAGTAGTGATAAATGTCGGGGTGTACTTACTTTTTCCACATGCGAAATTAGCATTTATGTTTATTTAAATTATACAATGGACTACAAAATGTAAATGTTTCATGATATTTGTTATATTATATCACCTTTATCTGTCAATATTGTTGAAATGAACATCAAATAGCTGTATGTTGAAATATGTTGAAAAAGTCAAAACTTTACATGGGGTGTACTTACTTTTTCACATGACTGTATGTGTGAAAAGTAATGAAGCAACCAGTTGATTATTTTCCTCTGCTCTGATGTCTTGTAACAGTTTTATTATTGAACTTTAAATGTGCTCACAATGACTACACAGCACTTCATGCCAATGAGTGAGTGGATGTTTAGTCGCAATTTCTTCGCATGCCATTCCATCAAGCTCAGCATATATATATATATATATATATATATATATATATATATATATATTGTTGCGAATATGGAATTTGGCCTCCATATCCGCTTGTAAATATTCCCCTATTTTCTCCGATACTCCCCAACTCTCCCTTACCCCATTCCCTAGTCCCATTGTCTGTAAACAACACCCATTAGAGCCGATCTTCCCCTTCATCCCCCCATTAAATGTCGTGCCCAGGTCCCCCGCACCACACGTAGACAATTATAGGACATCTTGCTAGTTATTCTTAATCTATGTCAGTTAAGGACTTGTTTCCATTAATTATGACTCTTCGTTGCACCAGAATGTGATTATATGGCACCTGTTAGGAAGTTTAGGACCTCCCCATACCTCTCCGCATCTCTTCCCCATGAAGAAGCGCCAACTACAACAACAACAACAAAAGAGGGGGGCGGCGCGGTGACGGCATGGGGAGTGGGCGTCCTCCTTCCGGCTCGGTTAGCCGCCATTGACCACGCGCTCCACGGGGTTACCACGAAGGGGCTCCCTGTCGGCCCCTCGTCAAGGGCGGAGCCGGTAACCCCCGCACCCAATGAGAAGCCATGGGCCGATGCCATCTGGGGCGGCGCTAACGAGCCGAGGGCGTGTCACTCCCCGCCGGATATACGCGGCCCCGCGCCGGACGTGACGGGAGATGCGCCCCGAGCTTGGAAGGACAAGACGCCACCCTCCCGAGCGCTGAGCGACCTCCCCGGCATCTCCACCAAAGTCGCGACCCACGAGCGCTGAGCGACCTCCCCGCATCTGCTGGACACCACCGTACGTGATTCTGTCCCTGAGCCAGGTGCACCTGAGCCATCGACTGCCGCTTTCCTTGCCATCAAATCCCGTGTGAGTCAGCGTTGTCCCGTTTATCTGTGGTCTGTCTAGGGTTAATATAAGAGTGTGTCTAAGTGCCTGTCTTCCTATGCTGTCCCTCTTGTAGTTGTAATCTAACCTTTTTCCGTACGAATATACTTGAGAACTGAACCCCTGGTGTCGTATTGTGTCATTATAATCCAGCCGGGTGTCTTCTTTTTCTTATTGAGCCAGCATAGCGCGATTAGTCAACCCCGGGTGCAATCGGGGTAACTTGTACGGATACGGCGGCCATCCCGCTCGGCCCACCATACCATCAAAGTCGTATCTGTAACAATTGGTGTCGGGAGTGAGATTCGAGGCCCGACCAAAGTTTGAAGAAAAAAAAAAAACGAATAGAGGAAAAAAAAAATTTGGTCAAAATTTGGAGCGGCCGAAATTTGTTTTGTTTTACGAAACTCGAATTTTGCAAGTCGCGCTATGGCGGATCAAGACGGCTGGGGTCCGGTAGGGGAGAGTGAGGTAGGGTCGATCCAGGACCAAAATGAGGGACAGGAGGAGAGCGAAGCAGTGAGGGCGGCAGGTTCGCAAAATAGCGCCGTCACGCACGAAGAAGCGGGCGCGCAAAATGGCGCCTCGCTGATCACCGCGCCAGCGACCGTGGCAGCGCCCCCGATGGATTGGGGCCTTTTTTTTATACAAATGAAGGCCCTTATGGCCCAGAATAGTGAGCGATTGGAGGGCCGGATGGATGCTCAGGGTGAGCGATTGGAGGACCAAATGGGGGTAATGGGGAACCGGATGGATGCTCAGGGTGAGCGATTGGAGGACCAAATGGGGGTAATGGGGAACCGGATGGATGCTCAGGGTGAGCGATTGGAGGGCCAAATGAGGGGTACCGGTGAGGGATTAGAAAAGAAATTTGAGGGGTTAGACAACGGGATAAAAGAAGTAAAGAATGGGTTAACGGGGGTAGAAAACAGAATGGCCGCTCAAGAGAATCAAATAGAGGGAGTGAAAAATGGGTTAGAGGGGTTAGAAAACAGTATGGAAGGCAAATTGAGGGACATGAGGGACCAAGCGGAAAGGGAAGTTAAACAAATGGAGCAGCAGATAGAGGGGGTCAGAATGGGGGTAGAAACCAAACTGGATGCTCACAGGGAGGAAATGGAGCAGATGAGGGTGGCATCTGGGCAGGAGATGCAAGTGATGGGAGAGGAGATCAGAAGAGGAGTGAGTGAGGAGGTCGGAGGAGTGCGCGAGGAGGTGAGGCACTGTAAGGAGCGCATGGAGAAAGAGGTGAGAAAGGGGACTGTAAAATTGCAAGGTGGTATAGAGGAGTTGACGCTGGGAGTAGAACAACTGACAGTGGGACAAAAGGAGCTGGGGGACCAGGTAAAGAAGAACACAGCGGTAATAGAGGGTTTAAAATCGACACAGAAGGAGATGAAAAAGGACGTAGGGGTAATTAAAAAAGAGTGCCAGACGGTACATGAGGACCTGACGAGGAAAATGGACAAGGTGGTAGAGGTAATGGAGGTTAAAGAGCGGGAGGTGCGGGAGCACATAGAAAAAAATAAAGTGGAGTTAGAGGAAGAACTTAAAGGGGCGCACGAAGAGATGAAGGAGATGAAGCAAAAATTAGAGGAAGTGGAAGAAGGGGTGAGCGAAATTAAGAAGCGACGGAGAGAGGATAAGAAAGAGATAAAGGAGGAAGTAAAAGAATTGGTCCAAAGTCTGTGTTCGGATCGTGATGATGTGCTCATTAACCGGATGAGGGATTCGCAGGTGATGGAGGAGAAGCGAAGAGAAAGAGGACCCGGTGTAAGTGGTGACCAATATGGTCGTGCGTATGATGCGCCAGGTGATTTAATAAGCTTGGGGGTCGAGATAGACCCGGATGTTCGTGAGAGGCCAAGAGTGAGGTGTATGGCTGGTCCGGAGGGTATGGAACGAGAGGTGCGAGGTGTGGGTGAGCAAGGTTGTGGTGGTATGGAATGGGTAGCGGGTTGCGGAGGTGTGACCCATGCATCGACACCAACAGGGGTAGTTGTTGGAGGGACCGGGGAGGCACGAGAGCCCCTTGGGGGTAGTGTACTGTGGGGGCCCGGCCGGTTCGGCCCCGCGCTGACCCCGCAAGGGGCGACGCACGGGGTCCGGCCGGCGGGCAACGACTCGCATACGAGGTGGTCCCACAAGGTCCCACTCGCGCCGTATGACGGCAAGAGTGATCTACGCGCGTACCTGGCGCAGTTCGACTGTGTGTGTAAGGGTAACGGTTGGGGTGAGGACGAAGGTGGAGTACACCTGGTGGCCGCATTGCGCGGCGCGGCGGCGGAGGTGCTGACGGCATTACCAGCGGGTGCTCTCACCCTGCCAGCCCTCCGCGACGCCCTAATTAATCGATTTGGAATAGAACAGCAGAGCGAGCTTGTTAAAGCTCAGCTCGCGCTGCGAAAGCGCAAGCCCCAGGAAGCCATCGGGGAACTTGCCCACGACATTCGCCGCGCAGTGGGGATCGCACATGCTAGCATGGCAGCGGATTCCCGGGAAAGCCTGGCGCTGGACCATTTTATCCAGGCCCTCCCGGATATTGAGCTCCGGCAACAGCTCGCCATGTGGCGCCCGCAGACTCTGAGCCAGGCGGCTGACGCTGCGGCCCGTTGGGAAGCAGCGAGGCCCCTGGCCCGGGGGGGCGAGCGTCTCGCAATGGCGGTCCGCCAGATGGGACCCCCGATGGAGGGCGGACCCCTTAGGGGGCCCGCCCCCGACGTGGGTCCTGACCTGGCGGGCATGGTCCGGAGGCTGGTGGACCAGCGCCTGGCAGGACCTGGACCATGGCAGGCGGCCCCGGAGGTGGCCCGCGGTGGACCACGAGCGGGTAATCCAATTCGGACCTACAGGGGGGGGAATTTGGAATTCCGGAGGCAAGCACCTTATCAGGTGAGGTGCTATACCTGCAACCGCCTGGGTCACCTGGCGCGGCACTGTCGAAACGCGCGCCGGGATGATCCCCGGCAGTTGAGGTCCTCAACTCCGCCCAGGGGGGAGCGGGTTAGCCGACCCCAGACACCCCCCCGCCAGACCCCGGGAAACTAGAAGGTGTCGGGCACGTAGGGCGGTGTTCGGCAGCAGAGGATGGAGGAGAGCCCTCATTGACGCGACAGGTCATTTATTGTGGCCAAATTGGAACCGGTAGCCTGACAATTAGATGCAAAATTGCCGGCGTGGGGGTAGACGCCGTCGTGGACACAGGAGCTAGCGCCACGATCATCAGCCCTGTGGTCCTTGATTCGAGCGCAGGTGGCTGGGATAAGATCCAGCGCCTGCAAAATTATAGTTTGCAGCTTGCTACCGGGGTAACGGCCCCGATCATAGGGCGTGGTTCTGTGACCCTCAAGTTAGGGTCGGTAAGGAGGGAGATAGATGTTTGGGTGGCGGAGGTGTGCGACCCATGTTTAATAGGGTTGGACCTGTTGACTGCCAGCGGTTGTAAAATCGACTTGTGCCGGGGGATCCTGCAGGTGGGAGTAGAAGAGCTGCCGTTAGGGGGAGTGAGCACGGCCGAGAGAGCGGAGCTGGAGGCTTCCGAGGCCGTGACCATCCCCCCCAGGGCCGAGGCGATAGTGCCGGCCCGGTGGGCAGCTCGCCCAACATGGCAGGAGTCCTGCGGCCTGGTCGAACCGGTGGCAGCGCAGTCCATACCGGGTTTAATCGTGGGCCGCACCCTTGTGAAAACGGACGGACCGGTAGTGGCCGTCCGAGTAGTAAATGTGAGTACAGAACCACGCACTATAGTAAGGGGCACGAGGGTAGCTGGCTGCACCCCAGTGGAGGAAGTCGCGACAGTGAGGGGCGAGAACGTCCAGCCGAGCCGACCCCGGGGGGAGCCTTCAATAACAAGTAGGAATTGGCCCGATCCCATTTGCGAGATGGTAAATCGTAGTAGCGTAGAGTTGGGAGGTACCCAGAGGGAGGCCTTACACAAACTGGTTGGGTCCCATTTGGACCTCTTCTCCCTGTCCACCGAGGATATTGGACGTACGGGCCTGGTGAAACATCAGATCCACACCGGTGAGGCCCGGCCTATTCGTCAGGCCGCCCGACGGCTCCCTTGGAGCAAGAGGGCGGAAGCTGACGAGCAGGTTGCAAAAATGCTCGACGCAGGTGTGATCGAGCCCTCGGGAAGTCCTTGGATGTCACCTGTTGTGCTGGTCAAAAAGAAGGATGGGACCACGCGGTTCTGCGTGGACTATCGCCAGCTAAACAACGTGACACTCAAGGACTCATATCCCCTGCCAAGGATTGATGACACCCTCGATGCCGTTGCGGGCTCCAATTGGTTCACAACTTTGGACCTCAAGAGTGGGTATTGGCAGGTGGAGATGGATAGGGCAGGGAAGGAGAAAACGGCATTTTCCACAGGTAAGGGACTGTATCAGTTTACTGTGATGCCGTTTGGTTTGTGTAACGCCCCCGCCACCTTTGAGAGATTGATGGAGCATGTACTAGGCGGCATGCCATGGCAGTCATGCCTGGTGTACCTGGATGACGTCCTGGTACATGCCCAAACGTTCCCCCAGGCACTAGCTAATTTGGACCAGGTGTTCGGGTGCCTCAGACAGGCAGGGTTGAAGCTGAACCCGAGTAAGTGCACTTTGTTTGCAAGAGAGGTGGCCTATCTAGGTCACGTGATTGGCCGCGAGGGGGTAAAAACAGACCCAGACAAAATTAAAGCGGTAGAGGAGTGGCCCGCACCACGTACCATCAAAGAGGTGCGGGGATTTTTGGGACTCTGCTCCTACTACCGGCGCTTTGTGGCGAAATTTGCGGAGTTGGCCCGTCCCCTCCACCGGCTTACGGAGAAGGGGACGCGATTTAATTGGACACGGGAGTGCCACGAGGCCTTCCAAAAATTGAAGGGGTGTCTAACATCCGCACCCCTTCTAGCTTACCCCATTAGTGACGGGACATTTACCCTGGACACGGATGCGAGCCAGGAAGGATTGGGCGCAGTTTTGTCTCAGACACAGGAGGGCGTGGAGAGAGTGATTGGTTATTATAGTCGGGCCTTAAGTAGGCCCGAGAGAAATTATTGCGTCACTCGCAAAGAGTTATTGGCTATGCTGGCTGCCATGAACCATTTCCACCCGTACTTGTACGGGCGGAAATTTTTGGTTAGAACTGACCATTCCTCCTTGCAATGGCTCCTTCGGTTCAAGGAACCGGAGGGCCAAATTGCAAGGTGGTTGGAAAAGTTGCAGCAGTACGATTTTGATGTGGCCCATAGGGCCGGGAAGGCCCATGGTAATGCGGACGCACTCTCTCGGCGTCCTTGTCTGGGGGAAAACTGTAAATTTTGTGCGAGACACGAGGAGAGGGAGCAATTGGGCGATTCCGCCCCGATTCTCGTCGTCCGGGCAACCCGGGTGAGAGGGCCAATTTTGCCACTAACCGCGGACGAGGAATTTGGAGAGTTGGCTTGGAGCACGGCCCAGCAGGAGGATCCTGTTCTGGGGCCGGTGTTCCAATGGGTCAAATTGGGGCAAAGACCAAAGGGGGAAGAGGTCACCCCCCTCGGGGCGCAGACAAAGGCATATTGGGCTCAGTGGCAGACCCTGGAATTGAAAGGCAACATCTTGTATCGCAAGTGGGTGGAGGTTCCCTCTGATCGAACTTCCTGGCTGGTGATAGTCCCTGACAAATTCAAGAACGTCATATTGCAACAGGTGCATGGTACCCGCTCCGGCGGCCATTTGGGCAGGACAAAGACAATATCTCGGGTCCGCCGGAGGTTCTATTGGGTGAATATGGGGCGCGACATACAGGACTGGTGTCGGAGATGCGACGCCTGTTCTGCCAAAAAGGGACCAGCACGGAGGATGAGGGCCCCCCTTCAATTACATCAGGTGGGGGCCCCCCTTGAGCGGGTGGCTATGGATATTCTAGGACCGCTGCCCCGCACCCGCCAAGGTAATAAGTATATCCTCGTTGTGATGGACTACTTCACCAAGTGGCCGGAGGCCTACGCCCTCCCCAACCAAGAAGCAGGGGTGGTAGCGCAGGCCTTCGTGGAAGGATTTGTGTGCCGGCATGGGATTCCACAGGAGTTGCACACCGACCAGGGACGAAATTTTGAGAGCAAATTACTAAAAGATGTGTGCAGTCTCCTGTCAATTCGAAAAACCAGGACAACGCCTTTAAGACCTCAATCTGACGGGATGGTGGAAAGATTCAACCGAACTTTAATCCAACAACTGGCACTGTTCACCACCACCCGTCAGGATGACTGGGACGAACATCTCCCTTACTTGCTCATGGCCTACCGAACCAGCCAGCACGGGGCCACCGCATGCAGTCCAGCGTTGCTTATGTATGGGCGGGAGTTACGGGCTCCCGCCGACTTGCTATGCGGTCCCGTGCCAGACACAGTGGTTAACCCGCCGAGGGAGGGGTACGCACGTCACCTAGAGGAAGGCATGGAGCTAGTCCATGCCTTCGCCCGCCGCCAACTCCATCTGGCGGGGGAAAAGATGAAGCGCAGGTACGACGACCGGAGCCAGGGGAGTC
The DNA here is from genome assembly GCF_964187855.1 of Myxine glutinosa. Classification (NCBI taxonomy): domain Eukaryota; kingdom Metazoa; phylum Chordata; class Myxini; order Myxiniformes; family Myxinidae; genus Myxine; species Myxine glutinosa. The sequence continues at coordinate 62,784,907 of NC_136268.1, read as the reverse complement.
AATACGCTCCGGGGATGAAGATTTGGTTCTTTAATCCCCGGAGGCGGAAGGGAAGGTGCCCAAAACTCACCTCCCCCTGGCAAGGCCCAGGAGTCGTCCTGTCGCAAATCTGTGACGTGGTCTTTAAGATCAAAATGGGGCCACGAGCCCTCCCTCGGATCGTCCACGCCGACCGGATAAGACCTTACACCGGCGAGCAGGCGCCCCCGTGGATCGCCTCGGCTTTAGATGCCGAGGCGGGACCCAGTACCTCTGAATAAGGGGGGCTTATTAGTGCCAGAGGACTGGGGGATTGAGGAGCGATAGGCCCGGTGGGAGAGGGTGGCATCCCTGCCACCTTTCCCATGTGAGGGGGGCAAAGGAGCAATAGCTTATGGGGGTGTATGGCAGTGAAAACTAGCCCGGGTGGGTTAGGATATGGTGTGTAGGGATCTAGCGAAGATGACATTAGGTGACGTTAAGGTTAGTTAGTGACTGATACCTGTAGTGGGGACGCAGGTAGTTTAGTGTGGATGATAATGACGAGGGAGCGCAATAGTTTAAAGGGACGACTGGGAAGCGCAAGTTTCAGAAGGGAGTAGTTAGCTGAGATGATGCCGTGTGTGTGAGGATTGAACAGGTGTGATTGCACAGGTGTGCAATTGAACAGGTGTGATTGCACAGGTGTGCAATTGAACAGGTGTGATTGCACAGGTGTGCAACTGGACGGGTGTGTGGAGCAATGGATGAGTAGTGAGTGTGGTGGATCAGCGCGAATGCGCTTGGGGAGAGAAGGGTGCAGGCGGCACCAGGTGTGAGAGCACAGGTGTGCAGGTACAGGTGTGTGGAGAGAGTTGGAGTGAGTGGTACGGAGTGGTGTGCATGGTGCGAAGGTGTGGATGGGGGAAGAGTGGACCCCTTTCACGAGTACCCGGGGCGGGTAGTGTAAGTGTTAGGTAGAGGGTGCAGGTAAATTGTGGTTGGATATTGGCATTTGTGGTGCGGTTGCAGAATGGTGTTGTGAATGGGTGCATTAGTGTTGTGGAAATGGCTGGGCGTGTAGCCTGTTAGTGTGTGTAGTTGGTTGGGCACTCCACCACTGTGAGGATGTCGGCCAGGTGAGGCCGCAGGTGGGCTCTGGGAGCCGGTAGTTGTGAGTGGGTGCCTGAGGATCCCGGGTGTGGATCGGGCAGCCCAGTGCCAGAGAGGGCACGGAGTGGGGAGAGAGCCAGAGGGCCTTCCCCTGGTAGTTAGGTTAGGGTAAGGAGCAGGTAAGCTCGGAGGCAACTGCAGTGGTGGAGGTGTGCAGGTGGGTAGACCCACTGGGAGAGGTACACGTCGCAGCCCAGAAATTGTACGAGGGCACCGGGAGATGAATCGGGGGAGTGAGACCCCAAATTGAAGAGCACCACAGTTTGGCCAATGGGAATTGGTTTTTAGAACCCATAGTGTAAGAGGGCCAATGGTTTGGCCGGAGGAAGACCCCGGGTAGTGTAAAGTTGTTAAAGTCATTTAGGAGATAGTTAGGATTGATGAACCTGTCGCACCATACGCAGCCACTTACCTGTGGTGATGATGATGACTCCACACCTGTGTTTTCTTTGTTTTGTGCAGGAAATGAGATTGCTGTGAGGATTTGTGAGACGCATCACGACGTGGATGAGACATTGGGGTGATTCCATCTCTCCCTCCCTAGGAGGGACTGATGATGAATTGGTAATGGCAAATTATGATGTTGAGTTGGAGATGGCAAATTTTGATGAGAGTTGAAAATGGCAAATTTGATTGGTTAGGAGGGAGAGAAGACGAATTTGGTATATGGGAGGAACGGGGAAGACAGTAGGGATGTTTGTTGATTTGTAAAGTAGATGTTTATGAGTAGTGTTGTGTTGTGTGGATGCAGTAAGGGGTAAGGGAGGGGCCATGTAGGTTACCTGGTGGGGGGGGGGGCGTACGATAGGAACGTACCTGTCTCACCTGGTTCCCATGTGCCCCCAGTGTGCATTACCTTACATTGCGTGCACTTTTGCGCCCTTACCACCTTACTCACTTGTTTCTTCTTTTGTCTCCCACCTCCGAGGATCTGGCTTTGGGGTAGAGAGAGAGGAGAGAGAGGTGCTGGCTGCGCAGTTGTGGGCCTGCACTTTCGCTGTTTGCTGCCGGGATCGATACACCATATGGACCGCAATGTTTGTGGCCACCCACAATGGACCGCAGTTCGTTTGCGGCCAAGCACCACCCGGGGATGGACCTATGGGTCAACGTGGCACCTATGCCATACAGGTGAACCACTTTTAACACCACCAAGTGCACCACAAGAAGAGCAAGAGACACCTGCAGGGTTAGGGGTTGTCGAATTTATTTTTATTCCAATGAACAATGGTGACTGCACCGATTGGTGGTGGGGTGGTGCTGTTGATGCGCGGGACGGGGTGCTCTGCACGTTATTAAAGGCCGTCGGCCACAGAGCACTCGTGGGTTGGTGTATCGATGTTGGCAAGCGCGCTCTCTCTATGCATAACATCTGCATGTGTTCCTCCAAAAACAGGTCCTGGATCGTAGTGTAAATAGCAGCGTAGTCGTGTAAATAATGCTCCCTACCGGCTGTATGTTTAGTTTGAGAATTCTTTCCGGATTCGGTTATCCTGTGGGTGTGTTTCTGAGAGGAGAAGGGTGCAACGTCGCAGGGGGACATATTTACTCATTTGTGAATATCTATAAAACTGTCGCACTCAGGGTAGAGTTAATAGTAGAGGGAACTACATTGCGTGCCACACTAAAGTAGGTAAAAATTTATCGGGTCGGGACGCCCCGAGGGTAGAGAAGGGTGCAATGTTGCGAATATGGAATTTGGCCTCCATATCCGCTTGTAAATATTCCCCTATTTTCTCCGATACTCCCCAACTCTCCCTTACCCCATTCCCTAGTCCCATTGTCTGTAAACAACACCCATTAGAGCCGATCTTCCCCTTCATCCCCCCATTAAATGTCGTGCCCAGGTCCCCCGCACCACACGTAGACAATTATAGGACATCTTGCTAGTTATTCTTAATCTATGTCAGTTAAGGACTTGTTTCCATTAATTATGACTCTTCGTTGCACCAGAATGTGATTATATGGCACCTGTTAGGAAGTTTAGGACCTCCCCATACCTCTCCGCATCTCTTCCCCATGAAGAAGCGCCAACTACAACAACAACAACAAAAGAGGGGGGCGGCGCGGTGACGGCATGGGGAGTGGGCGTCCTCCTTCCGGCTCGGTTAGCCGCCATTGACCACGCGCTCCACGGGGTTACCACGAAGGGGCTCCCTGTCGGCCCCTCGTCAAGGGCGGAGCCGGTAACCCCCGCACCCAATGAGAAGCCATGGGCCGATGCCATCTGGGGCGGCGCTAACGAGCCGAGGGCGTGTCACTCCCCGCCGGATATACGCGGCCCCGCGCCGGACGTGACGGGAGATGCGCCCCGAGCTTGGAAGGACAAGACGCCACCCTCCCGAGCGCTGAGCGACCTCCCCGGCATCTCCACCAAAGTCGCGACCCACGAGCGCTGAGCGACCTCCCCGCATCTGCTGGACACCACCGTACGTGATTCTGTCCCTGAGCCAGGTGCACCTGAGCCATCGACTGCCGCTTTCCTTGCCATCAAATCCCGTGTGAGTCAGCGTTGTCCCGTTTATCTGTGGTCTGTCTAGGGTTAATATAAGAGTGTGTCTAAGTACCTGTCTTCCTATGCTGTCCCTCTTGTAGTTGTAATCTAACCTTTTTCCGTACGAATATACTTGAGAACTGAACCCCTGGTGTCGTATTGTGTCATTATAATCCAGCCGGGTGTCTTCTTTTTCTTATTGAGCCAGCATAGCGCGATTAGTCAACCCCGGGTGCAATCGGGGTAACTTGTACGGATACGGCGGCCATCCCGCTCGGCCCACCATACCATCAAAGTCGTATCTGTAACAATATATATACACACATACATACATATTTTAAGCTCAGCAGGGTGTTGTTTTTGAAGGCCTGGCATCGATGAGGACTATATGGTCTGTGACTGGAGTGTTCAACATATATATATATATATATATATATATATATATATATATATATATATATATATATATATATATATATATATATATATACATACATACATATATATACACACACAAATACGCATACATACCTGATTTCAGTGTCACAAACACTTTTCATGGCATTTCCACAAACAAGTGTCACTGTATCAGTATTTGCAAACTTTTGTGAAAATATTTACCTCTGGAAAGTAGAAGTCAATTTTATGAAAATGTTTTGTTGTCTGTCTTGTTCACAAGTGCCTTTTCCCATCAAACCTTCAATAGCAACTCGTTTATCCAAACATTTCTATTCTTCAAGATGTTTTCTTTTCAAACCACGGTTTCTGTGCTGTCAACAAATATTACTTTTCACTTTCAGCCTCTTAATCTGTATAACTATAACAACCCCCCAAAAGAGACTCATTTTTGGTTAGTATTCAGTCGTTCATATATTTTTCCGTTGTTTTTCCATGAGGCAACACTTGACTGTTTTTGTGTTCATTGAGACATCATTGCGTCAAACCCGATCAGTGTTTGACATCAAAAAAGACAGCCTTTCTCGATTAGGCCCTCCAAAAGGCGCACAGGCAGAGCTGTTTTTTTAACGTAGATTCTTTTCCAAAATGTGTTTGGCTTCCCAACAATAAAACAAGCCATGTTTTCGTCCAGCTATGGTTACAAAAGTATTGCTGTTTTCCCAAGAGACCAATTGCCATGACTCAAGCTGACAGAGTTTATTTACAATAAACACTCAGACATTCTTATCTCCACTTCTAACAGTGAACTAATTTTGTGCCTTCAATACCTTCCCTTTTATTTCCAAGCTCCATCTTATTAGTCCATAATTACAACAGTTTGCTGATATTTATTTGGCTTTCAATAATTTGGGGGCAAATATCCACCGCACGCAGTGGCAGCACCAAGTCCATACTACATTTTGCATTTTCAGCAATCTTTGAGAAAACTCCATTCCATCTGCTTTTGCTGAGTAATATTATTGACTTGTATGAATGATCGTTTTAAAGGCAATTTTCCCCGCTAGAGCGGGGGTTAGCCTTGCGGGCCCCATGACAATCATGGTTCCCTGTTTGAGGCAATGTTTTTATGGCCGGATGCCCTTCCTGACGCCAGCCCTTGGTCGCCTCTTACGATGCGCAGGGATACGGTGTACCTATTCTAAATCGGGGTACACACCGGGATCATTCATCCCAGCAAGCTGGTACTCAATTTGCCGACCTCGGAAGGATGACAGGCTGAGTCAACCCCCCTGGCGTTAATTCAGCGATCGATCGGGATTCGAACCCAGGATCCTAGGATCCCAAGCCGGCACCCTAACCGCTAAGCCAACACCAGGCATAAACAAAGTGTATGTAGAGGTTAATTTTTCTTTTTGGTTGTGCGCAATACAGTCGTCATGCATGTTGGACTGGGATTCAAGTCATAATGATTCACATCATTGCTGAGGCCCAGCTGTGTCAATGATGCAGTGCCTCAAATATATTGGAATGTAAGGGTAGGAATTGGGATTTACCAGCACCAAACGACACTTTTTTTTTTTGAAATGTCCATTTAAGATCCATCAGACATTGCTAGGAGATAAGCTGAGCATTCATTTGAAGACATTCATTGATGCTCAACGCCTGACCTGCGAAGCATCAATCTGACAATTTGTAGTTGGTTGTCGAACCCAGATTAAACAACTCAAAAGCAGGAGTGCTATCTCGCTCATAATATCGGACACTGTAATGGTTGTAATGATAATGTTAATATGAAGTCCCTTTCAATGAACTTCAATGCAAGAGGAAGCCACGAGGCCCATCAAGGAGGAGATAAGCTGAGCATTTGTTTTAAGACATAAACACATGGGTGCTTGAATTTGTTTATAGTGTAGGAGCTGCTGCCCTACACACTCTGAGATAGCAAGGATTGCAACCTGCTGTCAAGGAATAACCAAGAACACCGGCCAGACCACGTGCGACCTGCATTGAGGGGGATGAATTTTGGTAGGATGCCGGTGATAATTCGCTTACTCTTTGTTGAAAGATATCACGGGATGGGTCCACTGCTTAACATCCTTTGGAACAAACAGCACACTTATTGATGCAACACCCTGCCTGTCAAGCATCAACCTGACAGTTTATAGTCCGGCCAATTAATTGAACCCACCCAAGACAAGACAGTGTCAAGACACTCTAAGGTAAGTGCACCATTTTGCACCATCCTGTCACTTCTTTTTTTTTTTGCACCATTTTGTCGCTATATAGTGCAGTTATTGAAGGGATACAATAAGTAGTTTGGACTTGTTTTTTTGCTTTGATTGTTATGCAATATATAAATATACTTGACATTATAGAATCAAAAATGGTTTAATGTCATGAACTACAACCACAACTGCGTGGAATAATGGTTGTGGAATATAGAGGTCACTATGCCTTCATTGCCCGGTTGGTGCAGACAAAGCGAAAAGCGGAGTTAAGCAATTAGTTCACTTCTTTTCCTCTGTCCCTCTGTCCACAAACGTCAGTTTATGATCGAGGAACAACTTCATTTCAATTGAATGTTATATTTTGAACACAAATTGGAACATGAATCAGAAAACGAACTTGCAGTTTCGGAGTACTTTGGCTCTGAATTTGTCCCGATCGCGCACGTGCGGAGTGAAATAATCTTTCTTTTCTCTGTTTGACTGTCTGGCAGGCAAAGAAAATTGAAAATCATGCCAAACAGGACACTTACTGTTTTTAAGAACGTCATAAAGCACACAAACAACAAGCACGAATACCTAATGTAACATGTTAAACAAGCATTCTGACTATTGCGCTGCAATACATGTCCCCTACCAAAGTTAAAAGTGCCATAACTTTGTCAAAAATGATCGAATATGCAAATTTATGCACGGTTGATGCTAGTTTTCAAACTTGATCTGCGTTATGCTGAGACACGTGTGTACAAAATTTTGTTGAAATCAGCCAATGTTTGGTGCAGTTATCGCACGGAAACCAAACTGTGACAGACGAACAGACGGATCTAATTAAATATGCAAATTTATGCACGGTTGATGCTGGTTTTCAAACTTGATCTGAGTTATGCTGAGACACATGTGTGTACAAAATTCTGTTGAAATCAGCCAATGTTTGGTGGAGTTATCGCACGAAACCAAAGTGTGACAGACGAACCTCATTAAATATGCAAATTTATGCACGATTGAATGTGGGCGCGGATGATGTGAGACCGGGTTATCCTGACCAGGTTATCCGCGGACCGTGGAAGCTAGGTTACTTCTGACGCGTACTGTGTATACTGCTAAGAGGGCAGAGTATCAGATACATATTTAAAGAAGTATTCACGCAGATTATACGCACAGAAGCATATGGTAAAGTGACACTCCAACCTCCCTAGATGTATTGTTCATTTATTGGTAAACTATGTGAATTCAATGTATTCTTGCCTGATATGAAGAATTGTGTCAATAGAAACAAAATTCAGTGAAAACGTTTTTGACTTGATGCTTATTCTCGGAAAGCATTTTAAAGAACAGTCCACGATTACAGCATATTGTACACAAGGAATATTAACAGCTTTGACTTACCGCACTCCAAATTATAGTCCGGAAAACTGTTGGGGAAATTACCAAGGGTTATTTACCTACAGGTTCTGAATCGTTCCCAATCACTAATTACCTCAGGACGGGCTCACCTGTGATTCGCACTCGGGACTTCGATTTATACACCTCGCAGACAGGTCAGCAGAAGCACGACAAAATACGTTGTTTTTCAAGATCAATGATCGATGTGTATATATATGTTTCTCGGCAGGGCTCCGCCCCTCCTGAAAGAGCGTGCTGTGTCGCGCTTTTGACGTTCGCGAGACGAGGCTGAGGGCGCGCGTTGCGGCTTGAGGAGAACTCCAGAATAAACAAAGTGCCATAACTTTGTCAAAAATGATCGAATATGCAAATTTATGCACGGTTGATGCTGGTTTTCAAACTTGATCTGAGGTATGCTGAGACACATGTGTGTCACGCCTCGCCTCGTTGATAAGCCCGCAAGGTCGCTCCGTGCAGCGGCCTGCACGTATTGCACTGTGTGAATTATATAAATTATTACCAACTCACGGTCTGAGGTACTGGCGATTCAAGAGATATCCATTAAAAAAATTTTTTTTTTTCGTTTAATAAACGATATCTGCCAAACCACGTGCCCTATTGCAAATTCCAAAATGACATTTTAGTAGGCTGACATGCTGAACAGATTTGTGAAGTTTCCCCTCGATTGGATCAAAAATGAGGGAGGAGCTCGGTTTTAAAGGTTCATCCTTAAAAACGTCATAACTCTGAAACCATGTGACGCATGAGGTCATGCGCGCTGACTTTTTTGTTCGTCATGGGTATGCGATTCTGCCTGCAATGTTTGGCCTCGATCTGTTCAGCCATTGCAGAGAAAAAGGGGTTTTCGTGTTTTCACGAAAAACAATATGGCGGCCGAACCACGTGACCTGTGACGTCATAATTACCATTCAAATATTCTACAGACCGAGTCCCTCCTACGGTGAAAATTTGATCTCAATCGGTCGAATTATTGCAGAGAAATTGGTTTTTAAAGGAAATTAAAACTTAAAATGGCACTGAGTTAAGGATCATCAGAATTATCAGAATTCCCAAAGTTCAAAGTTCCATAACTTTGTCAAAAATGATCGAAACGTCGTGAAGTTCGAACTTGATCTGTAACCTATCATGTGGAAACCATGTGCCACGTTTGAAATCATTAGCATTAAGCGTTTAGAAAAAAAGTCCGGAAAACTGTTCTTTGCGTGACGGACGGACTGACGGACTGACTGACAGACTGACGGACTGATGGACGGAGGGACGGCGTGCAAACCTATAGTCCCCTCCGGTGTACACCGGTAGGGGACTAATAAGGTGGTGTGATACACACTGCATCAACTGCGGTAAACTTCCGGAATTCATTTTTTTACACGGCCTTTACAATCTTTATTTATTTCAATTTATTTAGATACTTGAACAATATAGAACACAAATCGCCTTCTTATCACTTTCAAAAACATCCAGTTTTGCAGTACAGTACTTGGATATGTTAAATAAGGTGGTGTAAAAGACTGCATCAACGCCGCTAAACTTCTGGAATTTTTATACGATCTTTCAAATAATGATTTTATTAGTCCCCTACCGGTGTACACCGGAGGGGAATATAGGTTTGCACTCTGTCCCTCCGTCTGTCAGTCTGTCCGTCTGTCAGTCCGTCACGCAAAGAACAGTTTTCCGGACTTTTTTTTTTCTAAACTCTTAATGCTAATGATTTCAAACTTGGTACATGGTTTCCTCATGATAAGTTACAGATCAAGTTCGAACTTCACAACGTTTCGATCATTTTTGACAAAGTTATGGTACTTTGAACTTTGGTAATTTCCCCAAACAGTTTTCCGGACGACAGACTGCCGGTAGGGGACATGTATTGCAGCGCAATACTCAGAATGCTTGTTCACTTGTACACTGCGCGGAGTAAGGTGTTCTCTGAATTCTCTAGTTAATAATGAGGCCATTTACATATTGCATGCAATAAACTAGAACGGTACGGCACTCAGTAGAGAGCATACCTCCGCCAGGGGAGCAGTTTACGGTTTGTATCCCAGAGTAGACCAGAAAATCACAATACAGAATCACATTTAATCAAAATCATCCGTCCACAACGTTTTGAGATATCCTGCTATATGTTGGTTTTAGCCCTATCTCTCAATGGTCAAGAATCCCTGAAAAAAAAAAAAATTCTCATGTCCGAATCCATATTCAGATCTTCACCAAAATCGAATCGATTAGTCCTTGTCACACACACATCCTCTCCACCAAATTTCGTCCAAATCCGTCCACAACGTTTTGAGATATCCTGCTATGTATCGTTTTTGGCCCTATCTCCCAATGGTGAAGCATATTTGTAATACTCAGTTCCAGAAAGAGGATAATAAGCTTGTTACATACACGTCAGGTGGGTCGACAACAACCGTTGACTACCTGATGGTGCGTAGGCGAGATAGGGGGCACCTCCGGGACACAAAGGTGATCCCGGGGGAGGAGGCTGTTTCACAGCACCACTTGGTTGTCTGCGACATAAGGGTGAAAGGTGCGAGGATAGCTCGGCGGGTGAAGTACCAACCAAGAATGAAGGTGTGGAGGTTGAAAGAGGTGACAGTAAGGGAGGCATTAAAAGAGAGGCTGAGTAGGGTAGAGGATGATGTGGTTGAGCTTGAAAGTGGTTGGATGTCAATGAAAGCTAGTCTGTTGGGAACCGTTGGTGAGGTATGTGGATGGACAAAAGGACCACCGAGGCACTCGGAAACATGGTGGTGGGATGATGAAGTTGGAAAGAGGATTGACGAGAAGAGGAAGAAGTTCAAGGAAGGGCAGAAGGCGAAGGGTACGGGAGCAGAAACAGCAGAGCATGAAAGTTATAAGGCAGCCAGGAAGGCTGCAAAGAATGAGGTAGCAAAGGCGCAGGAGGCATGTAGGAAAATGTTCGGAGAACGCTTGGATTCGGAAGAGGGTCAGAAAGCAGTATTCAGGATTGCAAAGCACAAAGCAAAAGAGAGGTGTGATGTGATGGGGGTGAGTTGCTTGAAGGATGAAGTGGGACAAATCGTTGTCGACCCAGATGGAATTAAAGGAAGATGGAAAAGATACATGGAAATGCTGTTGAATACAGCGAATGAATGGGATGGCAACATAGAGAGTAACCCAGTTTTAGGACCGGCAGAGAAGATAACTGAGAAGGAAGTTGAGGAAGCGATAAAAGCAATGAAGAGTGGAAAAGCGGGAGGGCCGACGGGAGTTGTGGGAGATATGTTGAAGGCAGCAGGAAGTTGGGGTGTGAAGAGAATGACAGAGATCTGTAATCTGGTGGTGAAAGAAGGCCGCATTCCAGTAGATTGGGAACTGAGTACCCTCGTCCCTCTATACAAGGGGAAAGGTGACCCTCTGGAGTGTGGCTCGTACCGAGCGACAAAGTTATTGGAGCTTGGAATGAAGGTATTGGAAAGGGTGTTGGAGAGGAGGATAAGGAAGAAAGTGAAGATCGACGAAATGCAGTTTGGATTTATGCCAGGAAGAGGAACGACAGATGCGCTTTTCATTGTGATGCAGTTGCAGGAGAAGTACATGGAGAAGAGGAAGAAGTTGTTTTTTGGGTTTGTTGATCTGGAGAAAGCATTCGATAGGGTTCCACGCAAAGTATTGACATGGGCATTGAGGAAGTTAGGAGTGGAGGAATGGTTGATCAGAGTAGTGATGGCAATATACAAAAGAGCGCGCACAGCTGTAAGGACGAAGGACGGGAACAGTGGTGAGTTTGAGGTGAAGGTGGGAGTGCATCAGGGGTCGGTACTAAGTCCACTACTATTTGTAGCTGTGATGGAGGTGCTGGCTCAGAACGTAAAGGAGGGTTTACCGTGGGAGTTGTTGTATGCAGATGATCTGGTGTTGATTGCGGAAAGTATGGATGGACTGAAGGAAAAGATGAACAAGTGGAAGGAATGTATGGAGACAAAAGGTCTGAAGGTGAATATCGGAAAGACGAAGGTGATGGCAAGTGGTAAAGCATGTGGTGAGGTGGAAAGAACTGGGAAGTGGCCGTGTGCTGTGTGCAGGAAGGGTGTCGGAGTGAACTCCATTCAATGTACAATGTGCGCTGAGTGGGTTCATCAAAAATGTAGTGGTCTGAGAGGGTCATTTACCAGTGTGGCAGCTACATTCAAATGTAAGGTGTGCACAGAGGGAGCTGCAGATGGAGGAAATGTTGAGTTGGATCTTGGAGACGGCGTGAAGCTGGAAGGTGTGAAAACATTTTGCTACCTCGGAGACATGCTGAATGGAGAAGGTGGATCAGACTCGGCAACGGTTGCTCGAGTGAGATGTGCATGGAAGAAGTTTCGGGAACTGAGTGGCGTGCTGATGAGGAGGAGAGTGTCGCTGAAGCTGAAGGGAAAGGTGTATGCTGCATGTGTGAGAAGTGTTATGATTTATGGGAGCGAGACATGGGTAATGAACGTAGAGCAGCAACGAAGGCTGGAAAGGGTGGAAATGCGAATGGTTCGATGGATGTGCGCAGTATCGTTGAGAGAGAGGAAGACAAATGATGAATTGCGAAAGATGATGGGAATATTGCCTGTGATTGATGCTGTGAAGAGGAACAGGCTGAGATGGTTTGGTCATGTGTTGAGGAAGGATGAAAGTGACTGGTTGAGAAGAGTGATGGAAATTGATGTAGAAGGAAGTAGAGGACGGGGAAGACCGAGAAAGACTTGGCTAAAGATGGTGGAAGAAGAAATGCGGGCAAGGGGGTTAACAAGGAGAGATGCAGAAAATAGGGCAAAATGGAGAAGATTGTCATGGGGACCGCAAGGCTAACCCCCGCTCTAGCAGGGAAAATGGCCTTAAAATGCATGTTGTTGTTGTTGTTGTTGTTTTCCCAATGGTGAAGCATGACTTGAACAATGTTGAAGAAAAATTCTAGTAGCCGGATCCGAATCCGGATCTTCACCAAAATCGAATCGTTTTGTCCTTGGCACATACACTACATCTCTGCCAAATTTCGTTTGAATCTGTCTACAACGTTTTAAGATATTTTGTTCACAAACAAACAAACAAACAGACAGACAGGGGTGAAAACATAACCTCTATCCACCTTTGGTGGCAGAGGTAAAAATGGTATTTATCCTCCCACTGCTTCGTCGAAATCACATTGTTGTTGCTACTCCATTGATACAATGATGGACAACCAACTCAAAAAAGAGGTTCAATCAGTCTTGGCATGAAGGGATTTAAGTGACCCTGGAGTTTTCAGCCCCAGAACACTCTTGGCATTGCTCACCCTAATTATCCCTGATGGTACAGGGATACTGAGATGATGTAGAAGGAAGGAATGTTCCAGATAAGCAGAGCATACTCAACAGCCCCTCCTCTATACTGCCCTTCACCTCGTCCTATACTCCTCTATACTGCCCTTCACCTCGTCCTATACTGCTCTTCACCTCGTCCAATTCGTGAAACAAAATATGTACATATGGTTTCTCTAAAGAAAAACAAGAAGTGCTAATCAATGTAACTGGGTTCGTTTCTGCATTAGGATTTCTGCATCAACCCAGATCACAGAAAAGCTACTGAAGAAGGTATAGAGAAGTCAGGACATTGAAGTCGTTGACAGTGCACTGTTGATTGAATACCGTCAATACATCCTGGAGTTTGAGTCCGTTTTGGATAAAAGTTTAACAAACTTACAGTCAACGTGTCGTTAAGTACTTTTAGCATTTTAACAAGTGACTCAAAAAAAAATTCAAAGCTGCCTAAAGTGACGAGCCTGCACAACTTAACAGACTTCCTCGAAGTTCATTTGTAATTTGTGATACGGCTGGGCAAAGTGTCATGTTTTTGGCTGCAGTGAGACCTAAACCTGTCACAAGAGCAGAGCCGAGGCAGCCGTTAACCCCCCACCCCTCCCCTAAAGATGAAAGGGATTTTATAGGGGGCAATTATGGTCAATCCTCCGGTTGCATGACAGAAATATTAAAACAAGGACCTTTTGTCTGCCAGGAGAGTCAGATCACCATGGAGGAAATAAGAATGAGGCCAGGCAATCCACACATCATGGTATGAAAAAGTATAATAAGAAGAGAAAAAGGTTGTATGACCTGTCACCCCAATTAGAGCACAGAATTTATAGATTGTGTGGTCAGTTTAATACAAAGCACTTCATGCTTTAAATGTCTGCATAAATCCAAACATTGGAAAAAGGTACGCTGGAGTCACAAGAAAGTCAGGGGGAATTTGATGTTTTTATTTGCCGTTATGTTGCCCAATTATGAGACGATGATTTTTTATTTTGAAAATGCAAAGAATGATTTTTCACATCTTACTCCAGCCAGAAGCTCATATCAACAATGTCAAGCTGTGTTTCGCAATATGCCTTATGTTTTGTTCTTGCAATTGATTATGAACTGACACCCGTGCATTGCAACGACTTCGTTGCTTTTGTTGGAAACATTGTTGCTTTGCAGTTATTCACTCCATTATTACCCCCAACAGAATGATGCAGGGGTTAAATGGTGCTATGTGAGACCACTCCACTCAAGAAGAGCTTGTCAAGAGGTGTGACTGTTACCATTCAACTTAAGAGGGAAGAGTTCAATATACTCCCTGAAGGAAGGACCTGCCAGCTCATCTCCTGGGGGGTTCCACTCCATTTGATTTTTTTTTTAAACCACCTTTAGAGGCCATTTTTCCCCGCAAGCAGGGGTTGGCCTTTTTCAGGGACCATGGTTGTTGTTGTTTTTTGGTCCCCTTTTTTGAAGCAATGTTTTACGGCCGGATGCCCTTCCTGCCGCCAACCCTTTTTATCGCCTTTTTACGACAAACAGGGAATTACCAGTGAACTGGTACTCAATTTGCCGACCTCGGAAGGATGACAGGCTGAGTCAACCCCCCTGGCGTTAATTCAGCGATCGACCGGGATTCAAACCCAGGATCCTAGGATCCTAAGCTGGCACCCTAGCCGCTAGCCCAACACCAGGTTGTCATTTGATGACGACCGGTATTTCCCAGTTATTGTATGACTATGCATTCTGGTCCCGCAGGTTAGGATGGATGTGCTTGTTTGGCCATGAGCTTCAGCCTTCGGCCTGACGTATATGAGTACATTAGTTTGTCAAGATTTGTTGGACTGTGTAATTTGGTCGTGGGGCAGAAGTGCACATCCTCAGTTTTGCTACAATGCTCGAGTTTTTATTACCTATCTTACTATAATTCACCAAATGTCCGTCTGTTCCCAGGTACCGCAAAAACGGCTGAACCGATCGCAACGAAATTTTGGGTGGGTAATCCTGGGACCCCCTGGAGTAATATAGGCTATATTGTTTTTCCAATTTTTTCCCCCAATTTTTCCAATTTTGCAGTTTTTCCAAACACGATGGAATAATATTTACCGATATGAACAGTGATGTGGCTTTTGTTGAAATTCTACAAATACTGTTTAGATTTTGATGATTTGCGTGTGATATCATTTAACGGATGTTTATATAAATCGTTTAAAATTTAAAAAAAGCTTTCAATTTCTGATATTTTGCCTTTTCATTTGGGCCTTCCAATTGAAGCCCTGCCCGTAGGGGTATACATATATATATATATATATATATATATATATATATATATATATAATGTATACATACTCCCACACACACACAAAATACCGAATCACGTTTCTTACCCATAATTGTAGGGAAAAACCAATCAGCGCTCACCTAATCAATTACCCTAGGTGGCTAGGATCATAAATAAATTGACTCTGCCCTTTTATATACATAGGTATAAAAGACATTTATGTTTTATACATAGGTATAAAAGACATTATACATTGCTCTTTGTTGTATCCAGCACTAACGCGAAACGTACTTGCTTGTAACATCAAAAGTTTAATCAGTAACTTGCAACACGGCACAGCATGCCATTAGGCCACAAAAAGCCCGAGTCCTCTCAGCTCCTCCCACTCTGCAAAACCAATCGTCACTTGCGTTTCCTATGACGTCATTGCCGTTTTCCCAACATATGAATTGTAACGTGTGAATTCCCAACATGAATTACATGTGAATTACAACATGTGAATTCCAAATATGACACTCTTCTAGCCAAAGAAAGCTGCCTGAAGAAGCGGTGAAAAGCTACACAAGGTGAGCCCTTTGCTGAATCAAACTCTACCCCCAATCAGCTCTCACCTAAACAAACTCCACCCAGATATATTATGACAAATGTGGAGTTTGAAATTGCGCTCCACAACAAGTTTAAAAACCTTACCGTGGGACCAAACCCTAGACCGAGACAGCCAAGCGGTTACAGGCTGGTCTTACCAGTGCATGGAAAATTTCCACAGTTTTATCAAAACTGCCACAATGGTAGGAAAGGAAGCTTCTCCACACAAATGACTTGCATAACTGTACGAGCAATACTTCACAACAGGCACAGCAAAATTAATAAAGAAAATGCCCTTTAACTCCAAACGATGATACAATTCCCAATAGGATCTCCCCAGGTCTTTACGACAGCTGTTGATCACCATTTCAGATCCAAAACCATGATCTTTGCTACCACTGTAAACTCCACCCCACCCCCACCTCCATACCCACCTCCTTCCATATTTCCAGTTTTTCCTTCATAAGACTTTTCTTCTGTAACCATCGTGTCCACCCCGTGCATCTTCCCCGACCTTTCCTTCCTCCCCACATCCCTCTATTTTGTCCTTCAAACCCCGATGTTGGTGCTTTCCCCCCTCCTTCTCCTGTTCCTTTTGTTCTGTTGCATCCTGATCTGTTTTAGCTCTTGCATGACTTTGTATACAAAAAAACAAACACTGGTCCTTAGAAGGCACACATAGAGGACAGATATCTTATGCTATCTATACTATTTACTACCAGAAGTTGTGTACTGTATATGGCAAAGGAAATGATGGGGCATGTGGCATGCCATCTACGTGTACAGGTGCATGATCAGATGGAGGCTGATACAGCTTTGCACTTTTTTTTTTTTTTTTTTTTTTTGTATACAAGATCGAGGCTCGTGAAAGAGCGAACATTAATCACACAGAAAGACAAACAGACACACAAAACATATAACATCGGGAGCGGTAGACAAGATGGGGGAGAGGGGGAAGGACACAAACACAACATTTGAGAGCAGGGACCGAGAGACATGGAGACATCGAGAGAACTGTGAGAGGGAGAGGGCTTTGGGGGGGAGGCATGGGAAGGGGGGGGGGGGGGTGGGAGAGGTATAAAACATGGACACTGCCAAGACTTCCAGGAAAGAAGTTGGAATTTCAAACAAGGTGGATCTGGGGTGAATTAGTGGGGGTAGAAAAGATCAAGGTTTTGGATGGGGGAAGATAAGAGATGGTGGTGAACAGCTGTTTTGAAGACCTGGAGGGAGGAGTGTGATTGAAGTGAGTGTGGGAGTTTGTTCCAGAGGCGGGAGAAAAGAGGAATGAAAGAGTGAAGGTGAGCAGAGAGCCGAGATTTCGGCAGTTTAACCATCAGAGGGTGGCTGGCAGATCTTGTGCGACCTGTAGGAATATTTGGGGGACAGAGCACAGAGAGAGCTGGGGGAGCAAGGCCGGAGAGGAGTCGGTAGAAGACAGAAAGACCACCTACCTGCCTGCGGTGAGTGAGTGAAAGTCCCTCAGAGATAGCTTCATCGCGGGAGATTCCAATGATTCTGAAAGCTTTGGATTCAACAGCGTGAAGCCGAGCCAGGTGTGAGGCAGGAGCACCAGCCCATAGGGGAGAACAGTATTCCATTGAGCTGCGGATGAAAGCCTTGTATGTGATGAGGAGCTCAGGTGTGCCTAGGAGGTGTGCCTGCACAGTCTTCCTCCTCTCTCGGCATCCAATCTTCTCTCTCGCACTCCTCTTTACTTCTCCAGTATCCATATGTTCTTCATCCTTTCTTGGCATCTACTGTCTTCTTTCTTGGTATTCTCTATGTACATCTACTACAGCACCTGCTCACACTTCCTCATAGGTTTATTTTCAATGTCTTCTCCCTCCCACACTACTCTCACGTAATGTTTTACTACTCAAGTGCGCACAGACTGTCCTCTCTTATAGCAGCAAACAGAGTGGAGTAATTGGCACCACATTGTGTGGTCCAACACCCTCTACACAGAGCAGCCAGTTTCAATGGCACTGGGGGCGCCAGTCTCTTCTGGAGGTGCCAGGTTAGTATATAGCCCTATAGTGAAGGAGAAGGGGAGTCGAGAAAAGGGGAGGGGCTATAATCATAAAACGGCACACACAAGTATGCAGACTTGACCTGTGGCCTATTAATAACAGTTAGTCTCACGTGTATAATGGACGAAGCCCTTCCCACCAAGAAGGGCTGGCAGTACAAATACAACTGTGATGGTTCCTCTCTACACAGATACTCGACCTCCCCCCTCCCCCCTCCACCCCCCAGCCCTGTCCCCCACTCGCCAGTTCCTAATCATTTCCCCCTTCACTTAATATACATACAAGTTGAAGTGCACTTCCTTCTGAGTTGCAGTTTGTGAAAGACACAGAACCACCTGCTAAAAAAAAATCAGTGTCAGCTGCTGCGCTGCAATCCACGGTATCAGTCAGCCTGAAGGCTTTAGAAGCCTTTGTGGAAATGCCAGCCTCTCCCTCCTCCACCCACCCTTTTTGGGGACCCAATTCTGGCTCACTGACCATCATCAGCGTGCAGGGCAATCTCCCCTAAGAGTTGAGCTGGCAAGCAGTCCCGTGAGGTATTGCATCCAAATATCATCTCTTAAATGCAAAGGTGTCACACAGCATGACACAGTCTATCTTAGTCACTCTATACATTGCCAACAAGCTGTGCAAGAGGAACAAGGTTTCTGTTGCTGTCAATAATTTGACCACAATTTGTCACGTGGGCCCATGCATATAGAAATAGCAAGAAAGGAAGCAAAACCCAAGTGATTTAAATTGGGGTTTTGGGGACAGTATCATCTTTTTTATTGTACACCGCTCCTTTGATTTTCCATCTTCAGGTGCTGCATGACGTCATCACCAGGCACTGAAGGGGGCCCGGCAATGAACTGCGCTAAAAAAGGGAGTGCTCAGTTTTCACTCCGTTTGTTTTACTTGTTACTTGCTGGAAAAAATTCCGGCACATATGTTGGTTGGTTGGTTTGTCTGTGTGTCTGTTTGTGCGCAGTACTACGTCTACATTGTTGCACATAGCATCGCCATACTTTACACACATATTTGCCTTGCCCTGGAATAGACTGTGCCCAATTTTTAACTCTAGGCCCAAGGTCAAGCTCAAGGCCACCCAATCAAGGTCACCCAATCATTTGCGCCTCCCAATTGAAGCCCCGCCCTTAGGACGGGTACCGTTGCTAGTTATATATAATGGCGACACAACAATTTTTACCGCTTTGTTTTGAAGAACGGGAATGAAGGGGGAGGAGCGTGTTAATATGTCTGGTTGAAGGCTTTGGGTGGTGAGGAGGCTTGAAGTCAGATTTTAATCTTACAGCCGCCATGTTGGTGCTCACCGTCTCTGCGATGCCGCCATGTTGGTGCTCACCGTCTCTGCGATGCAAAGCGAAAGACGCCTCAGAGCTGTCACATTCACAATCGCTATGTCGTATGTACTCCCGATACGTGTTTCCTTCATTGTAAAAACTTCCAAGTCAACAGTTAAAAGGATTTTGAGCCGATAGGTGTTACGGCCTTGGCAAGATCGATGGAGACAGCGATCTGTTAGCTTATACACCGCCCAAATAGCTATGTGGAATTCTCTCATGTGCAGTTTAAACCCACGTCGTTTGAACTTTGGCAGAGGTCAGTATTTACTTTTAATGATCCAAAATGGCCGATAAAAAGTACATTCCGGCAAGTCCTCGGTTTCTGACCGATTTTTCATTTGTTTGTTTGTTTGTTTGTCCGGACGATATCTCAGCCATCCTTTGAGCTAGGAAGCTGAAATTTGGCCACAATAGTGAGCACATGCTTTGGCAAATATGTATTTTTTATTTTTTGGTTCATCTATTAATTGATTAATTACTTAATTATTATCGATATTAAGTATTTATTCATTGTCTTTCTCATCTGGGCAATATATCAGGCACCTTTTGAGCCTGGAAGCTGATATTTGGACATGACAGTGACCAAGTGATTTGGCTGTAAAGGGTATTTTGATTTATCGATTAATCAATTAATCGATTAATTATTCAATTATTGAATTAATTACTTAATTAATTTTCAAAACGTTACAGATTTGGAAGAAGCAGTGGTGGTTTAGGTATTCCATTAGCCAATTGATTAAGAAATTCATTACTTTATGATCATTATTCATTTATTTTAATTGTGGAATTAATCAATTAATCAATCAATTATTGTACACCGCTCCCTCCCAATTGCGTCTCCATGTGCTGCACTGTGACATTGCCAGACGCCGAAGGCGCCCCGTCATAGTCGCGCAGGAATATATGTTATTAATTTATTTGGCATGGTGGTGGTGTACTTTTAATGTAACTCTCCTTGTTTTGAGTTTGTCTTTCAATGTTCCATCATAATTAATGAGTGCTGAGAGTAGCCAAATTTAAACAAGGTTGCACAATACAAGTTCACGAATGTAAAATAATGATTGTGATGGCCTGTATATAATTCACTCTATTCATGCACGATGTGCTATGACTAATTAGGTTTACTCTCCATGAAATGGAGAGGAAACCTATTATTACTGCTAGTTTTTCTTATTCTTCCACCCTATTTTGCACCTCCTAAAACTTCATAATTAAGTTTCTCAGCAACCGCTGGTCGGATTGACAGGAAATTTTCAACAAATAATCGGCTCGGCTCGTATAATTTTTTAATGCTAATTAGGACGTCATAGGTCATGTGGTATGGGCGCCATCATGTAAAACACCTTCAACTTTGCCCCTCTATATCTCCGAAACGGCTCAATGGAAAAATTTGAGGAATGGCTCATTCTAAAGAACTCTGCAATGGGAACAAAAAACACGTTTATTTAGTATATTAAAAATGCTAACGTTAAGAGGTCAGAATTCGTCAAACACAATTTTTTCTCCCACGAAAATGATATTTTTTTTCCAGATCCATAGTTAAAAAATACTCAGAATGCAAAAAATTTCGAAGTCATACATCACATGGTTCGGCCGCCATATTGTTTTTCCTGAAAAACACGAAAACCCCTTTTTCTCCGCAACGGCTGAACGGATCGAGCCCAAACTTGGCATGCATATTCGCATACCCATGACAAACAAAAAAGTCAGGAATCATGATGTCATGCATCACATGGTTTTGGAGTTATGACGTTTTTAAGCATAACCTTAAAATGCTATCTTCTCCATAATTTGCGAAGATATCGAGTGGAAACTTTACAGAAATGTTCACCATGGGGAGAAGTTTCAATCATACTTGAGACGTTTTTATCAGTCACATGGTTTGGCTGCAATAAATAATTGAAGGGAAATCCTAAAAAGCTTCTAACTCTTGAACCACTGCATTGATCGACTTGAATTTTTAATGCAATGTAGCTCTCATCAAGCGGAACAAGTGTGTAAAATTTCAATACGATTGGTTGTACGGTCTTGAAGCTATAAGTCTTTATTGTTGAAAGAAGAAGAAATGCACCATTTTGTCCTACCAGGCCATGTCACTCAGTGAATGAATGAATGAATGAAATGAATGAATGAATGATAGTTTTAAGGCCATTTTCCCCCGCTAGAGCGGGGGTTAGCCTTGCGGGCCCCATGACAATCATGGTTCCCTGTTTGAGGCAATGTTTTTTTCAGTGTTCAGTTTTAGTTCAGTGCTGTTGCCATTTTAAGTTTTAATTTCCTTTAAAAACCATTTTCTCTGCAATAATTGGATCGATTGAGATCAAATTTTCACCATAGGAGGGACTCGATCTGTAGAATATTTTTATGGTAATTATGACGTCACAGGACATTTTTAAGCATGAACCTTTAAAACCTAGCTCCTCCCTCATTTTTGATCCAATCGAGGGGAAACTTCACAGATCTCTTCAGAATGTCAGTCTACTAAAATGTCCTTTTGGAATTTGCGATAGGTCACGTGGTTTGGCAGATATCATTAATTAAACGAATTTTTTTTTTTTAATGGATATCTCTTGAATCGCTTTATTGATCGCCGCGAAACTTCAAAGTATAGTAGAAGTCATGAAGAGTAACAAGTGTGCAAAATTTCAAGATGATTGGATGTACAGTCTGGAAGCTTGAAGTTGTTATTGCGTGAAGAAGAAGAGGCTTCGATTGTGCGGATTTAATTATTTATCACATGTACAGACTGAAGGCATCGTAGGACACGATCTCTCGCGGTCATTTTAACCTCAAATAAAATTCTAATTTAAGATTTGTCAATAGCTGAGCTATATTAACAAACGAATAAAACAGATTTGGTCAAATTCTGACTTTTTTAAACTCGATCACATTTGACACAGTTGGGAGAGCTGAGGAAGAAGAAACCTCGCATTGGCTTCTCAGACTAAATAAATAATTCTGGCTCTGCAATTTTCAGGTTTATTTTCTTTAAAAATCGCTTTTTCTGCAATCATTGCATGGATTGACATGAAATTTTCACCATAGGTGCGTCTGGGCATGAATAATCTTTTGAGGGTAATTATGATGTCACAGGTCACGTGGTACGGCCGCCATCTTGGAAAAACCGAAATTTTTTACATCTCTCTCTATCTCCAAAAGCGATGAGTAGAAAATATTGAGACATATCTCATTGCAAAGAACTATCCATGGAGAATAAGCCTTGTGAATTATGTCATATGTGCCTCCATTATGACATCATAATTCAACAAGTACAAAACTTCATCCGATCAGGATGAAATTTTTGGAGCATCATCTCGTGATAAATTGATGGTGAAAAAAAATAATAATGTGAAAGCGGGGTTGTTGTAAAGTGTGGGGATTTGTGTGTGTGTGCGTGTGTGTGTGTGTGTATGTGTGTGTGTGTGTGTGTATGTGGGGGGTGGGGGGGGGGGTTGGAGCGGGGGGGGGAATGGTGATGTGTATGTGTGTATGTGGGGGGGGGGGGGGGCGGGAGCGGGGGGGAATGGTGATGTGTGTGTGTGTGTGTATGTGGGGGGGGGGGGGGGGGGATGTGTGCATGTGTTTGTGTGGGGGTGTGTGTGTGGGGGTTTTGTGTGCGTGTGTGTGTGTGGGGGGGGGGGGGGGGGGGGAGGTTTGGGGATGTGTGTGTGTGTATGCATGTGGGGATGTGTGTGTGTGTGGATGTGCGTGTGTGTGGATGTGTGTGTGTGGGTGTTGGGGGGGGGGGGGGATATGTGTGTGTGTGGGGGGGGGTTGGGGTGTGCGTGTGGTGGGGGGGGGGGGGGGTGTGTGTGTGTGTGTGTTTGTGTGGAGGGTTGTGCGTGTGTATGTGTGGAGGGGTGTGTGTGTGTGTGTGTGTGTGTGTGTGTATATATGTGTGGAGGGGTGTGTGTGTGGAGGGGGGATGTGTGTGTACTGGGGGGAGGATGTGCGTTTGTGTGGATATGTGTGTGCGTGTGGGGGTGGGGGTGTTTGTGTGTGGGTGTGTGTGGGGGTAGGGAGGATGTGTGTGTGTGTGTGTGTGTGTGTGTGTGTGTGTGTGTGTGTGTGTGTGTGTGTTGGGGGTGGGGGTATGTGTGCGTGTGTTTGTGTGGGGGTGTGTGGGTGGGGGTAGGGAGGATGTGTGTGTGTGTGTGTGTGTGTGTGTGTGTGTGTCTGTATGTGTGGAGGGGTTTGTGTGTGGAGGGTGTGTGTGTGTGTGTGTGTGTGTGTGTGTGTGTGTATGTGTGTGTGTGTGTGTGGGAGGGGGGGATGTGTGTGTGTGTGAAGGGGGGGATGTGTGTGTGTGTGAAGGGGGGGGGGGGATGTGTGTGTGTGTGTATGTGTGTGTGAAGGGGGGATGTGTGTGTGTGTGGGGTGGTGTGTGTGTATGGGGTGCTGTGTGTGGGATGTGTGTGTGTGGGGATGTGTGTGTGTGGGGATGTGTGTGTGTGTGTGGATGTGTGTGTGTGGGGGCATGTGTGTGGGGGCATGTGTGTGGGGGGATGTGTGTGTGGGGATGTGTGTGAGTGTGTGTGTATTGGAGGGAGGATGTGCGTTTGTGTGGATATGTGTGTGCGTGTGGGGGGGGGGGGGTGTTTGTGTTTGGGTGTGTGTGTGGGTGGGGGTCGGGAAGGTGTGTGTGTTTGTGTGTGTGTGTGTGTGTGTGTGTGTGTGTGTATCGGGGTTGTATCCAAGGGGGTTGTGTCAAAGCATGTCCAATGAAAGTGGGGTTATATGAAAGCGGGTAGGTGGAGCAAACCGGTCATCACTGCCAACAGTGTTAAAGTGGCAGTTCTAGTTATTTTTAAAACGACCATTTGAATTAAAGTCGTTCCAATAATTTTTTGGGATTTTTAATTCATGAGATATTGCAACAGTCTTTAATTTTAATGCATTCGATAGTGCAGTTTTAGTTATGTAAGCAATAATATTACAGGCTATAACTGCTCAACCTCCAGTGTAACTAGCTTTTATTTTGTATGCAAGGTCGACGCTCATGGAGGAGCGAGAACACAGAAGGGATCAGGATGCAACAGAACAAAAAGAACAGTAGAAAGAGAGGGGAAACATCAACAGCAAAATTGAGGGACAAAATAGAGAGAGACTTAGACAAAAATCAGGGATGTGGGGAAGACTGAGGGCTAAGGGAGGATGCATGGGGTGGACAAGATGGAGCAAACGCTAAGGAACCAAAAATTGGAAAGTTGGAAGGCGCTTGTGCTTACAATGAAGTTTCCACAAACGGAGTTGAGTTAGTTGTCTTCAGAATAGTACCAACAGGCCTTGGAGGGATGCCTTGCGATCCCCCAGGATGTGATGTGTGTTGACTGTGCACAGGTTTTTTTCGTCCTTTTCTCAATAAATCATTCTATGATGTGAGCAGGTACCTTCTTGCTCTGTCGCTGCACCTCCAGTATGTCACAAGACCTCCAGCATTTCAAAGGACATTATATTTCCTTTTACAAATGCCACTGAAGAGCTGTACACTGCATTCCCTCATATTTGTTCTTTATTCTATAATGCTGGAGTGTAGAGTCTCGCAATGTAAAACATTCTTTGCACCAAATTTCTCTGCAAGAATTATTTTGCTGTATGGTTTTTTTGCAATTTTTAATGAGAAATTAATTTTGAAGACGATTTGCCTTAGCAGGTGTCTATTGTGAACAATAGCTTCTTCCTTCCCGTTTCCAGTGAGGGTAGTTCGTGTATTGGTGTTGGCAGAAAACCAAAGAAACATCCGAAGAAGAAACCTGTAAATCCAGTCCACCTTACCATGTATTAGCCCAGGACGATTTTTACTAACCAGTACAATGTAGCGCAGTACCTAAGCGCCTTGCTGTTATTGCTGACTTGCAAAAACACAGTATTCTCTTCATCTTGTATCACCTTTGCTTTGCTGAACCCTTTTTTTAAATTTACGATTTTATTTTGCAATGACATCATTGTCTCTGTTCTCATCTCAAGTGTTGCATTCCTATTTCTATTTATGCCATTTTAGACTGGCAATAGGGCTGGCAGGATGACCTAGAGGTACGCACACTCGCCTCTAAGCTGTCTGGCCTGGGTTTAAATCCTGACCCAGCTATAAGCTGTCATCCAGGTGCTTCACAGGTAGGGTGATTCATCAATGTGTGTGCCATCCCTGGGATGGACGTTACATGGGCATCACGTCTGCCGGCATTAGTTGATGGATGTTGAAGACCCCACGGTGTCCTTTGCGAAGAGTAGGCGAGCCAGCCTGCCACCATGGCCAAATTGCAAATTCCTGCCCAAACTACTGCTGGGAAGGCAATGGCAAACCACCCCGTACAACCCTTGCCAAGAAACTGCTTCGGCAGTATTAACGCTCTGTAAAGATTATGGTACACCAGAGAGAGAGAGAGAGAGAGAGAGACAGACAGACAGACAGACAGACAGACAGAGACTTGCAATGTGATTAAAAATTTTCACTCAACTTTTTCAGGACAATATTACATAACAGCAAAATAAAGGCAAATAGCAAAAACAATGGCATGTTATATGCAAAACACACCAATTGGTGGAAGTTGCAAAATAATATAATGTTATTAGCTTCGATAAAACCAGTGCAAAATCTTAATTAAAGCGGGTCATTGTGGGGTCAAAACCAGCCTTTTGTGAGTTTTGATTTATGTTAGTAATTAACTTCCTTTCTGGACAACAATGAGGAAGTATCAAACATAACCAGGCCCAAGCGAGCTACTGAAGGTAATGTGTAGCAAAAAAAGTGCTTGAATTGTTTTAACCAGTCGAATGGATAAGACTGATGTTAAAATGGTTTCATTGGTGTTTTATTGCTACATTATCCAGTAAATGCTTGCAACCAAAGAGTAAACATTGTTTATTGCAATGTCTACGACATTGCAACGAAATAGTGAACAATACACTGCAGTGGAGTGGCAAGAAGTTTCAGAAAGATTCAAAGTCTCTCTGTTTTATATTTGGCTTCAAAAGATGAATACTGCTAAGGCAAAGGAGAAAACACAAACTGCTTGCGAAATCATTCCCGCAGCTGCCGCTGTCATGCTATTGCTAGGTATTAAAAAAAGACCTACCTGGTACCATGCTTGCAATACCAGAGGATGAGTAGCTTCCTTGGCCAGTAGGTGGGACATGTGGAGGGTAGCCGGGTAGAGTAGTGTTGTTGCCCAGTTCTCGACCTAACAAAGCAGAAGTATCTTGTCAGCTCAAGTAGTTGGAGATTATTGTGCCATATCTATAATATCAATGAGAAATTTCCTTTTCATTTTATGTATTAATCAATACTTTATTTGACTGGCAGCAAAGTTCAAGCACACCAGGGATATATATATATATATATATAATGCAAAATGAGGATGACGGTTAACAATGGTGATGTTTTGAAAGAAACAAGGGAGTGATTGTGAGTGATAAAGAAAGGTTGAACAAACGACACTACATGACCAAAAATATGTGGACACCTGAACATCACACATCATATTCCAAAATCATGGGCATTAGTATGGAGTTGGTCTCCCCTTTGCTGCTATAACAGCCTCCACTCTTCTGGGAAGGCTTTCCACTAGATGTTGGAACATTGCTGCGGGGATTTGCTTCCATTCAGCCAGAAGAGCATTTGTGAGGTCGGGCACTGATGTTGGGCGATTAGGCCTGGTTCGCAGTTGGCTTTGCAATTCATCCCAAAGGTGTTCGATGGGGTTGAGGTCAGGGCTCTGTGCAGGCCAGTCAAGTTCTTCCACACCGATCTCGACAAACCAGTTCTGTATGGACCTCGATTTGTGCATAGGGGCATTGCCATGCTGAAACAGGAAAGGGCCTTCCCCAAACTGTTGCCACAAATTTGGAAGCACACAATCGTCTAGAATGTCATTGTATGCTGTAGCGTTAAGATTTCCCTTCACTAGAACTAAGTGGCCTAGCCCGAACCATCAAAAACAGCCCCAGACCATTATCCCTCATCTACCAAACTTTACAGTTGGCACGATGCATTCAGGCAGGTAGCGTTCTCCTGGCATCCGCCAAACCCAGATTCATCTGTCGGACTGCCAGATGGTGAAGCGTGATTCATCACTCCAGAGAACGCGTTTCCGCTACTCCAGAGTCCAATGGCGGTGAGCTTTACACCACTCCGGCCGATGTTTGGCATTGCGCATGGTGATCTTAGGCTTGTGTGTGGCTGCTCAGCCATGGAAACCCATTTCATGAAGCTCCTGCTGAACAGTTGTTGTGCTGACGTTGCTTCCAGAGGCAGTTTGGAACTCGGTAGTGAGTGTTGCAACCGAGGACCGATGATCTTTACGCGCTTCAGTACTCGGTGGTCCCGTCCTGTGAGCTTGTGTGGCCTACCACTTCACGGCTGAGCTGTTGTTGCTCCTAGACATTTACACTTCACAATAACAGCACTTACAGTTGACCAGGGCAGCTCCAGCAGGGCAGAAATTTGACGAACTGACTTGTTGGAAAGGTGACATCCTATGACGGTGCCACGTTGAAAGTCACTGAGCTCTTCAGTATGGCCCATTCTACTGCCAATGTTTGTCTATGGAGATTGCACGGCTGTGTGCTTGATTATATATACCTGTTCAGCAATGGGTGCGGCGGAAATAGCCGAATACACTAATTCGAAGGGGTGTCCGCATACTTTTAGTCATGTAGTGTATCTTTCTTCATTTTAAATACTAAACAAGGCACCACAATGTTGCTGATATTTGTTTACTAACAGTGGTTTCTTCATTAATTATTGTTTTCATCTGATGCAGAATTTCCAAGCAGTGCAGATAACTTTCCAGGGATATGAGAAAATTTAAATGAGCTTCAAACACAAGCCTAATGACAACCTCGCAAGGCCGAGCCAACTTGTCAGTCAGAAAAGAAGGCCTTGAAACAGTTGCAATGCTGAAGTTGTTTAGCTGGGCTCTAATTTCCGGTGCTGTAAGACGTCTGTTGTGCAGACTGGTGACTGATTACTTTTCCTGCGATTCTGTTGTGATTATTGATCGACCAGATCATTTTCTATCCACATTTTTACCAGTTTCGTTATGTCGTTTAATGGCACAAGCAACTGCATTTACTGACACTTATAAAAAATTTTTTGCAATTTGTCTCAAGGATTGGCGTTCTTTTCTCAAAGTTACAATTGTCCGTCTTTTTTATGGCCTTAGCTGAGCTTTGGTACCCATGTTCATGCAATGTGAAACACAAAACACTCATTGGATTGTATGGCTGGCCTTTCTGGAAGCAGTTTTTGCAACGCCTGGCAATAATAGACATTGCACGTGATGAAAAAAAATTAAGCACAAACATTCATTCCACACAGAGCAGAGTATTTGTAAACAGTTTTTTCTCCTGAGATGAAACGTTAATAACATTAACTTCGCGTTTCAGTTTGGATTTAGTACCGGTATTGCACTTTTTGACCTATTTCCCAAAATTGCTTTAAACCACGTTTCGCACAAGAAAGATGCATGAAAACACAATATATTATGTGTAGATAAGTAGATATATCTTTGGTAAGAGTTTTGTTCACATCTTATGTTCATTTTGCACATTAAACAGTAAAATATCAAAAAATGTTGGGTGTACCTAAACTTTTGACTGGTAGCATATATATATATATATATATATATATATATATATATATATATATATATATATATATATATATATATATATATATATATATATATATATATATATATATATATATTACATATATATATATATATATATATATATATATATATATATATATATGTATGTATATATATATATATATATATATATATATATATATATATATATATATATATATATATATACACATATACATATAGGGTGGGTCAAAAGTAGCGCCCGATTTCTGTTTATATATATATATATATATATATATATATTTCTGTCAGTTGATTGTTTGTTTGACATTTGTATTACAGTGTGCAAGAAGGTAGAAATAAATGAATGACATGTTTATCTCACCATTTATTCGGGGGAAAATTATTACGGAAGTGTACCAAGCTGCTTTACTTGCAATTTTCAAAGTGCCCTCCCTTGGGCACTACTTTTCTTTCTTTGGGGGCTCATGAAAGACCTTGTTTATCGTGAAAAGCCTCGTACCATTCAGGAATTGAAAGCTTGAATTGAATTCAGGAATTGAAGGATTCAGGATTATATATATATATATATATTCCTCCACATATAATGCAGTATTGATATGTATAGTAACAAGGAGATTAAAATTGAAAAGAAAGCCAAAAGGTCACGCTTAACTTATTCGAAGCAAAGCCAAAAGTGAATACGAGGCACATCTCGTAGTTGGAGGTATATTTTCTTTTTAGTGGCTGTAAATGTTAAGTGCTTGAGATGAAGAAAAATGTTTGTTATATGTACATGGTTTAAACCATTCCAGGTGTTTATTCCTTAATGTAATTGTTGTACTCAAAATCGGTCTTTTTGTACGTAAAGGTAATGATGAAGATTTAGCCCCATTGCCTGTGGCAGAGACTAGACATTATGCTTTCGAAGAAGACTGAATTTTTGATGAACAATCTGTACATTTTTTATGTTTATTTGACAATTAACAGGTTTATACATCATCAAGTTGTATTATAAATATACAGTATTCAATGAAAATACTACAAATTAGGTACAAACCCACCTACTAATTATTTGCATTTGGAAGTCCAACCATCATTCGGATGCTTTCTTGCTCACAAACTGAGGTTATTTTTATTTCGACATGGATTACTGTCAATAGTGCTTCAACTGTTTACAGGTTGCAGATCACTGTTCACATCATGTAATAATATTAAAGTACACTTTGATTCATCATTCACGTTTTATCCTATTTTGATTACCACTCGTGCAATGTGAAAAGCACGGTGAAGCAATTGTTTAACTTTGTCTCTCTGTCTGTCTGTCTGCCTAGATCAGTTTATGATCCAGGAGCAACTTAATTTTAATGAATGTTATATTTTGAACACTATACATCACAAATCGGAACATGAATTGGAACACAAACCCGCAGTTTAGCAGTACTTTGGCACTGAATTTGGCAAATTGCATGGAATCTTGTCCGATCGCATATGCGCAGAGAGGAGTAAGTTGTTTTTTTTTTTTTGCCTATTTTAGCCTAATTTTTTAAATTTTGTTTCACTGCCTGTTTGGCATTGAAACAAAATTGAAAATTATTTCAAACGGGAGACTTACTATTTTTAGGGACATCATAAAGGACACAAACAACAGGCACAAAGAACTAATGCAAAGTGTTAAATGAGGTGGTGCCTCCTCGGCCTAGGCCCCAGTATGGGATCTCACGTGATGTGAATTGTATTCCCACGGGCTTGAAAACGTGCAATAATTTTTTTCAACATTGTACATTTAGTTATTAGCGCTGTTATTTGTTGGTGTATCCTATCGTAAACAAACGAATGTATTTCAGTAAATTGCAGCATTTTGTATTCAATAGCTTTATTTCATATGTAAAAAAATATTTAAAAGTTGAACCCACTTTCAGTTTTTTATGCCTCCCCATTTTTCGTGGTCACTGTTGTGGCAATCCGAGGCCGGTAGTTTATGCAGATCCTCAAAATGCCATTGGGTTGTTTTATTTTCCACAACAGCCATCTCGCAAACCAACTGGGTCGGCTCCTCCACAGGAAACAAGATGCCCTTTGCCACTAGGCAGTCCACCTCCTGTTTAACATCCTTTCTGAGTGCTTGTGGTTGTTCCCTGCAGGGCAGTACCTCTGGTGGTACACTTGGGTCAAGCTTGAAGTGCAAGTCTCCAAGGACACCCAATACTGTTTTACTCGAGCTTCCACAAATGTTCTACGTGTGCCTGCTATCGATCTGTGCAATGAATTAATTCTGATGGTTCTGAACAAGCCAATCTCAGTAAGAGTTTCAAAGCTCAATAGATAACTCAAATCATTGCTCACAACGATGAACTTGACATTATGGCTTCCCCGAGTCTTGATATTTATCACTTTCAACAGGGCTTATCCAACTTGTATTATTCTGATAAAATTCCACATGGTTAGCTGAATGTTGGTTTGCCTGATCCAGATACTGTGCCCAAGTCATAATGCTGTGGTATTTACAGTGGTTTCAGTATCCAATTGGAAATGCACCTCCTGTCTGTAGACCTTTGAGATGTTGCTAACCATAGCCACCCAGTGTGTATCATCAGATCTGTAATTGGCAGGAACCTTATCAGACCACATACTTACACTGTAAATTTCATTTTTGTATTTTGTGCTGCAAACAGTTTCTCCCACCATAGTTGTTGTACCTCCTCCCTTCACTCCCACTTCTCGCTCCATGTGGGCAGCACATTTTTCTTTAGCCCTCACATGAATTCACCTAGAGAAACCACTCTCTTTTTCTTTCTCTTTCTTTTTCTTTCTTCTTTTTCTTTCTCTTTTTCTTCACCTAGAGAAACCACTCCAGCTTGTCTGATGAGTTTATTCGGCATGCTGATTTGCAGATTTATTCTGCTTTGGTGGTGGACGCTTTGTGGTAACCGTTTAATTTTTTTTTTTTTTTTTGTATACAGAGTCGAGGCTCGTGAAAGAGCTAACATTTATCAAACAAACAAATCAAACAAACAAAGTATATAAAAAGGGGAGCGGTCGACAAGATGGGGAGAGAAGGGGAGGAAGCACACAAACACAACATTTGAGAGCAGGGACATCCAGAGATGTTTAGGAGGGAGAGGGCCTGGGGGGAGGCAGGATAGGTATAAAACGCAAGGACACCAAGGACTTCCAGGAAAGAAGACAAAAGTCACCTAAAAAAAGTGGATTTGGGGTGAAATTAGCGGGGGTAGAAAAGATCAAGGTTTTGGATTGGGGAAGATAAGAGATGGTGGTGAACAGCCGTTTTAAAGACCTGGAGGGAGGAGTGGGATTGAAGAGAGTGAGGGAGTTTGTTCCAGAGGTGGGAGAAAAGAGGAATGAAGGAGGTGAGCAGAGAGTCTTGATTTTGGCAGTTTAACCATAAGAGGGTTGCAGGCAGATCTTGTGCGACCTGCAGGAATATTTGCGGGACAGAGCCCAGAGAGAGCTGGGGGAGCAAGGCCGGAGAGGAGTCGGAAGAAGACGGAAAGACCACCAACCTGCCTGCGGTGATTAAGTGAAAGGCCCTCGGAGATAGCCTCATCGCGGGAGATTCCAATGATTCTGAACGCTTTGGTTTCAACAGCGTGAAGACGAGCTAGGTGTGAGGCAGGAGCACCAGCCCAGAGGGGAGAGCAGTATTCCATTGAGCTGCGGATGAAAGCCTTGTATGTGGTGAGGAGCTCAGGTGTGCCAAGGAAGGACTTCGCACGACGGAGGATGCCCAGTCGGCGACTGGCTTTGCAGGCCAGCTTGGAAATGTGGTTTTCCCAGGAAAGATCATGGCAGATAGTGAGACCCAAAAGCTTGAGTGACAGAACTTCTTGGAGAGGATTATTCAGAAAGTAGATGGGAGGGTTGTTCAGTCGGACTTGCTGCCCCAGACTCATCTCTTTGGTACATTTATCTGTAAGCTCATGAGCATGCCATACGTCTATTGTTTTCTTTCAATGAAGATGGGTGTAATGCAGTGACGACTCATGGAGCTTGCTGACACAGAAAATACTTTTATTGCATGTCATTGAACATTTTAAAGCATAATTGCATTGCTCAGCTCATGCTTGGCATTTAATTACAAAAGTGTCAAAAGATTCATCAAACGGCACATTTCCGAAAAGATCAAGCTTGAGAACTTCATTTTGGCGAAGAATGGAATGTGCTTCAAAAAGCCACAACACCACCTGTGGATCATTTATATCTGCCTTTGTGACAAATTCAAATTGACCTTACACCTCAACTACCTGAGGAATATTGCAGTTAAGTATAATGGCCATCCAGTTCTTGGGTTTGATCTTGCTCCGCGAGCAGTCATATATATATATATATATATATATATATATATATATATATATATATATATATATATATATACACAAAGAATTAAGTTAAGCACCCCCCCCGTTTTTTTACAACCTCGCACATTACAAGTTTGTTGTCGTCAAAACAGTGTAATATACCCATGATATTGCTATATTTTCTGGAGAAGTGATATTATGGTCACATAAAAACATAACAATCATGCCGTTTTCAATATTTTATTCTGAATAATTTAAGGTGAAATTTTTTGGGAATTTTAGGCATATTTTCACCTCAATTTAAGTATGGAGCTATAGGTCCATCACGGACAGTGTGGATGACGTTTATGTTTTCTAACGTACAGTCATTGTTCTGAGAAGACCTCTAGCGATCTTTGCGTCAATAACGTGTGTAGGACCCACGTGATCGGATCACTGACTCAACCCTACGTCTCATAGACCCTGTAAGCCGTCGTATGCGTTGCTGTGGCAGGTTGAACCCCCTCGAGCACGTTTGGGACATGTTGGGACGACAAATTGCGAAGATGGTCCCTCCAATAGCCAATCTGGATGAATTGGAACGTGCATTACATCGGGAATGGAACAACCTGCCACAGCAACGCATACGACGGCTTACAGGGTCTATGAGACGTAGGGTTGAGTCAGTGATCCGATCACGTGGGTCCTACACACGTTATTGACGCAAAGATCGCTAGAGGTCTTCTCAGAACAATGACTGTACGTTAGAAAACATAAACGTCATCCACACTGTCCGTGATGGACCTATAGCTCCATACTTAAATTGAGGTGAAAATATGCCTAAAATTCCCAAAAAATTTCACCTTAAATTATTCAGAATAAAATATTGAAAACGGCATGATTGTTATGTTTTTATGTGACCATAATATCACTTCTCCAGAAAATATAGCAATATCATGGGTATATTACACTGTTTTGACGACAACAA
Source organism: Myxine glutinosa (assembly GCF_964187855.1). Classification (NCBI taxonomy): domain Eukaryota; kingdom Metazoa; phylum Chordata; class Myxini; order Myxiniformes; family Myxinidae; genus Myxine; species Myxine glutinosa. Next base: position 62,750,860 of record NC_136268.1, on the reverse strand, counting down.
ACTTGTAATGTGCGAGGTTGTAAAAAAACGGGGGGGGTGCTTAACTTAATTCTTTGTGTATATATATATATTATGTATGTATGTATATGTATATATATATATAATATATATATATATATATCAATGGTATATTTTAAATATTTGCAGAAAATCTCCACCAGAAAAGCATCAGTCAAATCCAATGGTGGTGATAGGTGAAACCTTGCTTGGGCCATCATCGTAATCATCTCATAATACAAACACCAGTTTGTATCATCAGCATCGAAGCTGCCACTATGATAAGATATACCACTAACCACTCTAATACCACTCCACAACCACTCCACTCCACTGAGTGATACCACTGACTCGGATGTCATTACACTTTTATTAACAACAGAAGCAAAGAAGGGGTGACCTCACACGGAATGATCGGAACAAGTGCTACGAACCTGATATCCATGAGAAGATTGCGTGAAGGAAGACTGACAGGTGCTACAGAGAAGGTTCTAGGATTGCTCAGTGAAAATTTGAACATTTCTACTCTCAAGTTATCAGTTTTCTTGGAAGATTTAGAAATGGATGGAATTTAATGATGGAGAAGTGAGGTGGGGTGACCTTCAAGTTATGGAGCTCTCCACTCTTAAATTAGATAAACTATCGTTCTCTCCCTCTCTCTCTGATTTGGTTGGTGTTGTTGGCCAACTTCGCAGTCCAGCTCTACCAAGAGCCAAACATTGTCGGCACGATAACCACCAATCATCTCTCCCACTCTATGAAACTCTGCCAGGCCAGCTGCCGCTCCAAACATTCTGCTGCTGCAATCCCGCTCTGGCTACCAGAGCTTCTGTGTGACGTTTTATCTCAAACCCACAGATGCATCGTATCTCTTCGCACCAATTGGTGAGTTTCCTCATTCACTAATGCTCTTATGAGCCAAAGAGTGATCTCTTGCTGGACTCCTGGTATGTTATCCCGGCATGCCGTGTGGCCTTCACATGCCATAAGTGTGCTTTCAAGATACCGTCGGATAGTAACTACTATGATGGTCAATGGGTACTGGTCATATTTCCAAATTTGAGAAAGAGTTGCAAATTTCTGTCTTTTCTCTACTCAGATTGTGCCATGTCAGGGCAAAGCGAGCTTGTTGCTTGCAACATTATTCTTATTCAAGCCATACCTAAACTCTAAATTAAAGAGTTATTCTCAACCTTACAATGCTAAATTACAACCTTAATTAATTCAGTGATGCATCACGCATTTTTAACTGAATATACCTGCAATCAACAATAAAAGGTAATCAAACCCACTCTCTATTAACAGCAAGCAAAAATCAGAAGATAACCAAAGGCAATTGATGGTATTTTGACATTAATATGGTCATTAATATGGTCATTCATATGGTATGGACCACCTTCAGAGGCCATTTTTCCCCGCAGAGCAAGGGTTGGCATTTTTCGGGCACCATGGTCCCCTTTTTGAAGCAATGTTTTGTGGCTGGATGCCCTTCCTGCCGCCAACCCTATAGGTCGCTATATGTAAAAATGGTATGGCAATATGTAAAACAAACTTAAATTAAAAACCGGACCAAGACTAGAACGGCACTCGGTAGAGAGCATACCTCCACCAGGCTGAACAGTTTACGTTTTGTATCCCACTGATAGGCCGGATCTGGATTTGGACCTGAACCAAAATCGAATCAGCTTGTTCTTGTCACCGACACCACCTAGTTTTATCGTAATCCGTCCACAACCTTTTGAAATACAGTATCGTGCGATATATGGTGTATATGACAGCGGAAATTGGGGACTCAATGGTGAAAAATTACTTTAAAAATTTAAAAACACTCTGGATCCGGATTCGGATCTTCACCAAATCGCATCGCAGGCGACTAAAATCGCATTCGGATCTTCACTTCCTTGTCACGCACCCAACATGTCCATCAAGTTTAGTTCGAATCCGTCCAAAACTTTTTGAGATATCGTGGTCACAGTCAAACAAACAGATAAGCGTGAAAACATAACTTCCGTCCACCTTGGGAGGTGGAGGTAACAAGAAAATAGCCACTGATGGTCAAGAAAAGAAGGTTATATAATACACTGTGAGTGTGTGAAAAAAAAACATTTCAAATTAAATTTTCAACTTAAATTGCTTATAAAATGGAATATCACAAATATTAGAAATGAATTTGTGAAAAATAAATGTTTGTATTATGATTGTCGTGAAGTGTCGTGAAGTAAAATCAAACCCAAGAACTGGATAGCCATTATACTTAACTGCAATGTTCCTCAGGTAGTTGAGGTGCAAGGTCAATTAATGATTGTCGTAAAGATTGTCGTAAAGTACCATCATGTAAAGCAGGATTCAGGCACAACGTGGTATTCAGCACTATGCCACGATGACTGAAGGTGGCACCACAATCAATGAATGATGATGTCAGTAATTTTTAAAATTCCAGATAAAAACTGTGTGAATGCTACACCTGGTCTAAAATATCAAGCAAGGCATGGCAATCTAAGCTATTTTTGTGTGATACAGGCAGCAAGAACTGACAAGATTCATCAAACATAGCAGTTTGAATGGTGCCAGATCAGCAAACAAATCCTTCGTAATATTGTGATAATGACTTAAGATATGAATGTTTTTTTCACCTATCTCACTTCGAACAAAAATCAGAAAAGCAACTCCCATTGTTAATGCTTCAGTGGATAAACATTAGGGCTGGTGCGATAGCATAGTTATGCACACTCACCTTGAGCCGTCTTCACCTGGGTTTGAATTCTGACCCAGCTGCAAACTTGTTTTACAAACTACAAATGCCGGTGTTTCACAGCCAGGTTGAGTCATCGATGTGTGCGCCGTCCCTCGGATGGACGTTAAACTAGGCTTCCTGTCTGCCAGCATTCATAGGTGGATGATAAATATGCCACGGTGTCCTCAGGGAAAAGTAGGGCATTATCGTCGGCACCATGAACAAATTCCAAATTCCTGCCCGATCACTGTGAAGGCAAAGGCAAACCACACTGTGTGATCCTTGCCATGAGGCTGCTTTGGACTGAACCTACCTTGGGGGCAAAACACCATAAAGAAGAAGATAAACACTGTACTATCTCATGACTCGGTGACACCGTGCATCATTGTACCATCTCATACCTTGGTGCGGTACCACCATGCAAACTAATTCCATAAACTGGTGCAAAGTATTCATAATTAAATAATCTTTTGATTTTTTTTTCACAAATACAGTCAATTTCTATCAGAGATATATTATTCGTTAAAAGCTTTCTAATGTTTGTTGATAAAGCGAATCTGGTGGGGGACAATGGGGGTGGGGAGGGAATTCACTTCCTTCTTGCTCTTCCCCACCCCATACCCTCTGCAATTACCCATGTTTATGACTCCCAAATGCATCGTTTCTCTTTAAAGCTATTTGTGTACTTGTACCTTGAGGAATAATTCTGAAAAATAGCTGAGAAAGGTCTTTCTAATACAAATGTTGAGGCTCACAGAGGAGCTGTCATATCTCAACTCAAATGCCTGTTAGCTCCAGTCAACCTAATAGAAATCTTGGAATGACATTTTGTCTTAAACATTTGTCAAATAGAGCACAGCATTTCGCATACAACATTAAAATAAAGTTGCTAATCATAATAAAAACGTGTAGCTTAACATTTGATTACACCGTGTAAAGAGAAAGTGAAATTGAAGCTCCAGTCATATTTTCTTTCCTTCTGATATTGTTATTCACACAAGAACTTGTCATTATAGAAAAATAGTAAAATAAACAAGTCAAGAGACGACGATGGTTCACGGGCGAGCGGTATTCAATGACAAAGGTCAAAACCGACATTGAAATTATACAAATAAGAATGTATTATCTGTTATGAGACTAGTTAGCTACACAATACCGAAAATTCGGTTCGATTCCGACAACTTTGAAAATTTGACCTTTGTGACCTTGAAATGTCAAAACAAAGATTACTGACCTTGAAATGAGATAGAAAATAATGTATAATCAGTTATGAGGTTAGTTAGCTACACAATACCGAAAATTCGGTCCGATTCCGACAACTTTGAAAATTTGACCTTTGTGACCTTCAAAGGTCGAAGATTCTGAAATTTGTTGGAAAACTTGTATTTCATGATGTATCTGATAATATAAGATCATGTATGACATTTCACCCTATCAGGAAGCGAACAATGTAATAAAACCATCAAACATCGACTTTTCTAAATTTCGTGACCTTGTGACCTTGACCTTGGGGCGAAAATGAAAAATCGAGCTCCGTGGGGCTAGAAACATGACATTGGCCTAACCAAATACCGAAACCCCTGTCAGATTCCACCAACTCCCTCGGAGAAAATGTAGCTTGAACTCGATTACCCCCTAAAAAGACATCTTTTTCGGGCGTGGCTCTGCCTACAATGGGCGCAATACGCCCACTCCAGGCAGGACACAACTAGATCATGATATCAACCTCCCACCCAAGTTTCATCAAGATTGGATGATATCATCGGGTAGTTATGCTGCAGACAGACAGACAGACAGACACACACCCATGACGAATATAGTGGCCACTGTTTGATAACTCGTGAACCAACAAGTACAGCAACATTCAAAGTACACCACCCCCATGTCAAATAAATAAATAAATAACATATCCTCCAGCGCGTGACATCGCCGTGGCTCCAGCCGCTATGCGGCACATGGATACAGAATTGAGAGAGCGGTATACAATAATTGATTGATTGTGTAATTAAAATAAATAAATAATAATCGTAGAATAATTAATTTCTTAATCATTTGGCTAATAGCATACCCAAACCACCACTGTTTCATACGTATATGCAACCTTTTGAAAATTAATTAGGTCATTAATTGAAAAAGTTAAATAATTAATCGATTAATTGATTAATCAATACATCAAAAATATCCTTTATAGCCAAATCACTTGGACACTGTCCTGTCCAAATATCAGCTTCCTAGCTTAAAAAGTACCTGAGATATTGCCCAGATGAGAAAGAAAATAAATAAGTACTTGGTAATGAAAATAAATATACGATAATGTAAAATAAGTAATTTTTTAATCAATTGGCTAATAGTATACCAAAACCAGCACCATTTCATTTGAATCTGTAACTTTAAAAAAAGTAACTGATTAATTAATCAAATAATTAAATAATTAATCGATTAATCAATAAATGAATAAATCAAAAATACTGTTTTTGCCAAAGTACTTGCTCACTATTGTGCCCAAATTTCAGCTTCCTAGCTCAAAGGATGGCTGATATATCACCATCTATAAACAAACAAGAATAGAATAAATAAATAAACAAACAAGAAATTCACTGCACATCTTTCACCCCTTCGGTGCCCGGCAGCATGAAGCGCCTGGAGATGGAATAGGAAAGGAGCGGTGTACAACAAGAAAACAAAGGGAGTGAAAACTGAGTACTGCCTTTTGAGCGCATGTCATCGCCGCGCACCGACCGAGGTGATGACGACATGCAGCGCCTGAAGATGGAATAGGAAAGGAGCGGTGTATTATATAATATTTTCACGTGTGCTTCAATCTGCAATATACAGTGATCCTCACACCTATTGACAACTAATGTTGCGTGAAATACTCAGTATCCATGGAAACAAATGTCATTGGTCGAACAACTCAGTTTGCAAAGTATGTGTGCAAAGACTGGAATTTTGGGGACAAATTTGTAGTGGCGAAATTCCGTAATGGCACGTGAAAACAATGCAAAAATGCAGTAACATAAAGCTGTCACAATTAACTTGAAGATGTACAAGGATGTGGGCCGGTATGGGTTACGGTACCACCTTCTGGGACAAAGCTTGTGTATTTTTTCATTCTAGTTTGATAGATCTTTGTAAAGGGAAACTTTTTGTCATATCTCACTGAGAATACATAAGCAGACGTTTGAAAAGAGACCCTGCTTTGATTTCTCTGTATAGCATTACCATTAACAACAATGGAATCAATTTTGCTGCATAAGCTAGTTCATTAAACACCCACCAGCTGGCAGCACCTCTCAACCCACGGATTTTTTGAGAGAAACAAATATGTCTGCCTCCAAGATGTGATGGTCCATTTTGAGGCAGGTTTTGCACTGCGGATTTGTCAAATTCTAAATTTTAACATTCACTTCACGTGATTAAATAACAACACTACCTGCACGACCAAGATTAGTTCTTCGTTCTACTTTGAGCTGTCTAGCTTGGGCTTGAATATGAACCAGCTATAAACTGCCACCCGGGTGTTTCGCACTCAGGGCAATGCATTGATGTATCTGCCGTCCATTGGAGGATCGTCAAACCAGAGGATCATCTGCCAGCAGATTCAAGATCCCACAATGCTTTCCACAAAGAGTAGAATTCCTGCCACCTCTGGTCAAACGTCAGGCCTGGTCAGACAGTTTGTGGAAGAAGTGGGCCAAAAACGTTCCCTGGCTGACCCCACAAAGTGTGAATAATTGGGGTCGTTCAAAGAGGTGGCAATGCATGTTTCATAAAAATAGTTTGGCATCTATCTGAACTTGGCTGGAACAAATATGACAGAGTGAATGGACAAAATGAATGAAACATTAGAGGAGAATACAGTACTCAACAGTTGTTTTGTTTTTGAAGACATGGACAACTAGAAAGAGCAATCAGAGATTGTAGAACCTCACCAGTACTTGTTTTGTGTGTAGTTTGTGTGGTTTTAAGGTACCTTACTTTGTAGACGTACTCACATTCTAATTGTACACAACTTATAGAGGTACTAGGTTGAAAAAAGATAACGTGTAATACTGGCTACCACCAGGTGGCATTGGTGGCCTACATTAGTACATTAAGTACTATTATGAATTTGGGGTAGAGGGGGAATATCTAGATCCAGGTAGATCTGCATAGGTAGGTGCTCCGATGATTGTGATAGAAGAATCATCTCGATGTACAGTAAGTCAGGGACTTGTAGCCCGGATGTCGGATAAGTTGGATATTTGTCCCTGTTACGAGGGGGCGGGGCATGCTAATTAGTTCAGGGATTATGGGTAAAATTCCCTTGTATGTCGTCCCCCCTGTCGCTATCCCGTTGTCCTTTTTGGCACCGCACCATAGACACTTAGCTAGGCCCTTAGCTGCACACATTAATTAATCCCCCCCCCCCCCCCCTCCCCCCACAATAAGACTTACAGGAAGAACAGGCAGGAAGCCAGATTGGGGCACCGCCGATGGGACCGCAACCAGCCACATCACCAGCTGGCCACTGATTGGTGGAAGGAAGCAGCAGAACTGATTGGCGAGCGACCGATGGCATGAGACAGAAGTGACGCGGCCATTGGTGGAGCGAGCGCTGAATTCACACCGCGAGTAACAAAACGACTCGCTCACCGGCATTTTCTTCTTCCCGTTTTGGCTTCTGCCCTTCCCGGACCTCTCTTCTGCCCTTGCCTTTTGCTCCGATGGACCTTTCTTCCCTTGACGTGCACGAATTTGCCTGCTTGACGATGGACGTTGGAGTGCCATCGATTGTCGTCCCTGGCGTCCACGTACGAGCGAGGCTTGCGGTTGGAGCGCTGACGAGCGATCGCGCGGGCGCTCTGCGCCAACGACCAGGCAGTTCGCGCCAACCGGAGCTGCGTTGGATGACGGACGCTACACATCCAGACAGATAAGCACAGACGCGCAAACAACGGTTCCTTTGATTCATTCTCCCATTGTTTCGTATCTGAAGTCTGTGTGGGGACGTCCCGATTTAGGACATTTAATTACCGGCGCGTTCTTGTTATTGGCATCCATGGCAATAAAGCCTTGTTCTTTTGTACATACATTCCGTGTTCGTGTGAGTTTAATCACTTTTCAGGTTGAAGACGCTGGCGCGCGCATGGACCGTGAGGTAAATCTCGCCGCTTCTTCTTCCTCTTTCCTTCTTTCTCTCGTGCGGGTATAGGAAATCCGCCATTGATCGTCGCCTCATTAAGCTCGTTTTGGCCATCCGCGATTCCCTGGTCTTAACCGAGGGGCAATCGCATGACAGTACTTACAGACAGAGACACAAACATACAGACAAACCAACGGAACCTAATGCAATGTCCTCTACCGAGGGTAAAAAGTGAAGATGTAAAAAAGAGAAGATGAATAATTGTTTTTCTGGCACAACACATCCAAGTCTGGTATAAAAAAATATCATTCTGACAGCTGCATCATTCACTGCACAGATCATGTGAGTAATCTTGTGAAAACACGTGATTAAACATAGGGGCAATACCCTGGCGCTCGCCTGGTAGAATAAACATTATACTACACTGACTAAAGGTATTTTAAACCAATTTCAATGGTTGCTAGAAGACAGCGCAGCATGTGGAATCATACAAACATAATCATAAGTGCTCGTTTGCCTTCTTGTTGGCGTATTTGTCCAAAGTGGTAGCTGTCCTGCAATATGCAGAAATCGATGCTCGTCTTACTTTGAGGAAGCAACTTTTGTTTGTAGTTAAGATACACTATTCAACTCACCAAGTGGAAACTGTGGTTTTGTTTGTGATAGATGATTTTTAAATGATAGATCCATCATGGATGTTGTGATTACTTACATTTGTTAACAAAGAAAATATCTCCGAGAGGGCCACACCCAAGTACACAAAACAATAGAAATTGCAAATGAATCGAGGAAAAACCAGTTAATATATCTGGAGCTAGTGATAACCAAACCATCAACTTACTTTCTCCACCGGAAAATTGAGGTACGGGCAATTCTTCCTCGTCACACACTGAACCTGCGCACAAAGTTTCTGCCAAGTCAATCCACAACTTTTTGAAATATCGTGTGATGTATCGTTGTTGCCCTATCTCTCAATGGCAAAGAATCACTTAAAAAAATTAATAATTATCGTATCCGAATCCGGATCTGGATTCTCACTAAATTCAGATCAATTCGTCCATGTCACACACTCAACCTGTCCACCAGATTTAATCTAAATCTGTCAATAACTATTTGAGATATCCTGCACGCAAACAAACTTACGGCGGTGAAAACAACCTCTGTCCATTCCAGATGGCGGAGGTAAAAAAAAGGTTTACGTGCACCAAGTGAATCCCACCTGGATCCACCTCTGGAACTCAGTAAAGTACATCCTTCTGCCAGGCTGAACATTTATGCTTTGTATCCCACTGATAGGCCGGATCTGGATCCAGGACCGGAACCAAAATCGAATTGGCTTGTTCTTGTCACCTGACCAACTCATCGACATAGTTTCGTCCGAATCCATCCACAAATTTTTGAGATATCGTGCTATTTATCGTTTTTGGCCCCGTCTCTCAATGGTGAAGAATCACTTTAAAATTATCGTATCCGGATCGAGATCTTCACCAAAATCCAGCCATTTTGTCCTTATCATACACACAACCTGTCCACCAAATTTCGGCTGAATCCGTCCACACCTTTTTGAGATATCTTGTTCACAGACAAACAAACAAACAGACAGACAGGGGTGAAAACATAACCTCCACCCACCTTCGGTGGGGGAGGTAAAAAGGAAGTCATTGAAAATATTTACTGTAGACAAAAGTAATTACACTCATTTAGAGAACCTTTTGAATGGCCCTCATACATCCTCATTCATGCGTGACTACAAATTGCACCTGGGGTAAGAAAAATTGCCTCCGATATACTGATGTATTGCTTAAAATTACAACCAGGCTGAAGAGAGCATGGCTGATTGAAGGTGATGTTTCACATAAAGTGGATGTGGTAAAGTTTGACAGATAATATATTTATGATGAGGATTGAGAAGTGATAACAGAGCAAATGATGGAAATAAGCTTTTCATTGATTAGTTGAGTCAACTGAAATCCACCAAGATAGACGTGGAATTGCTGTCTTGTTTATATCCTAAAGCACATGCAACATTTAGTACAGGAAGTCTTATCACTAGGAAGGTTCTCTTTCTCTTACTTTCTTTCGCTCTCTCTCTCCCCCCCGCCTCTCTTTCTAACCTTCCCCCCTCCCGCTCTCTCTCTGTCCCCCCCCCATCTCTCTCCCACTCTCTCACCTCCCCCTCCCCTCTCTCTCTCCCCCCCCCCCTCTCTCTCTCTCTCTCTCTCTCCTCTCACTCCCCCCTCCCTTCTCTCTCTCTCCGCCGCTCTCTCTCTCTCTCTCCCCCCCCCCCCCTATATCTCTCTCCCTTTCTCCCTTTCTCTCTTTTTCCCTTTCTCTCTTTTTCCCTTTTTTTCTCTCTCTCTCTCTTTCTCTTTCTCTTTCTCTTTCTCTCCCTCACCCCCCTCTCTCTCTCTCTCTCTCTCTCTCTCTCTCTCTCTTCTCTCTTTCTCTCTTTCTCTCTTTCTCTCTTTCTCTCTTTCTCTCTCTCTCTCTCTCTCTTTCTCTCTTTCTCTCTTTCTCTCTTTCTCTCTTTCTCTCTTTCTCTCCCTCTCCCCTCTCTCTCTCTCTCTCCTCATATCTCTCCCTCCTCTCTCGCCCCCCCCCCCATCTCTCTCTCGCCCCCCCCCCCCATCTCTCTCTCACCTCCCCCCCTCTCTCCACCACTCTCTCTCTCTCTCTCCCCCTATATCTCTCCCCCTCTCTCTCTCTTTCTCTCCCTCTCCCCTCTCTCTCTCTCTCGATATCTCTCCCCCTCTCTCTCTATCTGATGCACCATACTCTTCAGAGCGGGTCAGTGCTGCCGACGCAGCTTTATGAGCAAGGGTTATGTTGGGTGGTTTGCCATTGCCTTCCCAGCATTAGTTAGTGTAAGAACTTGAAGTTCTGAATCAAAAACAAAGGTTCTTTAATATTAACAGTGAAATAAAGAATTGTAGAGACCATATACTTTTGTCAATTTCAACTTATTTTTAGAGAAAATTGTGAGTTATTTGAAAAAAGTGCAAGGGTGCCAATATTTTTGGCCACGACTGTAGCTCACATTCGCTTCACGAAGGACACCATAAGGTCTTTAATGTCCATCAACTAAACTGACGTCAGTCGGGAAAACGCCCGTTTAACATCCATCAGAGGGACGACACACACATTGATGAATCACCCTGCCTGAGAAACATAGGGATGACGTTTATAGCTAGACTCAGGATTCGAACTCAACCTAGACAACTCAGACCTCCAAAATGAGTGTGCATACCGCTGGAGTCTAGGCCATCCTGCCAGCCCCACCAGGAAGGTTACAGCAATTTTACTATTTCATATTTTTATTTGTATACATTTGCTCAGAATATTGACAAAAAAATTTTAGTCCTCGCAGATGGTACCACCTGCAACCCAAATTTGGGGGTTAAACCCATGGACGAATAGTCACAAAAAGTAAGTTTGCTTTGATATTTCAGTCATAGGATGGCATTTATCGAAGATAAGATAAATATGAATTCATTTGCATGTGGCAGCATATGAAATAGACCTTATTGCAATTTGCAAGTTGTGATTTTTAACATTACACATGGCATGCAGAGGAGGAAGAAGTTAATGTGGACCCTGGGGAACATTTACATGGACAAACTATTTCAGAATATATATATATATATTTTGGCTTCGGATGAAATAAACAGGATGTTGATTGAGGTTTGCTAACCACCATGGGAAGCATGGAAAAGCTGACGTTTTGGGCATTTAATTTTACCCAATTATACAATACATAAATATGCACATGCACTGTTTGATTGATTAATGATGCATAATTTACATTTGGGATATTTAATTTAACAGTTTATGTCAGAAGACAAACCTATGAATGAACAGGTTACAGAGATGGCAGGTGTGAAACCGAATGGATTCCGAAAGAGAGTGCAGGCTTAGTTCACATATAAATCCGGCAAAGCATTCTTTTAAGGTTATATTTATTTGACAGAAAAAGTATGGCACATTTGTGCTGGGATAAAGCTGCAGAAGCAAGAATGATAATAACACAGTGAATGAACAGTGGGAAAAGGAAATGGCATAAAAAGATTGGAGATGTATGTTGCCTGAACAAAGAAAAGGATTAATTTTAAAAGTGGAAGAATCACATTTAAGCCAGGCTTTAAGTTCGCTGGAGGCTGAGATCACGTCATGGTGTATTATCATGTAATTTAAGGTGATGGCCAAGGCGACTAAGCCTGTACGCGTCATGGCTAGCATCCACTATCAGATGATACAAGAAAATAATGTCCACACTGTTATTTGCAAACAAGTCGATGCTGATCAAGTCGATATATATATATATATATATATATATATATATATATATATATATATATATATATATATATATATACAGACTTGGCATTTAATATGGAATTTTTTTTTGTGGGGGTGAACTTACTTTTCCAAAATGTCTTAGAACCAAAAGTTCATTGGAATTATGTTGAAATTATTCTAGATTTTGTTAATGTGACATTTAAAAGAAACAAAAACCACATTTGACATTTCGAAACAAATAAATTGATCCTTGAAAGTGATGTAAACTGATATCGAACTCAATTCATGGACAGTACTGTGTTAAACTTCTGTACGTTTTCCAGAAGTATCTCTTTATTTTGCACATTAGCCAAATTTTTTTTGAACAAATACAAAAGTTAGATTACGACTGGGATTACGGACAGTAAAATTACAGTTCAGTATTTCGTGTAACCCCCACAAGCATTCAGGAGAGCACGTACACGTTGAGGCATGCTGTTCACGAGATTTGCCAAGGTTAGGACAGGAATCGCTTGCCATGCAGTGACAATAGCCTGCTGCAATTCACGCACAGAGGTTGGCTGCTGGGCCAAGTGGTCGATTTGACGCGTTAATTCTGCCCACAAGTTCTCTATCGGATTCATATCCGGGGACATGGCAGGCCACTCCATATGCTCTACACCACGGTCAGTACGAAAGTGTTGGATCATGCGAGCACGATGAGGCTGTGCATTGTCATCTTGGAAGACAAAGTTTCCTCGAAAGGCTGCACGAGCAAATGGAAGCAATGTTTCTTCCAGAATGGCCCTGTACTTGAACTGGTTCAGGTTTCCATTCAGAACAACCAGGTCAGTTTTTCCCCCTGCATGAAAAGCAGCCCAAACGGTCACCCCACCACCTCCAGCTTGGACTCTTGGCACTATACAATCTTTGTTGTAGGCTTCATGCACTTGTCTGCGCACTCGGACACGGCCATCTTGACGATAGACCAGAAATCTAGACTCGTCACTGAAGATCACGTGATTCCAGTGTCCTGGCTGCCATTGACGGTGGTCTCTGGCCCACTGCAATCGGCGCTGGCGGTGTTGTCTGGTCAGGCGTGGCTTTCTCAGGGGATGCCTGGCACGATAGCCTGCTTGAACCAGTCGTTGGTTGACTAGCCTTCTGGATACAGGCACATTTGTCAGTTGCTGCCACTCAGCCCTAAGCCGATTAGCTGACTTGGTACGGCCATTGCGGACTAACCGGTGCAGCTGGCGATCATCCCTCCTTGTGGTTCTGCGGGGACGTCCTGGCCTCGGTATTGGAGTAGGGACACCCCTCTGAGCATTTCGTTTCAGGATCTTTGACACCTGACCTTGAGTGATGCCATACTGCCGAGCAATAGCATGCTCTTTCATGCCGTAATTTCGTAAAGCCACCACTCCATGACAAACAGCATTGTCGAGTTGACGGACCATCTCCAGAGGAAGCGGCAATAACTTTTGGAGACGTGCAGCAGTTGTTTTCCACTAATACAGAACGCAACAACCCTTGTATACCCGACTGTGAAGCCAATCATCAAATGCACCTGTCCGTACATTTTGCCACGCCACCTGTGATATAATCCTGTTATTGACTTCTTGCTGCGACAGACAATCAGTGGCATGGTTCTTTTAACAAATAAATCACCAAAGTGTAAAAGAAACTCACCAGATTGATATACTGAGTTAAGAAAGTAAACCCAAGTCAAGAAAAAAAAAAATCCATATTAAATGCCAAGTCTGTATATATATATACTAGCTGAGGTACCCGGCTTCGCCCGGGTTGAATAAGAATAAGACAAATATATGATGAAAAGAACATGTATATTTTAGAGCAATATCACAGTACATTGCCTACATGACGTTTTGTCAATTTTCAATTTCTCAAAACCTCTTGGTATACAACATTTCTGGTTTTCTTACGTGGTGCCAAGACATAAAGATTGCTTGGTGTTCCAACCCTCGAGCAGCCCACGTACAGCTGGCCATGGGCAAACACTTGTTCTGTGAAGTTCAGGCCTACAACCTTCATTGATTGCCCCTGCGCCTTGTTGAAGGACATAGCATAACATAGCCTGATGGGGAACTGAATCCTCTTGAAGGAGAATGGAAGGTCAGGTGGAATAAGTGGTATCCTTGGAATGAAGACTTTCTCTCCTCTGTATTGTCCTGAGAGGATGGTTGCCTCTAGGACATGTGGCATCATTTGCTGGATTGTCAATCGTGTTCCATTACACAGCTTTGGTGGATCAAGATTCCTTAGAAGCATGATTGGTGCTCCCACCTTGAGAATCAATCTGTGTGTTGGGAGTCCTTGAGGCTGAAGACTGTTGAGAAACTCAGTTGGGAAGTTTACTGCCTGATCTTCATCTGTCACTTTGTCAAGAGAATCATAATGTCTTTCATGACCGGGAGGTTGGTGGAGGAGCAAATTGTTGATCTCTTGAACAGCATTGTTCTTGGGGGCCAAAATGGCTCTTTCGGCAAGCCATGATGAGTCCTGGAACTGGGTCTCCATATTGGGAAAGACCTTTTTGATCAAGTCATCTTTTGTTTCAACAAACTGTCCAAATGGTAGAATTATTTGTTCTGATGCATCTTGAGGGTATAGGCCATTGCCAACTTTCAAAAGCTGGCTTGAGAACGCCCCTGCAGTGTTGTCACCAAGAAGGTGGACTCTCATGTTGGTATTCAGGGTAAGTCTTTGCACATGTGGCCAGAGGAGATAAGAAGACTTGATACAGGCCTTGACTTGATCTGCTCTTGTGCCCCGTTGGATGACTGGGAGAGTCTGACGAAAGTCTCCAGCCAGAAGAGTTGTCACACCACCCATGATTTTCTTGTTGTTGCAAATATCTTGGAGTGTTCTGTTCACTGCTTCGAATGCCTGCTTGTGGTTCATAGTAGCCTCATCCCAGATGATGATTTTGCACTGTTGAAGGATCTTGGCGTTTGCTGAATTCTTGCTAATGCTGCAGGTTGGGGTGTCTTGCTTGGTCAAATCCAAAGGCAGTTTGAAAGTTGAGTGTGCTGTCCTTCCTCCTTCAAGAAGTGTAGCTGCAATTCCACTTGAGGCCACAGCCAGAGCAATTTCCGACTTTTGACGAACCTTGGCCAGGATGATATTAATGAGGAATGTTTTTCCTGTCCCGCCAGGAGCATCGAGGAAGAATATCTTGCCAGCATCATCATCAACACTCTTCAGGATAGAAGTAAAGGCTTGCTGTTGGTCCTCAACCATTCTTGGGACATTCTGCTCTACAAATGTGGTCAGCTCTTCCATGTTGTAGTTTGTTTCCCTCAGAAGCTCCTGAGCCATTCCCTCAATGCAGACAGTAGGGATGGTGTTGGATGGGTGTTGAGCTGTGCTCGGCTTCCGTCAGACGTGACACTTTGCATTCAGGCCAAAGCATTGAATTTTCGTCTGTTGCAAAGTGGGCGTGTTTTGCTAGGGGAAGGTCGAGATTAAATCGACCGTCGTTGGTGAACCAAAAAAATATTTCCAACAGTTGAAATAATTATTGTTTCCAACAGTTGAAATTTAATGGAATTCGAATTCGAATAACATCTCAACTAAAAAAAAAAACGTTTATTCGTTCTTGGCGTGAAAAAATGGCGGCATTTTGTCATTATGTGCGACTTTACGTCACTCCTACGGACGTGAAAACATTTGTTTTCCTTAAAAATATATTTAAAATAAATAAAATAGTACATAAATTAACAGTAAAAGAAGCTAAAAAACAATTAAAAATACAATAAAAAGCACATTAAAAATATATAAATATGTACGTACAGTATACTGTACGTACGCGCAACTGCCGATTCTCATTCAAAACAGAGGCGACGAACAGTATTCCTTTACTGTGTCTGTGTTAGCCATGGGTCCGAAGAAGGATAATGCTAGTGTTTCCAAGCGTAATGTGGTTACGATGGACGATAAGGTAAATCTGATTAAAAGGTATGGAAAAGGTGGAAAAGTGTCGGTGATAGCGCATAGACCTTATCGCGAATCGGAACCGCAATGCGTCATGGGATCGGAAAGGGGCAATGGCGCAGCCACAAACTACACCATGGAATTGCAGCTGGCCCGGTTTTTTAAACCATTGACATTAAAATAAAACATACCCTATAACCACCGGAATTTTATGCTGATTCCGAATCTGTGTCTAAAACTTTTCTCCGATGTGTAGTTCTTGAGTTATAAGCGGACATCCAGACAGACAGACAGACACTCCTCCTTTATATATATATATATATATATATATATATATATATATATATATATATATATGTATATATATATATATATATATATATATATATATATGTGTATATATATATATATATATATATATATATATATATATATATATATATATATATATATATATATATATATATATATATATATATATATATATATACAGTATATACTTGCTTGGGTCGGCTCGCTGCGCTCGCCTCACCAAGCGTCGTTACTGAGGAAATGGGCTTATTTTAGCTGAGGATAATGACTGTACCTGAGTTGCTGTGTTGTCATGATTTACACCAATCATAATACAAACAATTATTTTGCACAAATTTATTTGTAGTGTTTGTTATATTACATTTTTATAGGAAATTTAGGTTGAAGATTTAGGTTGAAAAAAATAGAAAATTCAAAAAAGAACCCCTCAGCACATACATACGGGAGGGGTAGGTGCAGACTGGAAGCTGGGGCGATTACACCTCACCACACATAATTTAAAACACCTCACCACCAAGTAATTAAAAAACACCTCATCACCAAGTAATTTAAAACACCTCAACCATAAAACAAGTAATAAAAACACCTCACCACCACAAAATTGAAAAGACCTCACAGCCATAAAACACGTAATAAAAACAACTCACAGCCACGAAATTAAAAACACCTCACCACCACTTCATTTAAAAACACCTCACCACCAAGTAATTCAAAACACCTCACCACCAAGTAATTCAAAACACCTCACCACCACGTAATTCAAAACACCTCATCACCAACTAATTCAAAACACCTCACCACCACATAATTAAAAACACCTCACCACCACGTAATTATAAATACCTGACCACCACGTAATTCAAAACACCTCACCACCACGTAATTCAAAACACCTCACAACCACGTAATTCAAAACACCTCACCACCACGTAATTCAAAACACCTCACCTCCATGTAATTCAAAACACCTCACCACCATGTGATTTAAAAACACCTCACCACCATGTGATTTAAAAACACCTCACCACCACGTCATTTAAAAACACCTCCACCACATAATTCAAAATACCTCACCACCACGTGATTCAAAACCACCACCACGTTATTAAAAATACTTCACAACCACAGAAACAAAAGTTTGAGGGAGTCATTAAGTGACAACACAGACACTGCCCAGATGTGTAGATATATAGATAAATGACTGTACCATTTAATGATAAGATAATAAGTTGCTGTTTTGCCACGGTTTAAACCAATCACAATTCAAACAATTATTTTGCACAAATGTATTTCTAATATATTTGATATCACATTTTATAAACAATTGAAGTTGAAAAAAAAAATTTTTCCCGAAAAATTCGAAAATAAAAAATAAAAAAAATAGGAAAATTTTTCAAAAAATAATACCCTTAGGACATACCGACGGGAGAGATATATGCATACCAGAAGTTTGGTACGATTTCACAAAAGTTTGAGGGAATAGTTCAGTGACAACACAAGACAAGACAAGACAAGACAGACGCTGCACAGATATATATATATATATATATATATATATATATATATATATATAAAATTATATATACTGTATATATATAAATACAGACTTGGCATTTAATATGGAATTTTTTTTTTGTGGGGGTGAACTTACTTTTCAAGATGACTTAGAACCAAAAGTTCATTGGAATTATGTTGAAATTATTCTAGATTTTGTTAATGTGACCTTTAAAAGAAACAAAAACCACATTTGACATTTCGAAGCAAATAAATTTATCCTTGAAAGTGATGTAAACTGATATCGAACTCAATTCACGGACAGTACTGTGTTAAACTTCTGTACGTTTTCCAGAAGTATCTCTTTATTTTGCACATTAGCCAAAAAAAAATTCAACAAAAACAAAAGCTAAATTATGACTGGGATTACGGACAGTAAAATTACAGTTCAGTACTTCGTGTAACCCCCACGAGCATTCAGGAGAGCACGTACACGTCGAGGCATGCTGTTCACGAGATTTGCCAAGGTTTTGGACAGGAATCGCTTGCCATGCAGTGACAATAGTCTGCTGCAATTCACGCATAGAAGTAGGCTGCTGGTGCAAGTTGTCGATTTGACACGTTAATTCTGCCCACAAGTTCTCTATCGGATTCATATCCGGGGACATGTCAGGCCACTCCATATGCTCTACACCACAGTCAGCAAGAAAGTGTTGGATCATGCGAGCACGATGAGGCCGTGCATTGTCATCTTGGAAGACAAAGTTTCCTCGAAAGGCTGCACGAGCAAATGGAAGCAATGTTTCTTCCAGAATGACCCTGTACTTGAACTGGTTCAGGTTTCCATTCAGAACAACCAGGTCAGTTTTGCCCCCTGCATGAAAAGCAGCCCAAGTGGTCACCCCACCACCTCCAGCTTGGACTCTTGGCACTATACAATCTTCGTTGTGGGCTTCATGCACTTGTCTGCGCACTCGGACGCGGCCATCTTGACGATAGACCAGAAATCTAGACTCGTCACTGAAGGTCACGTGATTCCAGTGTCCTGGCTGCCATTGACGGTGCTCTCTGGCCCACTGCAATCGGCGCTGGCTGTGTTGTCTGGTCAGGCGTGGCTTTCTCAGGGGACGCCTGGCACGATAGCCTGCTTGAACCAGTCGTTGGTTGACTAGCCTTCTGGATACAGGTACATTTGTCAATTGCTGCCACTCAGCCCGAAGCCGATTAGCTGACTTGGTACGGCCATTGCAGACTAACCGGTGCAGCTGGCAATCATCTCTCCTTGTGGTTCTGCGTGGATGTCCTGGCCTCGGTATTGGAGTAGGGACACCCTCTGAGCATTTCGTTTCAGGATCTTTGACACCTGACCTTGAGTGATGCCATACTGCCGAGCAATAGCACGCTGTTTCATGCCAGAATTTCGTAAAGCCACCACTCCATGACAAACAGCATTGTCAAGTTGACGGACCATCTCCAGAGGAAGCGGCAATAACTTTTGTAGACGTGCAGCAGTTGTTTTCCACTAATACAGAACGCAACAACCCTTATAAACCCGATTGTGAAACCAATCGTCAAATATACCTGTCCTTACATTTTGTCACGCCACCTGTGATATAATCCTGTTATTGACTTCTTGCTGCGAAAGACAATCAGTGACATGGTTCTTTCAACAAAGACATCACCGAAGCGTAAAAGAAACTCACCAGATTGATATACTGAGTTCAGAAAGTAAACCCAAGTCAAGAAAAAAAATATATTCCATATTAAATGCCAAGTCTGTATATATACTGAAACGCAAAAGAAACTTACCACCTTTGAAACCTTTAAATATCAACAATAACACTGCGTGTAGTAAATGTGTGAACTTATTTGTGGACAATAGTGTCCTCGCTGTCAGACAAAACGGTCACGGATGGTCACTTGAACCTTCAATGGTCACTTCATAGCACAGCTGTTGAACAGCCGTTTTGACTGTCAGTGATTAGCCAAGGGGTACGGGATGATTTTAATGAGCTGCACGTGATGTCGTGATATTGGCTTTAAAAAGGCCAGTGCAAAATGGGCATTTTGACTGAAAAATTTGACCATTTTGACCAACTTCAAAAAGACTGAAAACACAAAAGAAACTTACCACCTTTGAAACCTTTAAATATCAACAATAACACTGCGTATAGTAAATGTGTGAACTTATTTGTGGACAATAGTGTCCTCACTGTCAGACAAAACGGTCACGGATGGTCACTTGAACCTTCAATGGTCACTTCATAGCACAGCTGTTGAACAGCCGTTTTGACTGTCAGTGATTAGCCAAGGGGTACGGGATGATTTTAATGAGCTGCACGTGATGTCTTGATATTGGCTTTAAAAAGGCCAGTGCAAAATGGGCATTTTGACCGAAAAATTTGACCATTTTGACCATTTTGACCAACTTCAAAAAGACCGAAAACGCAAAAGAAACTTACCACTTGTTTGAAATGTAATAAAATTGTAACAGTTCAAAATAAAACACACCAACAATTGCTAATTGAAACATTGGCATTTTATTGATGACATGTCAAGTTTTTGACCAAGATACACCATCTCATCAGTTTGTTCTACAGTACAGAACAGCACAGGGTGCAATGTCAGTCCCCTTTCAATAGCGTGTATGGCCACCATTGTTTTGGATACAGGCAGTGCATCGTCGGCGTATACTGCCTGCCAGTCTTTGGATGGATTGCTGCTGGAATCTGTCCCACTCAGTCCTCAATGTCTGAAGCAGCTCTGCCCGTGTCCTGGCCCTGCCAACTACGCGTCTCCCAAGCTCATCCCACAGGTGCTCTATGGGATTCAGGTAAGGGGAGAGCGCAGGCCACTGCATGGTGTTGATGTTCTCGCCTTGGAGAAATGCAGGGGTAAAGCGAGCAGCATGGCGACGAGCGTTGTCATGCTGAAAGGTTCTCAGTTCTGGGTGGTCTAGCAGGAATGGCAGCAGATGAGGTCGCAGGATGTTATCCACATACCGCTGGGCGTTAAGATTCCCATCCACAACTACCAGTGGCGTCCTGTACCGGCCTGATATGGCTGCCCACACCATCACACTTGGGCCACCCCACCTGTTGGCTTGACGCACGCAACAATCGGCATATCGCTCGCCAGTTCTTCTCCAGACACACTCACGCCCATCCGGACTGTCAACACAGAACCTTGACTCATCGCTGAAAGCGACCTCGTTCCACTGCGCCAAGGTCCACCGCTGATGCTGCTGGCACCATCTCTGACGGTTGCGGCGATGGGCAATCTTTATCACGGGACCTCTGTATGGTCTTCTGGCAGTCAGACCATCGTCATGCAGTCGTCTTCGTGCAGTATCATTGGAGATCCGTGGGTTTGCACGCCCTGGAGTTTCTGCCGCAGTGCGGGATGCTGGACGGAATCGATCCCGCAGGTGACTTCGGACCATCTGCCTGTCCTGCCTTGCAGTGGTGACTCTTGGCCTCCCTGATCGAGGTCTGTCATCTGCAGAGTTGTGGAGGGTGTCTCTGTCCACCAGGGCTGATATCGTCTGGTGTGAACAGCCAAGGCGACGTGCCACCTCACGGTAGCTCAGTCCGCCTTGCAGCATGCCTAGGGCACGCTGCCGTTGATCCCTTGACAATCGTGGCATGTTGATTGAAATGCCCATTTTGCACTGGCCTTTTTAAAGCCAATATCAAGACATCACGTGCAGCTCATTAAAATCATCCCGTACCCCTTGGCTAATCACTGACAGTCAAAACGGCTGTTCAACAGCTGTGCTATGAAGTGACCATTGAAGGTTCAAGTGACCATCCATGACCGTTTTGTCTGACAGTGAGGACACTATTGTCCACAAATAAGTTCACACATTTACTATACGCAGTGTTATTGTTGATATTTAAAGGTTTCAAAGGTGGTAAGTTTCTTTTGTGTTTTCGGTCTTTTTGAAGTTGGTCAAAATGGTCAAATTTTTCGGTCAAAATGCCCATTTTGCACTGGCCTTTTTAAAGCCAATATCAAGACATCACGTGCAGCTCATTAAAATCATCCCGTACCCCTTGGCTAATCACTGACAGTCAAAACGGCTGTTCAACAGCTGTGCTATGAAGTGACCATTGAAGGTTCAAGTGACCATCCGTGACCGTTTTGTCTGACAGTGAGGACACTATTGTCCACAAATAAGTTCACACATTTACTACACGCAGTGTTATTGTTGATATTTAAAGGTTTCAAAGGTGGTAAGTTTCTTTTGCGTTTCAGTATATATAGACAAAAAAAATTATATATATATATAAATACACACATATATATATATATACATATATTTACATATATTCGAACCGATATATATATATACCTATATATATATATATTTATATATATATATATATATATATATATATATATATATATATATATATTGTATACTATATATATATATACATATATTTCACATACATAGTTTATAACCTATCTGGGGCTTATCTCAAACAGAATATCTGGCTGTACTCAGTCATTAGTCAAATAACGATGTTAATCCTTTGATTATGTTTCAGTGAAAAAAAATGAAATCTCCTGTAATCCGTAGGACTTTCCTGTCCTGCTGTCCCTTTTTCCATCACTCCTGACTAATACCCTGCAATCTCTGAGCTGAAAAAGATTCTTTCTGCAGTGGTGGATGGCTTGGCCTGATTGTGGGCCTGCTTGGTGGCACTTCTCCACCTGGCACCTGCTCTGGACATTTCCAGCCTAAGCTTGGCTGCAGAATTGCATCCAGCAGTGCTCAAAGTTTGAGCTAGCATTCCACTAAATGCTGGCAATGGAACAACTATTCTCCTTTAAAACTGTACGAGATGTACTGGCTTTTAGCACACTTTGCAATGGGGTTTCAAAGCCTTTTACCACATTGTTTTTCCCCCATAAAGTTAAGTTTCCTTGTGAATTTTGCAAGATACATTATTTCACCACCAGGAATTCCATTAAGGTCATTTGGTAGTAAACAAGGTATTTCTGCTTTACGAAAGAACTTTCAAAATAACTTTTAAGCAGCAATGAGTTGTGGGAGTTAAGGTTAATGTAAACAGCAGAAAGTTTATCTGAAAGAATAATAAAAGTGATCAAGAGGTAGTTTTTGCTTCTTTTGAGAGCAGTTTTTATGAGAAGTTGCTCATAACCGTAATTAATGTTGCAGAAAATTGTACTTCTACATCGGTACATGACGAAGGGCATGCACCTATATGCCTAAGTATGTAAGGATGTATGTATGTAAGGATGTATGTATCTATATATATCTATATATATATATATATGTATATATATATATATATATATCCATATATATATCTATATACTATACTTCCGCTTCCGGTCCGGTCCGGAGAGGACGCTGGCGTCGCTTGCTCGCCGCTTCTCTGACTGGACCATTGTCCGTAGCTTGCTTTTCTGGTGGTCGTGGCGGATTTTTGGCCATTGAGTCTGCCCTCTGCATGGTCCCGGCTCTGCTCCTAGCTTCACCTGCTCGGCTCCTTCGCTGTTTCCTCGGGCCCGCTCCCATGGGTTGTGCCCATTGTTTGCAGCGGTGGTGATGGCGGTTTGCCGCCGTGATCTTGATTAGCGGCGGCGGTCGTTTGCCGCTGCATTTGCCGCTTTGCCTCCTCAACCTTGGCCTCGTGCTCGTCTCTTCGCTCCTGTCTGCCCTCTGCTCGGTCCCGGCTCTGCTCCTGGCTTCACCTGCCCGGCTCCTTCGCTGTTTCCTCGGGCCTGCTCCCGTGGGTTGTGGCCATTGTTTCGCCTCCTCAACCTTGGCCTTGTGCTTGTCTCTTCGCTCCTGCTGGCATGGCTCTGCGGTACTCCACCGCAAGGCTTCTTCTGCTTAATACCCGCTCCACCCCATCATGCATCTCTGCAATCAAATCCAATGGACTCCTGCATCGACCCAGGTACATTCACCGTGGCTCCGGTCGTAAGTTTGTTTATTTACAATCAGGTCACTCCATCCCCGTCCTCTGGTTGGCTCAGCGCACTCCCACTCATCATCCCAGCGCACCTGGTCACGACGACGCACACAATCGCACCTCCTGTCTGCGAACCCTGGCCAAATCACCTGAATTCATACCCGCCGTACAAAACAACATCAAGCTCACCCTGTTCAATACCCGGTCCCTCAACAACACATGCCTCATCCTGAACGACTACATCCTGGAAAATAAACTGGACTTTCTCTGTCTCACTGAGACCTGGCAACAACCTCTGGACTACTGAAAATAAACTGGACTTTCTCTGTCTCACTGAGACCTGGCAACAACCTCTGGACTACTTCGCACTCAACCTCACCACACCCAATGGCTATTCTTACATCAATAAACCATGCTCGGAGGGCCGAGGTGGTGGAATTGCCGTTATTCACCGACAAGACATCAGGACCAGCCTCATCTCCATCGCATCTGCTCCATCATTTGAACACCTGGCTTTTAAACTCTCTGGTCACACACAGTCAGTCATGGCTGTTGTCTACCGCCCCCCCAAACCACACCCATCATTCCTGTCTGACTTCTCCTACTTTCTGACCCAGCTATGTTCCCTCTCCCCCTCAATCCTCCTCCTTGGTGATTTCAATATCCACATGGACTCCACTGACTCACTCACCTGCTTTAACCTCACTCAACATGTCAACTTTCCTACCCATAACCGTGGTCACATTTTGGACCTTGTCTGCTCTACTGGACTAATTTTGCACCATCTCTCTGGCTCCGACCTCACCCTCTCTGACCACTTAGCCATCACTCTGACCATCATCATCCCCACCCCAGCAACAAGGCATTATCGCACTATCAACTTCCGTCAGCTAAACGCTCTTTCACCTACCTCATTCTCATCCACCCTCTCTGAAAAAATGTCCACTTCTCCCTTCGTTGACCTCCACACCCCTTCTGACCTCACTGACTACTACAACCACACTCTCTCCTCCTGCCTTGACCAACTTGCGCCTATAAAAACCAAAACAGTTTCTTTCACCCATTCTGCTCCCTGGTTTACCCCTGAACTCCGCCTGATGAAAACTCGTGCTTGCCAACTTGAAAGACTCCGCAATAAAACAGGTCTCACAGTTCACTCCCAGGCCTACAAGGACCACCTATAACACTATAAAGATGCCCTCTCCCGTGCCCGCTCCGCCTACTACTCTCAAATTATCCACTCTGGCTCCGGAAACCCAAAAGCACTCTTCTCTACAATAAACAAACTCCTCAGCCCCCTGAACACCACCACCCAGTCATTCACAGCAGACAACTGCATCTCCTTCCTTTCATTCTTCCAACGCAAAATTGAAAACATCTACAACAGCTTGACCACCGCCGCACCCGCTCCCCCTCAAACCACCTGCCCCCCCTTATCCTGCCATCCCCTGTCTCAATTCTCCCCAGTCTCCCCTACTGACCTCTCTGAACTCCTCATAGGAATGAAAACTGCCACCTGCACTCTTGACCCCATCCCCTCCAGCTTTGTCAAGGCCTCCCTTCCTGCTCTCTCTCCACTTATCATTGCAACAATAAACTCCTCCCTGTCTACAGGCATCGTCCCACCGTCCCTCAAAATTGCTGCTGTTACCCCCATTCTGAAAAAACCTGGACTAAACCCTGACACCCGAAATAACTTCAGACCCATCTCCAACCTACCCTTTCTGTCAAAAGTTTTGGAACGCGCTGTAGCCACTCAACTCAAACATCACCTCTCTGCCAATAACCTGAAAGAAACATTCCAATCCGGATTCCGCTCCAACCACAGTACTGAAACTGCTCTCCTCAAAATCACCAACGACCTTCTCCTCTCCTCTGACGCTGGCAACCTCAACATTCTCATCCTCCTCGACCTCAGCGCCGCCTTTGACACCATCGATCACACCATCCTCCTCACCCGACTTGAAACCACCTTTAACATTACCGGCACTGCCCTCTCTTGGATTAAATCATACCTCTCTGACAGACGCCAGTTCATCTCCATCAATAACTGCAAATCCCCCACTGCTCCCCTCCCCCAAGGTGTCCCCCAAGGTTCAGTTCTTGGCCCCCTCCTCTTCATCCTTTACCTGTCCCCCCTAGGTCACTTAATCCGCCGTCATGGTCTCCAATTCCACTGCTTCGCCGATGACATCCAGCTTTTCATCTCCACCGCCACCCACTCTATCCTGACAAACTGCATCACTGAAATAAAATCCTGGCTTCAAATCAACTTCCTCAAACTTAACTATGATAAATCTGAAATAATCATCATTGGCCCAAAAACGCTCATAAAATCCACCCATAACTTTGCCCTCAACATCGACGGTATCCCAGTATCCACCTCCCCTCACATCCGGAATCTTGGCATCATCTTTGACCAAACCCTCTCCTTCGACAAATACACGAAACAGATCACAAAGACAGCCTTCTTTCACCTGAAAAACATCACCCGGCTCCGTCCATCCCTCTCCTCCATGGCTGCAGAAACCCTCATCCACGCCTTCATCACCTCCCGTCTGGACTACTGCAATAGCCTCCTTTATGGATCACCCTCAACAATCACCAATAAACTCCAATACATTCAGAACTCCGCTGCCCGTCTACTCACCCATTCCCGGACCCGTGACCACATCACCCCCGTCCTTTACAAGCTTCACTGGCTCCCCATCTCCCAGAGAATCCAGTACAAAATCCTCCTCTTGACCTACAAAGCCCTCCATAACCTGGCCCCATCCTACCTGGCTGACCTCCTCTCCAGACACACTCCCACCCACAACCTCCGCTCTGCTGGTACCAACCTCCTGACCCCCCCATCCGGACCAAATTCAGATCCTGGGGGGACAGGGCCTTCTCCATCGCTGCTCCCACCCTCTGGAACTCACTACCTCACACCATCAGAGACTCCTCCTCAGTCACCACATTCAAAACATCACTCAAGACCCACCTGTTCAACACTGCATTCAACATTTAACCCACAGCATCTAACCCCTGACTATCTCCTCTCCTTCTCCCTCCTTTGTGCTTTGAATATTTCCCTATTGATTCTTCTTTTTTTGCAATTGTTTTTATGTTTTGCTATGCATTATGTTTTGCACTCTGTCAAAGCGTCTTTGGGCTTCCTGAAAAGCGCTATATAAAATAAATGCATTATTATTATTATTATTGTGTATGTATATATATATATATATATATATATATATATATATATATATATATATATATATATATATATATATATATATATATATATATATATATATATGTATGTATGTATATATATATATATATATATATATATATATATATATATATATATATATATATATATATATATATATATATATATATATATATATACAGACTTGGCATTTAATATGGAATATTTTTTTTGTGGGGTTGAACTTACTTTTCAAGATGTCTTAGAACCAAAAGTTCATTGGAATTATGTTGAAATTATTCTAGATTTTGTTAATGTGCCCTTTAAAAGAAACAAAAACCACATTTGACATTTCGAAACAAATAAATTGATCCTTGAAAGTGATGTAAACTGATATCGAACTCAATTCATGGACAGTACTGTGTTAAACTTCTGTACGTTTTCCAGAAGTATCTCTTTATTTTGCACATCAGCCAAATTTTTTTTAACAAAAACAAAAGTTAAATTATGACTGGGATTACGGACAGTAAAATTACAGTTCAGTACTTCGTGTAACCTCCACGAGCATTCAGGAGAGCACGTACACGTTGAGGCATGCTGTTCACGAGATTTGCCAAGGTTTGGACAGGAATCGCTTGCCATGCAGTGACAATAGCCTGCTGCAATTCACGCACAGAGGTCGGCTGCTGGTCCAAGTGGTCGATTTGACGCGTTAATTCTGCCCACAAGTTCTCCATCGGATTCATATCCGGGGACATGGCAGGCCACTCCATATGCTCTACACCACGGTCAGCAAGAAAGTGTTGGATCATGCGAGCACGATGAGGCGTGCATTGTCATCTTGGAAGACAAAGTTTCCTCGAAAGGCTGCACGAGCAAATGGAAGCAATGTTTCTTCCAGAATGGCCCTGTACTTGAACTGGTTCAGGTTTCCATTCAGAACAACCAGGTCAGTTTTGCCCCCTGCATGAAAAGCAGCCCAAACGGTCACCCCCACCACCTCCAGCCTGGACTCTTGGCACTATACAATCTTTGTTGTAGACTTCATGCACTTGTCTGCGCACTCGGACGTGGCCATCTTGACGATAGACCAGAAATCTAGACTCGTCACTGAAGATCACGTGATTCCAGTGTCCTGGCTGCCATTGATGGTGCTCTCTGGCCCACTGCAATCGGCGCTGGCGGTGTTGTCTGGTCAGGCGTGGATTTCTCAGGGGATGCCTGGCCCGATAGCCTGCTTGAACCAGTCGTTGGTTGACTCGCCGTCTGGATACAGGCACATTTGTCAGTTGCTGCCACTCAGCCCTCAGCTGATTAGCTGACTTGGTACGGCCATTGCGGACTAACCGGTGCAGCTGGCGATCATCCCTCCTTGTGGTTCTGCGGGGGCGTCCTGGCCTCGGTATTGGAGTAGGTACACCCCTCTGAGCATTTCGTTTCAGGATCTTTGACACCTGACCTTGAGTGATGCCATACTGCCGAGCAATAGCACGCTGTTTCATGCCGTAATTTCGTAAAGCCACCACTCCATGACAAACAGCATTGTCGAGTTGACGGACCATCTCCAGAGGAAGCGGCAATAACTTTTGGAGACGTGCAGCAGTTGTTTTCCACGAATACAGAACGCAACAACCCTTGTATACCCGACTGTGAAGCCAATCATTAAATGCACCTGTCCGTACATTTTGCCACGCCACCTGTGATATAATCCTGTTGTTGACTTCTTGCTGCGACAGACAATCAGTGACATGGTTCTTTTAACAAAGAAATCACAAAAGTGTAAAATAAACTCACCAGATTGATATACTGAGTTAAGAAAGTAAACCCGAGTCAAGAAAAAAAAAAATTCCATATTAAATGCCAAGTCTGTATATATATATATATATATATATATATATATATATATATATATATATATATATATATATATATATATATATATATATATATATATATATATATATATATATATATACGTATATATATATACGTATATATATATATATATATATATATATATATATATATATATATATATATATATATATATATATATATATATATATATATATATATATATATATATATATATATATATATTGTTGCGGTTTTGAGTTTGTCAAGTGAGTTTAATAAAGGTTAAAGTTTGCCCCCCATAGGTAGTCACACAGGCAACATGTAGCCTCGCGATAGTATAGTTATGTCTTAGTATTTGTAAGCTTAGTCCTTTTCCTTTGTTATTTCTGCGTTGAGTAGGAGCCAGGAGAATAGGCCCTACTTGCCACCAATTTTCCAGCCACCCTAGCCTCGATCCAGTTTGCTAAGCATTGGTTGATTATTGGGCGAGTTAACACGAGGCAGGCCTAGGAAGGTCGGGGCGGAGTCGAGGGTGGAGCGGCAGAAGCGATGACGGTAAGCACGAGCCGCCAATCAGAGCTCGGGGGTGGTGATGGCGGCGTGGCGTCGGAGGGCGTGGTGAGAAGGTTCGGGTGAGTTCCAGAAGGTTCGGGGGGGGGGGGGGGCGTAGCTATAAAACCGGCTGCACGAAAGCCCTCAGCAGGACTTGTATGAGAGGACTTGCATGCCAGGACTCGCAGAGGAACGGAGGGCTGAATCAGAGGACTTGCGGCAAAAGGATTGGCAAAAGAACTTGATGAACTTGACGCACTTGCACGAGAATGCGCGCGCTCACCAGCTCGGAGTGTATCGAAGAAGAGGAGGTGGCCGCGTGCGCGAGCAGTACAGATACGCGGGAGCAGCCAGACGCACTTATAACGAATACAGCGCATTTGAAACGCGCGAGTGAACAAGGCTGAGTAACCGCCAGCCGCGCTAAAGTCCGCCCTCTGCCGTTCCGCCCCATCATCTGTTTGTTCGAGAGACGCGCTACGAGCCCCTGCCTTCGCCTGCCACCATCTTCGCGGGATGTGCCGGGGACCGTGGAGAGCCGGACGGGGACCATCTCTGGACACGGTGGGGAACACCTGCCCATCTGCAATTCCCTGTGTGAGTGTGAGACGGGCCCGTTGTCCAAGGGATAAGTTAAGACTGCTTAAGGATTGCTCTGTGTCTCTTCGTCCTTTAACCTGTATATACGTGTGGGAATAATTAAACCCATTTGTTCTTCCTTTCTTCCTGATTCGACCGTTTCTGTGGTTTCTCCATTTGACGAAGCGTGGCACGAATAAGATCGCTCCAATCGGGTTCCAATATCTAAGCAACTGTGCGGACCACGTGTACACAATCCGCTCGGCGTACTCACAACACACGTGGTTCGTGCGAGGCTTGTTTCCTCGCTCCCAGGGCAGCGCGGGGAATTAGGTACGAGCGAAAAGTAGTCCCGAAACCCTACTCCGCGTGTGTCCGGGAGGGACGTCTCAGGTCTCGGTTCCGCCAGGCCCAGAAAGACAAGGGGATTAATCCCCCCTTGATAAGGGGAAGAAGGCCGGCATCGAGAACCGTAACAATATATATATATATAATTATATATATATATATATATATATATACATATATACATATATATATATATACATATATATATATATATATATATATATATACATATATATATATATATATATATATATATATACATACGTATATATATATATATATATATATATATATATATATATCTTTATATATATATTGTTGCGGATATGAGGATTGTGTTTTTTTATTGTGTTGGATTATATAGTAAATTGTTGCAAATATCACCCTCTGTAAAATGTAATGATTCCTTGTAAATACCTCCGTCGTGTAAAGGTCAAAGGGCGTCCCATAATTAGTCCATAAAGCAAGCATACACGTTAGCCAATCATAGAATACCCCTGTTCAATAGTTATATCTTTATTATGTGTATTAGGGTAAGGCCTTGTCTCCCATTAAGATGACACTCCATTGCACCAAGTGAAATAAGATAGCTTCCCTTCATTCTTCATTCCCATTCCCAAAACTTTCACTTTCCCCTTTCATCATTGCCAAGCCTCGATTGCCAATTACATCCCCTCCAAAACCACCATTGAACATGTGCTCGGGTCGGTGAAGACGGGCGTGCCCGCCCGTCGTCATCAAGGGCGGAGCCAGAGGGTCGCGCGACCAACCAGGGCCGAGGTGAGCACACCGAGGGGCGTGTCCTGAAGGCCGGAGGCTTGATCGCCGGAGGCGCTATAAAGGCGCGCGCGCAAGAAGCAAGGGAGTGGTCGGTGGTGAGGAGTGATTGGACCAAGAGAGAGAAAGAGTGGTTGGACCAAGAAAGAGAACATAGAGAACATCCAAGGAGAGGACATCCCGGAAAGCACAAAGCCTGCTATTCGTCGCCTTGCTCGCCAAGGTTGGACTGAGCAGTAGTTAACAGCAAGAAGCCGGTTGTAGTCCTGGAAAAGCGCGCGACGTCCACCGCAGCAGCAGTAGACAACAGCAGCGGCAGCGGCGGCCACAGCAGCAACACAGCAACTTGGGGCCTTGACGGCAGTTTTGAGCGGGGCCGCGAAGGAACGGCGGCTGCCAAACGCGCCGATCGAGCTGCAGCATCCGTGGACCTTCCTTTCCCTCCAGCCATCCACCTCCTGCCTTTCCATCCTCTTGTGTATGTGAGTTTGTTTTGTTTGTTCTGTCCTGGGTATTAATTAAGCCTGTTTAGATAAGCTCGCGATTTTCACTGTGTCTCTAATATCTTCTGTATATTATTTTATTATCTTTCCTTCTTCCTTGGTTATTTCGAGCCTGTATATAGTAGGAATAAATTTTGTAGTATTTCCAACATTTTCGTCTTCTTCTTCTTCTTCACATCCGTGTCGCTTTTGTCTTTTCCATATTGAATATCTGTGGCACGATCCGGCCAACGTTCGGGAATCGGGTTAGTCGGGGTAACTGTCAGGCCGCGGTGCCATCCGCTCGGCAAACCAACATCCTTATCCGCGGGCCGTAATAATATATATACATATATATATATATATATATATATATATATATATATATATATATATATATATACATGTATATATATATATATATATATATATATATATATATATATATATATATACATGTATATATATATATATATATATATATATATATATATATATATATATATATATATATATATATATATATATTGTACTTATGTATTACGTATGAACCTGTGTACCTTGGGGCTTGCACATATGTATGTACATGTGCATTACATTTGTACCTGTGTACCTATGGGCATACATTTATGCATGTATACAGTATGTATTATATATGTACATGTGTAACTATAGGCATGCATGTATGTATGGAAGCTGGAAGTGAAGGTGTAAGCTGCGCTTCACTTCCGCTGAACTTGGGGACAGTGAGTGAGCTTTAGCATGGCTCTTCCTTTTGTATGCATTTTCTACACATATCACACATCTTACACACATATCACTGTACATACTTGTCTGATATACATGGCTGTTGTTTCTGTAGACTAAGAAGAAGACCTTTGTTGGTCGAAAGCTTGTCGAAAATTAATGATCGACGTCCTGAAGCTACGTCCGCGTCTGATTTAATCTCCCGATTATTTATTTAATGCAAATGAGATGCCCTGCTCGTACTGTGGAGTTTCTACTATTTCTCACAGTTATATATATATATATATAGATATATATACACACACACATATGTATATATGTGTATGTATGTTTGATTAAGTGTGGATATGTGTGTATATTTATATATGTGTGTATGTATGTATGTATATATATAGTTTAAGAAACAGGAAGTAAATTCCTGCATGGGGCTAGTGTGTAAAAATTCTGACTCAACCAGGGACTCGAACCCAGGAACCTCATCACTTACGCGGTGACAGCCCACCGAGCTATTGAGTCTCCGGGATATCCTCAGAGATTTCTCACACTAACCCCGCGAGCTTTATAATGGCCGATGTCTTACGTGCCTGCTAGGCAGACCCCGGATGTGAGTGTATGTACGTATGTGTATGTAGGTGTGTGAAAGTGCATTGAAGATGAACTCATCTAACAATTTAAGAAGCAGGAAATAAATTCCTGCGTGGGGCTAGTACACACACACACACACCCACCCACACACATATCTACATACTGTATGTACTGTAGAACCTCGACATTCGCGGTTCTGACATTCTCAGATTCCAAATATTCACGGTTCATAAAATGTGACCTGCTTCTACATTTGTGGTCCTGTGCTTCATGTATTCACGGGGTTCTGCGGGCCCAAAAGCATCCCCCTCCAGCAAATGTATGACACATTTTAAAAACCATCTTCGTCAGCAGCGCATAAGCATGAAGCAGCTCTAATCAACTATCTATCACCAGCTGTGTGCATAACACAGTTATAAAACAATGTTGCACGAGCCACGCATTAACCATCTCACAACAGCCACGTGAATAAAACAGAAGAGGAAGATATGGTATTCTGCATTATGTTATGAAGATAGACATTGAGTTAAAATTGCATATTTTTAAACGTCCTGGCATCACAGTCCTTGTGTTAGAATTGCAATTGCATTGCAAGTTCATTTTTACTTCCTGTACCATGAAGCAGCCTCGCTGATCGGCCATATCACCAAAGTGTAAATCTTGCGCTGAACGTGAAAAGAGTATGCTACCTGTCCCAAGTGATGGGAAAAGCTAGCAAAAGCATCCCCCTCCT
The DNA here is from genome assembly GCF_964187855.1 of Myxine glutinosa. Lineage (NCBI taxonomy): Eukaryota > Metazoa > Chordata > Myxini > Myxiniformes > Myxinidae > Myxine > Myxine glutinosa. Next base: position 62,717,156 of record NC_136268.1, on the reverse strand, counting down.
CTCTCTCCCTCCCTTTCTCCGTTTCCCACCCTCTCTCCTCCCTCCCCCACTCTCTCTCTCTCTCCCTCATTCCCTGTCACTTCGCCCTCTCGGCACTCCGCTGTCCCTTTTCTACTCCCCTCTCTCCACCAATCCCACCTCTCTACCACTCCCATCTCCCTCCCCTGACTCTTTTATTCACCACTCTCCTGTCTCCACACTCCTCACCCTCCCCACTCTCTCTCTCTCTCTCTCTCTCTCTATCACCCCATTCCCAAGTCTCTCCCCCACTCCCCTCTCCCTCCCCTCTTTGCCACACCCCTGTCTCCCCCACTCCCCTATCTCCACCACTCCTGTCTCCCCCACTCCCTCCCTATCTCTTCCCCACTCCCTCCCTATCTCTCCCCTCACATCCCGCTCCCTCCCCTCACATCCCGCTCCCTCCCCTCTCCGCCGCTCACCACTCCCCTGTCTCCTCCGCTCCCTTACTATCTCTCCCCCACTCTCTCCCTATCCCTCCCCCACTCCCTCCCTATCACTCCCCTCACATCCCGCTCCCTCCCCCACTTCCCTGTCTCTCCTCCACTCCCCTCTCCCTCCCCTCCTATCCTGCTCCCTCCCCCCACTCCCCCTCCCCTACTAACCTCCCCAATCCTCTCTAAATGTCTGTGCTCTATCTTTCTTAAATGGCTTGAATTTTCTTTTCTTTTTCGCGATTCATTTGTGACATATTTGATATCTGATGCATCATACTCAATACAAAGCGTCTCTGCCACCAAAACAGCTTCCTGAGCAATGGTTATACTGGGTGGTTTGCCATTGCCTTCCCAGCAGTATTTCGAGTAGGAATTTATAATTTGTTCAGGGTGCCAGCAATAGCCTACTCTTCGTGAAGGACACCGTGGGGATCTTTCACATCCACCAACTCATGTTGGAAGATGGGACGCCAGCTTAACATCCACCGAAGGGACAGCACACATTGATGAATCACCTAGTCTGTGAAACACCAAGATGAGGGTTTATAGCTGGGCCGAGATTCAAACCCAGGCTACACAGCTCAGAGGAGAGTGTGCGTACCTCGGGGTCATCCTGTCTGCCGAGATCATACCTTAATGGCTTAACTCACTGTCAATGAACAAACTGGGATTCTATGTTGTACCGGCATGTATTACAATATGTTAAAATGTATTATAAAAGTAGAATCTGAATCCAAAAAGATCGCTACCGATGTCCCTGGATGGTGTAAAATAAAATCAGACACAATAATTACCTTTAAAAGAGTGAAAAAAACAACAATTTTGGAGCCATTTTACCTCACATTTTACCTCACTTTTACCTTTTACCTCACATTTTACCTCACATTTTACCTCCGCAGAGCCTATTTAATTTTTAAAAACTCTTTTTTCCTAATTTCGACATAATTATTTAGGCCACGAATTTTGATCGTGAAATATGGATTCAGATTTTGAATACTAGGTTTTAATAAGCCTATCCGATACGTTATTCAATCTTGCCAGGAGCCAATCACATTGCACCCAGCCTCACACAGCCAATCAGCGTAGCCACGAACGGATGGACAGCCATCTCTCTTACATATGATTCTTCTGTGATGAAACAAAAGGATAAAAGTTTGAGACAGGTTCTTCATAATGAATACCAATAAAGGATAATGCTTTAGACTCGACATACGCTGAAGGTGATATATGAACAGAAATAGAAGCTCAAGTCCAAAGAGGTAAAAAAAAAATCTATGCAGATCTGCAAATGCATGTCCCGTAAAGAGTAAAGAAAATGCAACTTATAACGCAATTTACCTGATGAATACCAATTTGTCAAAATGCACGAAACGCCCCACGTCCCATCGTGTTCAAATAACACGATGAAACTTCATGTTTTAATCACCCTTCAAATTACCATGGATGTGATGTCTGTCTTTCCTTTGTTAAACTTGGAGTTCCAGAAGAGTAAAGTGGTTTGTAGCAAGTGTTGGCTTACTGCCATTAACCCCTTCATGTCTGCACTCACTGCTTCTTCTCCCTTTCATTCATGCAGCCCCTCTCCCGACATGCACCCACACCCCCAAGATCTCCTAATTATGTTATGCTGCCCATAACTCACATCCACACCCCACCACGTGTATACCCACCCCAAAATCCAACTTCCCATTCTCTCACATCTGATTCATACTCCCTCTAACAGTTTGGTTACTGCTGTAGCCATGGACATTGCATGCTCAACAGAAATGTTCCTCTCACAGAATGTTTCTGACTCACCTGTTTGTCTCCCCGGCTATTCTATATTGTGTGTTGAAAGGACTCACCATCATACTTGTGGTTTCTTTCTGTCTATGACAATAACCTCTCCTTGTTCACTGAATTAGCTCTGGCTGTGGATTCCGCTCCACAACCACATAATGTTTGTCTTTGTGGTGTACTGCCCACCTAATGATGACGACTCCATATATACAGTGGCCTGCGAAAGAATTCACCACCTTCTAATAATACCACATTTAGATGAGTTACAAATTAAGTAGAAACAATTTCTCCAAATGAACTTTTTAATTAATAACTGAAGAGATCAAACTAAATATTCTTATAGTTGAAGGTGGTTACATGTCGGGAGTACGTGCAAAAGCATGTACAAATCAAAATTCACTCGTAAAAGTATTCAGCCCTTTAGGTCAGCACTTGGTGGAAGCAACTTTTGCAGCAATGACTGATTTTAGTCTTTCTGGGTCGGTCTCTACCAGCTTTACACAGTGAGACGGTGAAATCTTTGCCCATTCTTCAAGTGAAAATTGCTCTAGTTCTGCCAAGATTGATGGGGATCGTCGATGGATTGCAATCTGCAAGTCTTGCCATAAATAGTCAATTGGCTTCAAGTCAGGACTTTGACTGGGCCACTCAAGAACATTTATTTTCTTCTTATTCAGCCACTCCAGTGTGGGCTTTATTTTTGTGTTTTGGATCATTGTCCTGATGAAATGTAAATCTCCCACTCAGGTTCAAATTAATGGCTGACTCAAGCAGGTTTTCATCAAGGATCCTCCTGTATGTTGCACCGCTTATTTCCCTTCAGTCCTGACAAGTCTGCCAATCCCTGCTGATGAAAAGCAGCCCCATACCATGATGCTGCCACTTCCATGCTTTCCAGTTGGAATGGTGTTGACTGGGTGATGTGCAGTGTTATGCTTGCACCAGACATAGTGCTTTGAATTTAGACCAAAAAGTTCATTTTTGTCTCGTCTGACCACAAAACTTTTTCCATATGCCTGCAGTATCATTAGGATGCTTTTTCGCAAACTCCATATGAGATTTAACTGTGTCTTTTTCAGTAATGGCCTCTTTCTTGCAACCTGTCGATAAAGGTCAGCTTTGTGAAGGGAACGGCATATTGTTCATTGATGAACAAAGTCATTGTTGGATTTAGTGGCATCCCAAACCAGTTTCCTGCTTGCACGGCTGCTAAGTTTGGATGGGCGACCAGATCTGGGAAGAGGTTATAGGTGGTATGATACATCTTCCATTTCCTAATGATGGGTTTTACGGTACTCAAAGGGATAATGAGTGACTTTGAAATCTTCTCATAACCCTCTCCTGAATGGGGATTCTCCACCACTTTATGTCTGACTTGTTTGGAAAGCTCCTTGGTCTTCATGTTTGCCTTCTTGGTTGACCAAGCGAGTTGCACTTTAAAAGAGGGGAGCTTAATTTTTAAGTTAATCCACTTATTACATACAGGTGAAACCTCTTACACTTATTTTGTAACCTTTCAAACAAATAATTTGCTCCTGAAGTGATTTAGGGTTAATTCGGCAAAGAGTTTGAATACTTATGCAACTGAGAATCATCTGATTTTCTCTGTTAATCTAACTTATTCACAATTTATCACTTTGGGGAAATTTGTGAAGACTGTATTATGTGTAATTTGAAAGCATCCTGAAATAAGCTCAGGTGGTATCAAATTGTGAAAACTTTGGAGGAGCCTCGATCTTGTATAAATAAATAAAAAAAAAAAAAAAAAAAAAAAAAACTTTTGCAAGCCACTGTACATATATTTCCAATAACATGGATGAATTCGTAATCATCCAGCCCAACTCTGCACCTCAGCGTATGCCGGCTGGTTGGGTGTCAGCTCTACAAAAAAGCAGCCATGGCATTACAGCATAGATATTCTGTGACTCTTGAGTTGGATAATTAAACAAAAGTATGAACTTTCCAAGTGTGTAAGCTAGATTTCTGCAATGAGTATATACTCCCTGCTGAAACTGGTAATGACAAACTTTCCAATCGAATTCTCCTATTTTTCCTCTGACCTTCTTGCTTCTGCTGACCATGTTCTTGCCAAAGCCTAGGTTTCTCTTCAACAGTTTCTTCACCTTCAGTTATTTCCAGATCTGACTAGAAGACAACTAACATCGCTCCCATTCAAAAGAAGGGTGCAATGATAGGTGCTCTCAATTGCAAACCAGAAAGCTTACTTCCAAATATAAGCAAAGTCATGGAATCCATCATCACTGCATCAAGTCGTTTTTCTTTTCTAAGTGCCTGATCACTGACAACAGCCTGACTGAAACGTGCGAGCATTCAGGCAGTCTCACATTCTGCTCTGGTTATTTTTGTTGTTGTTGTTGTATAGCCCCGAACAGTTCTCTTGACCAAGCCCGCGGCACGGAGACAGTCGATTGATCTCCCAGGAGCGACCCAGAGATCCCCCACATCTAGGATGTTGTGCTCTTGCCTATGTGAAGCCAGGACCGTGCAGTCTTCCATGATATGTTTTATTGTGTGTGCAGCGGCCTGGCAGTTGTTGCAGGTGTCATCAGTGGTGTCGTTGAGTCCATGGTTTGTAGCGTAAAAGTTGTGGGTGATGTCCACGGCGAAGGTGTGAAAAGTGAACATGATCAGACCTGGGGAGTAATTTATCCGTGTCATCAATGGGTGGGAGTTTTGTGCCCAAGATACTGTTTGGGCCCAGGTTGTTTATTGCGTTTATGGTGATGTGGGTGTGGATGTGTTTTTGTAGTTTCCGTTGTTTGGTGGGGAGATGTTGCAAAGTGTCTTTGTGGTGTAGTTTTAATGTGTCTAGGGGCCTGTGGGCGGTTGTACATGTCGTGGCATGGGTGATTAGGGTTGGCAGTTGCCGTTTCAGGGAACTGTGCACCTCTCATATCCAAGTGGTCTTTGATTTTTAGTATTTTTACTTCTGTGTGTAGGTACTCGATGGGTGTTGTTAATGTGCAACCTGTGATGATGAGAAGGGCTTTGTTTTGTATGGTCTTGTAGGGTGTTGAGATGTGTGTTTGATAGTCTGGAGGCCCAAGATGAGCTGGCATAGTCGATGACTGATCTAATGTACTGTTTGTACGAGTATGTTATGGTGCTTTTCCATTGCACAGAACGGTACGGTATGGCACTGTACAGTACGGTTCGGTAATCACTGTGTCGTTTTTCCATCGCCCAACAGAACATGCATCCAGGTTCTGTTGTGCGATGTGGCCTGCGAAAGGACTGCTGGACCCCTGCATCCAGCAAATGCTAAGATATGTTTTGGTAAACCTTCTCATTTCGTATGCTGGACTCCAGATCTCGTTGGATTTGCTCTTCCGACCAAACACTGATGAGGGCTTGCACCTCAGCAACAGACCAAACTGAACTCTCCAGGTTTTCCATGTATTTTTTCTGATTCTTATCACTTATGTTTTAGCTATCTTCTCTTCAGAATTGTGGTATTACAAAATGGCGGTTGGGTCTGAACATAGCATGAAGGTTCTGTGACGATTGCGATTGACCAATCAACAGTCTGCAGTATTGCTCGCTCCACCCATAGGTCCAGGTTCGGCTCGCTTGGTACCTATCTATAGCAGGAACCAAATTTATCACAGGTACTTAGGTACGGTACGGTTCGCTCTGCAATGGAAAAACGAAAAAAACGGATTTTGGTTACAGTATGGTACGGTACAGTACCGCGGTGGAAAAGCGCCATTAGTGATGTTGCTTCTTTGTGGTGTCCGAAGTCGGTGCCTGTGAGTGCCCTAAGTGTGTTCAGCCTGTGTGTGCATGTTTTCTAATGTTTGTGATGTGATCTGAGAGTGACATGGATGTGTAAAAAGTGACGCCGAGTATTTTTGTTTGGTGTGTGTGTGTGGGATAGAGATGTCATTCAGTGTTGTGTGTGATGTGTGGTGCAAGGCTGTTCCTTGGTGTAATTTGTCAGAAGAGTGACTGTTGATTTTGAGGGGGACACTTTCAGTCTGTTGATGGTGACCCAGGTTTGTGGGGCGCTGAGGAAGGGTTGAAGTTGTGCTGTGGCGGTGTTGATGTTGCCATGAGAAGAGGTGATGGTTATATCATCCGTATATGAGGCTATTTGTATGTTCTCAGGTAGTTGTGGAATGTCGTCCATGAACAGATTAAAGAGTGTGGGGGAGAGGACTGAGCCTTGAGGGACTCCATTTGGTAAGTATCATGTGCATGATGACCTGTCATTAGAAATTATGAATAACTGTCTGCTCTGGTTGCCAAGCTCGCTGTCTGCATTACATGGAGGCTTTCATACCTGGCTTTCTCATTTCTTCCACTTCAGCAAGTAATGCATTACTATCAATAGAATTCTTTCCCTTCCTTTACCAATTGAGGCGAAAATGTCCCAAAGCAGTGGGTTGGGCACAGTCTTGTTCCTCATATAACTAAATGACATCTTTGATGGATTGGAAAACCCTCTTTGCATTTGGAAGATCACTCCACATTACTCTCCACTGATCTTGAATTGATTATAAATGGTCTACAAAATGGAATGTCATGAAATCCTGGAAGATCTCAGTATCACTTTGTCACTCAAGAATGGATCATCAAATGAACCCACCTATCCATTTCCACAGTCAGCCAGTGAAACTTCTGGGCTTCACCATCAGTCACGATCTCACCTGATTATACAGCAAAGCTGACCTCCATAGCTAGACACAAACTGGACATTCTCCATTGTTCAGTTCCTACCCAGCCTTCAATCAGAACTACTCAGCCTTCATGGCCTTGGTCCATACTTAAATGGCATAGTGCTCTCCCCAATGGCCTTCATTATTGGCATTTACACTATTGAAATATAAACTCAAGATCTGCTGATTTCACATCGTCGAAAGGTTGGTGGTATCTTTGTCTTTTGGCCACCTCCCCTCCAGTATAGCTCCGTCTGCTTTCTCAGCCTTCTGACCCTACACAGCTCTTCCAGAATGGCTGCATTCTTCTAGTAACTTCCTCCTCGTTAAATTCCCAGGATCCAGACCTACCACCCACTCTCTTGCTTTGTTTGTGGAATTTCCTTCCAGAAGTGGTTCAACCCACTCTTCCCTACAGAACTTCAAGTTGGCCTCGTTCAACCACCATATATCTCAATATATCCGAATGATTGCAGCTCCAAAAATTATCCTATTACTTTCCAGGCAATACTTATTTATCCTTTCTACTGGATGAAGGGACAAACAAGAAGTATTGTTTGGAAATAACACTGAGGGCTTGAATGACATCGAGAGCTGCAATCATCTGGAGATTAATGCACTGGCAATTGACACAATCATTTAATCTGGAGATGACTGCATTGGGCAATTGACATAATTAATTAATTAATCTGGAGAACATGCATTATAATTAATGTAATAAATCCTGAGGTATGACTAAAACATTTGGTAATTATCCCGTGGATGCAATACCTATTTCCCACACCAAAGATACAGAATGGTTTCGTGATAAGTTTGCTTGTTTGGCATTCTCATCTGAACTTGTGCTCTTGATTCTGAATTCCAATTTCTCTCTGCAATCCCATATTGATTTGCTCATTTGAAAATATCCTGACAAATGATGGAAAAGTACAATGATGTCTTATGTGCGACATGTACTTAAAAAGCTCATTTGTGAGTCTAAGGCAAACATGAACAAAAAACAAGAATGTGACCTGATCTAGAGAGAGTATCCTATGGTGGGAGTGAATCCAAAGCAGTAAAATAGTTTGCTTTAGAAAACTTAAGCAAACATGCCAAAGTAAAAGGTAACCAGAATTCGTTAGTTAAAATGTAAAATAAAACTCAGGTAATTCATTCATGCATTACAAGACCTTTTGGCATCTCCAAAAATGCCACTGAAGTTTAGGGGAAAAGTAGAAAATTATTCAACAATTTAACAAATGAGCACATCAAAAAACTAAAGAGAATATTTGGGTATTATGGAATAATATTGAGTAAAATATATTGAGAATTGAAATATATAAATAATATTGAGTAAAATATATTGAGAATTGAAATATATAAATAATATTGAGTAAAATATATTGAGAATTGAAATATATAAATAATATTGAGTAAAATATATTGAGAATTGAAATATATAAATATATTGAGTAAAATATATTGAGAATTGAAATATATAAATATATTGAGTAAAATATATTGAGAATTGAAATATATAAATAATATTGAGTAAAATATATTGAGAATTGAAATATATAAATATATTGAGTAAAATATATTGAGAATTGAAATATATAAATATATTGAGTAAAATATATTGAGAATTGAAATATATAAATAATATTGAGTTGAAATATATATATATTGAAATATATAAATAAAGTAAAATAATATTGAGTAAAAATTGAGAATAGTACAGCTTTTCATAGAGTCCAAGTGACAAAGGCTTTTGATGTCAAAGAACAAATTGAGATGCAAAAAAAAAAAAAAAAGTCACATGATGACATTATAGGCAGAAGCATTTAAGAGGGTGAAACCCAGGTGCTTTAAACTACCGGATTATTCCATTATACCTGACTCTCTTTTTACCAGACAGGATTAATTAAAAAAGTGAAAATGTAAAGAATGCTCATTTCCATGAAGTCACCTCTAAACAGTTCTAGCTGATATTGTCATGGCATTATTAAAAGGCGAAAGTGAATAAAAATAAAAATCCTATTTAACCCTATAATGGATAACCAATCAATTTTAAAACAACAAGGCTGAACCTGCCAATTTAGCAATAGCTGACATGTCTGCATCTGATCATATCTACTCCCATAACCGTGACAAATTACTAGTTCTCATCATAGGTGCTCTAATGAACCACATACTATTAATAAAGGCTTTTAAAGGCAGTTCTCTTCATAGAATCATATAGAATCATACTCAAAATAAATGATTATTTTGCATCTGGAAATAGCTGAAAATAGACTGAAAATGAAATTGGCAGCTTTGAACCTTCTTTGAAAACTATTAAATGAATTCTACCACAGGAGTCTTCTTCTTCTTTCGCATGCATCAGAAGGCTGTGGGGTAGCATCATTGGCTGAGGATGCGGCTGTGCCACTGATGCAATTCCCTCTGGTTAGGGTAGGAATTAGGGATTTGCTCATGGTGCCGATAGCTCGCTTAGTCTTCATGAAGGACACTATGGGATCTTTAACATCCACCATCGAATGCTGGCACACGGGACGCCCAATTTAACGCCCATCCAAGGGACGACCCCCACATTGATGAATCATCCTGCCTGTGAAACACCAGGATGACAGTTTATAGCTGGGTCGAGATTCAAACCCCAGATAGACAGCTTTGGGGCGAGTGTGCGTACCTCTGGGCCACCCTGCCAGCTCACCACGAGAGTGAAGTTCTTTCTAATTATTGATTTCCTTTTATCATAAATGGCACTTTTAACAAAATGGATAATTTACTACCGTGTGTATGACTTTGTGGAAAACGTGTAATTTTATAGAACTTTCCTTTTCTGCTCATGTTTCTGAGCAACTCTAAGTAGCTATCATCCCATAAAATCTTCTCTATCTTCCTTAAAGCCCCAAATATTCCCACCTACTTGTAGGGATGGCCAGAGAAGGTTTTTCAGTCCATGTCATTCACAAAACAGCTGGCCAGACCTGAGGTTTGACTGAAGGTAGGAGTTTGGAATTTGTTCAGGTTTCTGACGATAACTCACCTACTCTCCGTGAAAGACACTGAGGGATCTTTAACGTCCACCAACGACCATTGTTGGCAGATGGGTAGTCTAACTTAATGTCCTTCTGATGGACGGCACATACGTCGATGCATCTCCCCGGATGCAAATCTCCAGTGTGACAGTTTATAGCTGGGTCGACATTCAAACCCAGGCGAGCGGCTCAAAGGCGAGTGCGCGTAACTCTATCCTGCCTGTCAGTCACAAAATGCTTGTGGTAAATGAGTTTCTCGACTAAAACAAAAAATTTACTGCAATTTTCACACCACTTCCGAAGCCATCTTTGAACTTGCATTTGAATCAGTGCCAAAAGTAATTTACCAAAAAAAAAACAGAAAAGAAAGATGATTTTCCAGCATAAAAATTAGTTATAATTTAAAAGAAATTAATTTTGCCTCGAGTAAAAATAAGAATTCAACAATAACCTAAGGTGTTCATAGTGACGCAGTCATATTCATGATGATCTGCTTCATTCTCACGTATTCTCAATGACCTCGGTCAAAAATACAGAGGACCGCATCAAAAACTTTTGCAGCATTTCGTAGTCGATGTCCACCAAGAGAGTGGTTGAGTCATGTTGAAAGAACACTTATAATCGACAATTTGCGACAGAACAATTATTTTTGCCTTTATGTCATCTGTTCTTGTACATTTTAGTGTTTGCTTAAATCTTCAACACGGCTCGGTGACTGTAAGTTGCCTCACAAGATCTCATTTCGTTGCACGTCGGTTCGAAGTCAGGCTTGCTCAGCTACCAAATGGTCCGCGGAGGAACAGAGTACTTTACTGTTCTTAAGCTCACCATTGCATCGCGCATGATGATACTCAATTCCACTTGATTGCGTTCTCTCACTTGTTAGTAGCTTTAACTCTTCAGGTCCCCAGTGTATTCAGATGCCAAAAAAGCCCTCAGACACGTATATTTTCAATTTATGCTCGAGCATGAGTGGAGAAATAGTATTACCGCTTGCGATTCGCTGTAACTGCACTATTCCTTGTACTTTGATGGTCTTAGAAATGTCTGAGAAAATGTCATTTGATAACTTACTTTCCTGAAGAGCACACAAGCAATGCAGAGATCTTCGGTCTGTTTTGCATCGTTGCAAATATTGCTGAAGCACTATCATAAATATTGTAGTAAATATTTTCACCATGTAAATTTTCTTTTGTACGATGATGAAAGGACTGACAGGATAACCTGGAGGTATGCACACTCATCTCTAATCTGTCCAGCCTGGGTTCGAATCCCGGCCCAGCTATAAGCCCTGGTGTTAAGCAGGAAGGGCAATTTATCAATGTGTGTGCTGTCCATCCGGTAGATGTTAAACTGGGTGTCCATTCTGGTCACATTGGTCGGTGGACGTTCAAGATCCCATGGTGTCCTTCGTCGAGAATAGGTGAGCTATTGCCGCCACTGCAGTTAGATTCCAACTTCCTGCCTTGACTACCACTGGGAAGGCAAACACAAACCACCTAGTATAATCCTTGTTATGGGACTGCTTTGGCAACACGTAACTTGCTTTTGAGCAGAGCACCAGAAGGAAGGAAACAACTATAAAATGAATGAAAAGAAAAGGTGAGGTTAAGGTACAGTATGTAGGCAGTAAAATTTTTTTTGTCGTTTTCGAAGTGTTTATCTGTTACTAAAAGTTTTTTTTTCTGCGTTTATCTATTATTATATTATTACTTCAATGTTAAGCTCCGAGCAGGTATAACGACAACTATTTCTGTGATCAAGATGTGCTTTGGGGATCACACAGGATCGAAAGAAAACAAACAGATCATTTTTGCTAACGTTTTGGAATTGTTTACAGTAATTACATTTTTATTTGTAAGCATTTTTAATGAAACTGATATTATGAGCATTAGTGTTCTTAAACTTTTAAAATTCTCCCTTATGAATCAATAGGCCACTGTGAGCCTAACCCCCAATTTCCCCATTGAAACAATTCCCCGGCATTCGCAAATTCGCGATTTGCGGCAGTTTTCAAGAACATATCCTCCGTGAATGTCGGGGTTTTACATTTTTATTTGTAAGCATTTTTAATGAAACTGATATTATGAGCATTAGTGTTCTTAAACTTTTAAAATTCTCCCTTATGAATCACTAAGCCACTGTGAGCCTAACCCCCAATTTCCCCATTGAAACAATGCCCCGGCATTCGCAAATTCGCGTTTTGCGGCAGTTTTCAAGAACATATCCTCCGCGAATGTCGGGGTTTTACGGTACATAGGTGCACACAAACCACGACATCAGCAGCAGCAGAAACAACAACTCTGTATTATTTTAAAAACAACAACATTTTTTCATGTGTTTCACTTCATTTTATATCCTCATTGAGATTCAGATAGACATGCAATGTGTTTGTGAAGTACAACTTCCTGTCTTTTGATTAAACCTGTCAGCAAATCAATGCCTGGCCACGCCTAGTGTATTTAAAATCTAAACCGGTGGATGTTGCCAACATTTAAAATACAATGCATTACCAATTCATGTGTATTTAATTAAATGTGTTTATGGCATCAGTTTCCTTTTGATATTATATCTTCCCCATTCAAAGTAAACACTGGGCTTGCAAGATGGCTCAGAGGGAGCACATACTCACCTTCGAGTTATTTAATCTGGTTTGATTCCTGACCTGAATACATCATTCTGGTGGTTGTGGAAACAGGTATACAGGACCCTAAAAGGGGATGTTAAGCCTACTGTCCCATCTTCTAGTATTTCCTGTATCTCCTCCTACCTTTTATAAGGCATGGGCTATCGCGTGGTTGGTACCATCGGCAAATTATGAACTTTTGCCATGATCGATGGAGCAGCACTGGATTTGCATTATATCTGCACAAACCAGCAGCCAGGTGGTGCATGCATATTAATGAAGGAATGCAATAATGCTAACGAAAGCAAATCAATATGTGTGGAATATATGTTACATTTCATAAAAATGTCTTTCCTATTTTAATCCTTAAGTGGATATTTGGGGTATCATTTAATTGCAAGAGCAAATTATGAAACAACTAAAATATAAATTATTTACCAAAGCAACAAAGCAGCATTTTTTTTTCTTAAGCACATTTGGAAGTAAAGCAAGAAGTTGCAGCAGTTACATACAATTTGTGATCAGTACATCTGTGGCCTAATTGCCCATGGCACATTGAGTCACTTTGCTGGATGATGACGACAGTATAGGTAAGAAGCACCTGTGGGGTGCAAGTGGCTTGCACAAATTTGTGAAGACATATTTTGAGTTGAAATGACCTTGTGTTCTTTGTTGCAGGTGATTTGTATGCAATTGAGTTGTTGCTTTTCACAAGTTGACTCTGCTTAAATAGGATGAAGTGGATCTGATGGATTTCTTTATGACGACTCCTTATGAAAGGTAAAATGCATTTTTCATGGTTTTAACCCCCAATTAATCGTTTTCAAACTCATTTTATTTGCACCAAATGTGTGGATTCAAATGATTCAACAAAAGTTTCTAAAACTCCAAGAAATGAACCAAAATTGATGGCCTGGTGTTCTGGCACCTTTGCCTTGTGCTATTTATACTATGCATTATTACAAATTGGCATTGTTTGACTTTGGCCCTTGAGATTCAATTAGGTTTGCTAACATCCAGAGTAAGATTGCATCATATATTTTCCATTTTATGATGTCTGTCATTAGAATGTGTTTGCCAGTTGCCTGCTCACTGTAAACCCGACTATGTAGGCCACGCTTTCCATATCAGATATAAACAAGAAAAAGAGCAATCGGAGAATGCAAACCCTCGCCAGGATGTATTTTCAGTGGTTTTTAAGGCTTTAGTGTTAAAACAAATATGGCGGCCGAACCACGTGACCGATGACGTCATCATTATTTTTTTTCACCATCAGTTTATGCCGACATGGTGCTCAAGAAATTTCATCTTGATTGGATGAAGTTTTGTACTTGTCGAATTATGACGTCATAACGGAAGCACCTATGACATCATCATTAACATATTTTATTCCCCATGGAGAGTTCTTTACATTGAGCCATCTCTCAATTTTTTCTATTCAGCACTTTCGGAGATATAGAGGTGCAAAGTTTTTCGGTTTTCCAAGATGGCGGCCGACCCACGTGACCTATGACGTCATAATTATCATCAAAAAATTATACAGGTGGAGTTGCACCTATGGTGAAAATTTCCTGTCAATCGGACGAAGGGTTGCAGAGAAAATCATATTTATTCTGTGCGGACAAACAGACAGACAGACAGACAAACAAACGGACTCAAATGCAATACCCTCTCCTCTGGCGAGGGTAACTAGAACGACACTCAGTAGAGAGAATACCTTCGCCAGGCTGAACAGTTTAAGTTTTGTTTCCCACTGATAGGTCAGATCTGGATCCGACATGAACCAAAATCGAATTGTCTTGTTGTTGTCACTTACCCAACTCATCCACCAGGTTTTGTCATAACCCGTCCACAACATTTGGAAATATCATGCTATATTTCGTTTTTGGCCCCATCTCTCAATGGTAAAGAGTCACTTAAAAAAAATAATTCTCATATCCGGATCCGGATGTTCACCAAAATCAAATCGATTCCTCCTTGGCACACACATCCAACCTGCCCACCAAGTTTTGTACAAACCCATCCTTAAGTTTTTGAGATATCGTGCTCACAGGCAGACAAACAGGGGTGAAAACATAGCCTGCGTCCACCATTGGTGGCGGAGGTAATAAAAATCTATATTTGTTTGGATGAAGCTATCCAATAAAGCTCTATATCAGAAAGGCAGTTTTGGTGATCTAAACCTTAACTCGGATTTGGTATTTCCATCTCTGAACACATAATGTATGATTCTCGGATCCCATGTGCACCATTCATATACTGTACTGTGTTCATTTATCCATTGTCTACTTATGCCTTTATAATTGATGTAAAAGTTAATTCTCTTTATGTTTTGCTATTTCTGTGCATGTGTTTGGTGTATAAGTTCCATGGAGAGCTGCTACACACACATGGACATACAGACATAGACACGAGATAACACAGGACTGTTAGATGAGTCAAACCCAGCCACTGAGCTTGGGGTAAGTGCTGTCATTTCCTGGGGCACTCTGGATACCAGCAACACCACAACAATGGTGCCGCCTTTCTTACCACACTCAGCGGGGAATTTCCTCAGGAGGAATTGCCTCCTCCCTTTGGACGTCAATATATGGAGATTGTCTGTACTCTTATTCTTTTAATTGCTGAATATCAAGCAAGGAAGCATAAAGTTCCATTTTTTGAACTCTTTGGTATGACTTATTTGTTGTTTCAGTTAATTTGTGAAAACATGAAATGTAGAGTTGCTGTTTTATTATTTTTGCAAAATAGCCGACCACCCCCGTCCATACCTGACATCAATGTTTGACCAGTGTAATGGCCGTACGCTGTGGCATGATGAGCAAACGTGCTACAGGCATCAACCGCAACTCCTGATTGGTCGGGGCGCAGCTCTGCTAGTGGGTGATTTGCCAGCATAGACGGGGTGGCACCTGTTAAGGACCCATTGCTGGCCCTCTGTTTGAGGCTCATAGCGGATGGACGCACATCTACAAGCAAAGGAAAAAGGAAACACAAGCAAGACACCATGAGGCCATGTAGGAGCCAGCCGGGAGGGTAGGTAGCCACAAGGGCTGACCACACATTTGGACAAAGAAAATGTATAAACTAGCATTGCTTGCTGTCAACAGTGATGTTTGGATTAGATGTATTCATGTGTTTCAAATGAGAAGCTCATTGTCTCCATACATATTTCATGCATTATGATATATGCCAATTGGATTTTCACAAACGGTAGCATTTAATCACATTAATCAGAATTGAACAATATGTAAATCCACCAGCATGAATAAACACAGACAGGGATAAACCAACTACAAGCACACTTAACCCCATTTTACCAAAAAAAAACCAAACAACCTCAAAGCAATTATAGACAGTCATAAAACAAGAAATAATGAAATACCAAAGTAAAAATGCTTAAAAATACAATTATAAAAACCTATATACTTATATGAACTAGCAACGGTACCTGCCCTATGGGCGGGGCTTCAATTGGGAAGCCAAAATGAAGAGGCAAAATATCAGAAATTGAAGGCTTTTTTTATTTTAAACGATTCATATAAACATCCGTTGAATCATATCACACGTAAATCATCAAAATCTAAACAGTACATGGTGCCCATTTTGAAAAAAGATTGAATTCTGCAAAACGGAAGCGGCCGCTGCACCTGTTTCTCAGTCGCTTTGCACACGCTGCCATGTTACTTCGGAGCCGCACGTTTATATAGGAAGAGTTCGTCAGGAGTCGATCTACTCTCTCCTGGTACGTAGAATAAACTATTTGTAGAATTTCAACAAAAGCCATCACTGTTCATATCAGTAAATATTATTCCATCGTGTTTGGAAAAACTGGAAAATTGGAAAACTTGGAAAAACAATATAGCCTATTTTACTCCCAGGGGTCCCAGGAATACCCACCCAAAATATCGTTGCGATCGGTTGAGCCGTTTTTGCAGTACCTTCAAACGGACGGACGGACATTTGGTGAATTATAGTAAGATGCCTCATCCAACAACAAACATTTCAGCATCCAGGTTTCTTCAGCTGTCTTTCAGTGGTTACTCCCTCTTTAGCACCCTCTATAAAGCGTGATAGTTAACATTGCAATAATGCAATTTTCAGAAGTTGCACATGTAGAATCATTTTGGACTGTTGGCTTTATTGTGGATGGAAATTCTTGTGAATAAAAAAAAAATCACTAACTCACTCCTTTACCCAAATCTGACCTATTACTTCCCCGTGTTTTTCTTTCCTCCATATGACAGCTGAACATGTCGATGCAAAGTGTATGGTAAGTCATTTCCGAGTGTCTTACACGATTTGTTTCCCTGCTTTAACTTTCATCTGCCATTTTTGTTTCTTTTTCTTGACCGACCATTTCATCTCTGCGCCTTTCATCGCCTGCCATCTGCTCTGTGTCTCAATGGACACGTTTGTGTCGTCGCGGTGGCCTTAAAGACTATTTAAAAAAACATACAATATTCCACAGTAGCTTTCAGGGCTATAACCATTCTTTACATTTCTTGGTGTGGGAGGTGTCACCCACAGGTAGAAAACTACCGCAAACGACAATATATCTGAGGTAACTTAAAAGCCAAAAGCAGTGTAAATCATTAAAAAATATACATTTGTCACCCTTTAATTATTGCCTGCTCGTGTAATGCCACCACTATTACAGCTCCATCAGAAATGACCTAAAAAACACAAGCATGAACTCAAGATAGCTACATAAAAATATATAAAAACTAGAACGGCAGTAGAGTAGAGAGCAAACCTCTGCAAGGCTGAACAGTTTACATTTCGTATCCCACTGATTGGGCGGATCTGGATCCGGACCTGAACCAAAATCGAATTGGCTTGCTCTCGTCGCCGAACCAACTCATCCACCTAGTTTTGTCATAACTCGTCCACACCTTTTTGAAATATCATGCTATATATCTTTTTTGGCCCCATCTCTCAATTAGTCAGGTTTGTTATGTAATTTCGTTCTTTTTTTGTGGAGATTAGCAAAACTATACATTTTTGGAAAGCTGATAGCACCAGGAATCCGAAAAACCATGTTTCCATTTGCGCAAATTTTTCTTTGGCGGCCATATTGGATTTTCAAAATGGCCACCATCGGAAACCTATTTTTCGCGATATCTCAACATCCGAACCACCTAGAGTGCTGATTCCAACACCTATACCCACATTTTTGGGGATGAGGAATCACATGAAGCCATCTAAAATAATCTACACCTACCCTGGGATACCAGGTGGCAGCCTACAGCGGATTTTCAAGATGGCCACTTTCAGGAAACATGTTTTTTTCTGAATATGTATACCACATTGAGTGATGTTTCGCTACATTGTGGCACACGGATCATAATTATGAAACCACATCCCTCATATATCCTAAACAGGTGATTTATGTATTCAAGAGGTAAGTATATAGAGATGAGGCTATACAATCCATAATTATACATGTAATAATTACTTTTATTTGAACATAGAATATTTCCCATAGATGAAATTTTATCTTTGTCAACATTCATCAACATTTTGTCCTCATAGGTTTTCAAATGTCCTCATCACTGTCGTCAGAGCAGAGAACAGGTTGACAGTCATCGTCGTTTTCACATTCGGAGCTGCACAAACACAAGTCTGTGCATGCCAAGTCATTGGCACGGCACGAACACCGTCTCGATGAGCAGTCTCCTTTGCACTGACATCTGACCATCTCAAGTATTGCTTTCGGTGCTGGTGGTACATCTGTCATTAGTGGTTTCAATTCCCCATCGTTGTCCTTGAAGTAGCCATGTTGCTGTGGATCCAGGAACACTTGATGTGCGATAGTAGCCTGAGCCCATACCCTTGCCTGAAGATGTACACGATCAACATGCTGATTTAGAGCCCCTAGCGTTGGAGGTAACTTGTGACTTTCAGTCATGTGTTTACAGAAGAGGTACCAGCGCAACTCCGGAATGCTGTTGATACATATTCCCTTTGGTACGTACACTGCACATACAAATCTTGCCAAGTTGGACATCTGATCTGCGGTCACATCTGCAGCATCACCGAGCATTCTCATGGCCTGTATCACGTCACTATCGGCTCTGACGAAAGCTTCAAACCATGTTGTTTTGCCTATTCGCGAAAACCGTCCAGTATTGTCTGCTCCTGTGAATGTGTGGAATGCTGGCAATGCCTTGGCCTTTTCGACGCCAAGATTGTTCCAGATTGGTTGTACTTGCACAAGGCCCGACACAAGGGAGACAGCAGTGTTTTTGAGCAGAACATCATAGTTAGCTATGACCAAGACCAGGACATCCGTATCAGGAGAGAAGAAGGTAAGCTGTTCTGCGTTGGGATTGCGGCGAGTTGCCAGCACTGCTTGGTGAATCATCAGAGTGTCTGCCTCCTCATGATTATTGTCTTCAAAATGCACGCCTTTGTTACTCTTGGCCTTTCCTGCTGCACATATAATTATCAGCTTGGAGGCATCTCTGTTGTACTCCAACGTTTTCTCAGCCAGATATTCTGCCAAATCTGACTTTGTCTGATCGTGTGACAAGAACCGCTTCATGGTGATGTGTTGGATCTTGGTATTGTCCTTCACTTGGTACTGGACTGGATTGTGCCCCCCTCGTCTTTTTTGTCTTGTGCTTTGCTTCAACGAATCGGCCTTGTAAGTATCAAACACGAGGATAACTTCGTCAAAATGTCTTGTCAGTGACATCAATCTGGTATTAAAGCTGACACTGAGATCTTCAACGGTTACTGTTGCAGCTGGTTTTGTCGACAATTTCTGTACAAGAACCATGGCGTCGACTACTGCTATTTTCATAGCTGCAGAGTTATGGACTTGAGCTTGAGGAGTTGAGGTCGGAGCTAAGTCACCCGGAGCTAAGTCTCCATGTTTCACAAGGAGATGGATTAACTTTGACTTGTCAAGGCAAGGAAGCAGGTCACCGTTTGGTGCGAACAAGGCGCGAGGTGTAAGGGTGAATTCGTAGTTGCCTATTGCGTCTTTCTGGTCAACATCACGGCTTGATTTTGTCAATATCATCAGCCTTCCATACAAGTCTTTTGTTTCCTTCAAGTCGACTGACTTGTCCCTGAGCATGATCTTGGTCTTCTTCACACCAGACAAGTACATCGTGTTGTTTTCTTTTTTCACGGGTGCAAATAAGCTGACTGTTCCGTTGATTCTTTCGTCAACATACTCTTCGTACAAGTGTTGACCAATGTTGTCGATATTCAGGATTTGTGACGTGTGCTCCTCTGGGACATAGGCATGTGTGATCAAGTTGTATATGCTATTTCCTTCTGTGGTAAATGGATTGCCATGACTCATGATAGCAGCCTTGATCTTTTCAACCGCTGTATTGTTCAGATTCACTGCCCTCGGACTAAGTTCGTGGTGTTCTGTCACTTTGTCTGTTTTGGTGTCGAACTGATCTTTGAATTCTCTGGTCAGCCGTGACAATTCTGGAGAGGCCATAAAGAATCTCTGCCTTGCATTGGCATTATTGGAGATGCCTGGAAGTCCAGAATGAACCTTCATTGCTCTGTTTTCCTGTTCACAAGCGTGGTCTGCACCGATTGATACAAAGGGGATGCTAGATTTCGTTACTGAGATATTTCCATTCTCGAGTTCCCTGTATGTGGCCGGATGCGTCTTCCTCAGGTCATACATATCTGCTATGTATCGCGGCCAAAGACGTTTGTATTTGATACGATCCATGGAGAAAAATAGCTTGCTGAGTGCCTCACCAGATTCGAGGTGGAGTTTGAGATCTGCGTCCCGAGAAGCTTCCACAAAGAACAGAATTGCCTCCACTCGATGCAGGTAATTCATCAAGGACTTGAACATGGCTTTTTTGGATTGTTCTGTTTCCCAAGTCTTGAATATGTTCACAACATCAGCTGTAGTGATGACATTCAACAGTTTTGTGTTGGCTTCTTTCACACTTGTGGCTTTGGTGAACTTGTCCTTTTCTGAACATGCCTCGTCTATTTCTTCTGACATATCTGAGCAAACGGCTTTCAACTGTGGATAATCTTTGAAGAACAGGTCCAGCGCCATTTCATAAAGTGCTATATATGAATAAATATGAGCACGGAGAGTGTGTTTGTAATGCGAACATCTCAGGATCTGCCTTGTTGTTGAAGGTCCGTAGAGGTCGGCCTCTATCCACGCGTCATCAATACCTGAGTTCTCAATGGAAGTACCCAGGGCTCTCAAAGCAGCCATGACCACATGCAGCTCGCCAAGCCGAGGTACAACGGTACCTTTCAGGTCTGGCCTTGCATCCAGCAGCCTTATCACCTTTTCATAGAGGGCCATATCCCAGGAAATGACTGTAGGGTGGCTTGTACCAACAACTAAGTTCTTTAGCTGAGTTGTCTGAGAGATGACGGTCAGAAGAGTCGACCACTCGTGTGCTACTTCAGGTAGAAGGGGTAAGACTCTGACTTGTGTCAAACTGTGACTACCCGACAGCAATGAGTGGTATCCTGCCCAACCAGGTATATATGTGCTGTTTGATTTCTGCATTCTGGTGATCATAGAAGCAACCAACCATCCTAGATGTGTAAGGTGATACGCTAGTGATATACCATCCTTGCTGATGTGGAATGTGTCTGTTCTCTTTATGGTTTTCGGCACCGGCTTGTCACAATGAAGCATAGGAACCTGGTACGGGGTCACTGACAAACTGGTAGTGTCAGCTATGCTCAGTTGTGGCGCCAATGTTTCTCCTTGAGTGTCACGTTTTTGATAAACAGCAATGATTGTTCCATGGGTTGTCCCTTTGCCATCCACGCTGTCTTCAGCAAAGTCTGTGTTATCAGCTGCAAAAAACACAAAAGTTCCCTTCTTCAAAAATGGAGGGACATAAAGTCCTTGGAACTTCAGGGTGTTTTCCACAATGGCATTTGCTAGGGCTGTTTCGAGGTGCATAACACGACTGTACGAGACACAGTAACCTTGAGAGCAGAGACTTTCCAGGAGTTTCTTGTTTCTTGTGTCATGGTGAACTGCCAAGGCTAATCCTAGAGACTGTGGAGTTTCTTGTGATTTGGTTGATCGGAAGGTCGCAGAATCAGTTTTGGGCCTATAGTTCACTTGCTTGTCAGATTTGAATCCACCCAATAGCATCTGACTAACAGTGAGTACTTCTCTGTTAACGTGAGTGGTTCGTTTTTCAGTTTCTAGTGTTTCTGTTGGCCCCACCATAACCCATCTGATCATTGCGTGGAGTGCTGCTGGAACATCATCTGTGCTGCTAGTGACCTGTATAGCATCGGATGAGTTTTCCTGTTGGTGGAAGTTCTTGATAATTCTGCGCAATGCCTTTGCTGCTTTATAGATAATATTCAGATCGTCTACTTCACTTTCTATCATGGCAGACTGAACCATATCGGATTCGCATGCATCTGGGGAGTAAAGAACAGAAGGTTTTCTCCTGTCCTTTTGCCTAACAGACGTTACGTGTGGTAGTTCTAGAAGAATTCTCTCCTTGAGCCAGTGTCTACTATATGCAGAGAAGTGGTGCGCCAATGCATCTGTGCCACCAAGCAAGTTGATGTCTGTTGTTTCAATATGTGCCATGGATAAGTATTGTTTATTCTGAGTTTGACAGTCGACAAGGCTAATCAACTCAATCAAACATGATGTTTGAAACGGATGACCTCTCTCTGTTGTTCCCTTGTTATCCTTGGTACATAACACATGGAATACATTTGTTGTCCAACATGACTTGTGGTATTGAACATCGATTGCATGTGCATCAGTGGGTGAGATGGATGTGTTTAACCTAGTTTGCAGGGTGAGATTTCCAGACAGCTCCACAGCATCGTGTAATGCTTTCCCACCATTTTCTGTTCTCAATGTGTACAATTTTTGCTCGTTATCTTCCTGGCAGAAAAAGCAATGTTCCTTAATGAATGGAGCTGTTGCAGAACGTGTAAACGGACTGGTGGTGGAAGTTGATGGTTCGTCCAGTTCTGTGCTTTTTCGCTTTTGTCCACGTTTTTTCTCTGTGTAGGAGCCGGCTGAAATGTGATATTGATGGCGGTCTTTGGCACGTTGTACCTTCTCTTTGTTGGTTGCATTTGAATAACAGATACGATGCCAAACTGCATTATTGAATTGCAGACTTTCACTTGTTTCATCCTTTAAGCGACTGTGAATTTTAACATATTTTCCATCATGGTAGGCTGCTCTATCATTAAGGGTTTGTAGCAAGTGTTCAAACGAGTCCGGTTTGGGCTGCTGGACAAGCGTTCCATATTTTGCTGAAGCGGTTTGACAAATTATGCAGTGCTGCCACTGTGTGGGCTGAGTCGTAACTTCACTCATCTTCTCTCAAGACCTGCAAATATATAAAACGACAACAGGTAAGTAATTGTGAGCTTCATGAGGTTTATTTTAAATGAACTATTAGGTCTGATATAATGACTTTCCATGTACATGAACTGAACATGTTGAAATGATTATTTTCATGTACATGAATTATGAAATGAAATGAAATGAGTAGATTATTTTAGATGGCTTCATGTGATTCCTCATCCCCAAAAATGTGGGTATAGGTGTTGGAATCAGCACTCTAGGTGGTTCGGATGTTGAGATATCGCGAAAAATAGGTTTCCGATGGTGGCCATTTTGAAAATCCAATATGGCCGCCAAAGAAAAATTTGCGCAAATGGAAACATGGTTTTTCGGATTCCTGGTGCTATAAGCTTTCCAAAAATGTATAGGTTTGCTAATCTCCACAAAAAAAGAACGAAATTATAAATCTGAACATAATGAACCTGACTAAATGTTGAAGAATCAGTTAAAAAAATTTTTTTTAACTCTCGTGTCCAGATCCGGATTCGGATCCTTAACAAAATAGAAACTATTTGTCCTTGTCACACACCCTATCTCCCAACCAAATTTCTGCTGAATCCATCCATAACCCATTGATATATCCTGGTAAACAGCAGGAAATCTCAAAAACAGCAAAAAGGGAGAGGTAAGCAGCAAGAGCAAATTAGCAGCATGAGAAGTACATGAGCAAGAAATAAGGATAAAGCACATGTAATTTATTCGTGAATGTACATCTAATGTTTTCTTCAAGATGCATCCGAGGTACAGGAGAAGGGAATATAAAGAAAGTTTATGCGAGGGATTCCAATTTGCATGGACTGTCGACTCTACTCTCTACAAGATAGTTTCAAACCTTACAGTTGACAACGTATTGGCTTTATTGTGGGATACAAGGATGTTTGGCTTGGGTCTCGGATGTATTATTAGATTGTTTTACAAATGACAAGTTGTTTTAATTACACCATCTTGGTAGTGCTGCTTCTTGATTATCTCTTTATTGATTTTCCTGATTGTTTGCAGTCAGGGTCTTTTTTATAGTTGCTCCAACAATAACAATATTATCATCTGTCCGTGGTTGTTTGCAGTTGTTGAACATCTTGGGTATAATTTTAATGGTATTTGTTATTGCATTACCATTTATCAGTTTTCAATTGTTGGTAACTTTTCTCTTCTTTTTTATGATATTTTGTTGTATTTCATGACATAATTGTTTCCCAAATCTGAGTTTGCCGACTGCAGCCTTCCTGTCTCTAGTTTTGTCCTAGTCATGGCACTTCAGTCAACCTTTCTCAGCCATCAAAATATTTAGCTCACCTAGAACATAGTTCAGGTGATATAATAAAGGTGATATAATATAACAAATACCATGAAACATTTACATTTTGTAGTCCATTGTATAAGTTAAATAAACATAAATGCAAATTTCGCATGTGGAAAAAGTAAGTACACCCTTGGCTATAATAGGTGGTATTGCCCCCCTTTGGCAGAAACAACCTCAAGTAGGCGTTTCTTATAACTATCTACCAGTCTCTGACATCGCCTGGGAGAAATTTTTGCCCACTCCTCCATGCAGAATTATTTCAGCTGTGCGATGTTTGAGGGGTTTCTTGCATGCACAGCTCGTTTCAAATCCCCCCACAACATCTCGAAGGGATTTAGATCCGGGCTTTGACTTGGCCATTCCAGAACCCTCCATTTCTTTCTTTTCAGCCATTCCTTGGTGGATTTACTGGTATGTATAGGGTCATTGTCATGTTGCAATGTCCACCTTCGGTTGAGCTTCAACTTTCCGACAGATGGCCTCACATTATCCTCAAGCACCCTCTGCTACAATGAAGAATTCATAGTGGATTCTATGATGGTGAGCTGCCTAGGCCCTGATGCAGCAAAGCTGCCCCCAAACCATAATATTTCCACCACCATGCTTTACAGTTGGTATCAGGTTCTTGTGGTCAAATGCTGTCTTTGGTTTTTGCCAAACATGTCTTCTGCTACTGTGGCCAAATAGCTCTACCTTTGACTCATCTGTCCAGAGCACATTGTTCCAGAAGTGCTGGTCTTTGCCTAGGTGTTCATTGGCAAACTTTAGTCTTGCCCTGATGTTCTTTCTGGACAGCAAAGGTTTCCTCCTGGCACACCTCCCATGTAGATCAAATTTGTGCAGCCTCTTTCTAATGGTAGACTCGTGCACTTTGACATCAACAGTGGCAAGAGCTACCTGTAGGTCCCGTGATGACATTCTGGGGTTCTTAGAGACTTCTTTCAGCAGCTTGCGGTCTGCTCTTGGGCTGAACTAGCTGGGGCAGCCTGGCCTGAACAAGTTGGCAGTTGTTTGGAATCTTCTCCACTTGTAGATGATCTTCCGGACAGTCGAATGATTGATTTCAAATTGTTTGGAGATCTTTTTAAATCCCTTCCCAGACTCGTAGGCATCTATAACCTTCTTTCTGAAGGCCTCAGAGAGCTCTTTTGATCTAGGCATGGTGACGCCGCACACTTCAACAACAAAGAGCAAACCAAACTAAATGTTTGAGGTTTAAATAAGACAGGTTCCTCCAGATCCTCTCTGACAATGTTCTAATCATTTGCACCTGAGCTGGTGCACCTGATTCTAATTTAGGTATTTAAAGTAGTGATAAATGTAGGGGTGTACTTACTTTTTCCACATGCGAAATTTGCATTTATGTTTATTTAAATTATACAATGGACGACAAAATGTAAATGTTTCATGATATTTGTTATATTATATCACCCTTATCTATCAATATTGTTGAAATGAAGATCAAATAGCTGTATGTTGAAATATGTTGAAAAAGTCAAAACTTTACATGGGGTGTACTTACTTTTTCACGTGACTGTATATTATTCTCAATCCAGCTCTTATTTTTACACTGATCCATCCATCACACTACGATTTGCAACCAGAAAGGTGAGCTACAGGATTACTGGTCCTCTATTTATATTCGCAGTACTGTTCATATTGTTCTGCCATCTCTTATTGATCATAAATTGCATGCTTTCCACACTGAACCTCGACAATAACTTTTCAGGTTAACTACCATAACTCATGTCAATAGTCCACCTACAATGTGTGTGTGTGTGTATGTATATATATATATATATATATATATATATATATATATATAGCTCAGTTGACTTTTTGCTCCACCAAATAACAGCGAAACGGAGTTGAGTAAAACAGTGAAAATTCTACAGATGCTGTGATAAATAACTACCTCTGTCGGTTTGAATGTTTGAAAGAGAATAGACGTCTGGATCAATTTTTGAATTAAATTTAAATCCCGATTTGTATATATATCTCTATATATAAAGGAGGAGTGTGTGTGTGTGTGTGTGTGTGTGTGTGTGTGTGTGTGTGTGTGTGTGTGTGTCTGTCTGGATGTCCGCTTATAACTCAAGAACTACACATCGGAGAAAAGTTTTAGACACAGATTCGGAATCAGCATAAAATCCTGGTGGTTATAGGCTACGTTTTATTTTAATATCAATGGTTTAAAAAACCGCGCCAGCTGCAATTCCATGGTGTAGTTTGTGGCGACGCTATTGCCCCTTTCCGATCCCGCGGTTGCGCGTACGTACAGTATACTGTACGTACATATTTATATATTTTCAATGTGCTTTTTATTGTATTTTTAATTGTTTTTTAGCTTCTTTTATTGTTAATTTATGTACTATTGTATTTATTTTAAATATATTTTAAG
Organism: Myxine glutinosa; assembly: GCF_964187855.1. NCBI lineage: Eukaryota > Metazoa > Chordata > Myxini > Myxiniformes > Myxinidae > Myxine > Myxine glutinosa. The sequence goes on along the minus strand of NC_136268.1, from coordinate 62,690,533 downwards.
GAAAACAAATGTTTTCACGTCCGTAGGAGTGACGTAAAGTCGCACATAATGACAAAATGCGCGCCATTTTTTCGCGCCAAGAACAAATAAACGGTAGTTGAGATTTTATTTGAATTCGAATTCCATTAAATTTCAACTGTTGGAAACAATAATTATTTCAACTGTTGGAAATTGAAATAATTATTGTTTCCAACAGTTGAAATTTAATGGAATTCGAATTCGAATAAAATCTCAACTAAAAAAAAAACGTCGCGTTTTAAAATTATGACGTCATCAGCGTTTTTCGGAACGTTTAATTTTTCAACTTCATATTCGGAATCAGTACGTCCCAGAGCAACTACAGCACACCTTAAATGTTTAAAAAACCTTCGGGTTTTAAAATTATGACGTCATCAGGGTATTTCGTAACGTTAATTTTTCAACTTTGCCGACAATGACTTCCGACTACCGGGTTCGGAATGCGGGACCAATGCCATTTGACAGGGAATAAAAAATAAATGCGACATTCAATTGATGACAATGACTTCCGACGACTCCCCCCTCCCCCCTCCCCCTTTCTCCCTCCCCCACTCCCCCTCCCCTCCCCCTCCTCCCCCTCCCTTCCCCCCATGGCCTTCCCTTTCCCCCCTACCCCCCTCCCCTCCTCCCCCTCCCCTCCCCCTACCCCCTTCCCTTCTCCCCTCCCCCCTTGCCCCTCCCCCTCCTCCCTCACCATCTCCCCCTCTTCTCTCCTCTCCTCCCCCCCTCCCCCTTGCTCCTCCCCTCCCCCCCTCCTCCCTCCCCCTCCCTCCCCCCTCCCCCCTTGCTCCTCCCCCTCCTCACCTCCCCCTCCCCCTCCACCCTACCCCCTCCTCTACTCCCCTCCCCTTCCCCCTCCCCTCCCATCCTCCCCCTCCCCCCCTCTTCTCTCCTCTCCTCCTCCCCCTCCCCCCTCTTCTCCCCTCCCCCCCTCTTCTCCCCTCTCCCCCCTCTTCTCCTCCCCACCCTCTCCTCCCTGCCCCCCCCGTTCCCCTCCCTCCCCTTCCCCCTCCACTCCCTTCCCCCTCCCCTCCCTTCCCCCGTCCGCAATGCGGGTACTTCCCATGGCCAGCTGTACGTGGGCTGCTCGAGGGTTGGAAAACCAAGCAATGGTTTTGCCATGTCTTGGCACCAAGTAAGTGTTGTCTTGGCAACCAACCAATGTCTTGGCACCAAGTAAGAAAACCAGAAATGTTGTATACCAAGAGGTTTTGAGAAATTGACAATTGACAAAACGTCATGTAGGAAATGTACTGTGATATTGCTCTAAAATATACATGTTCTTTTCATCATATATTTGTCTTATTCTTATTCAACCCGGGCGAAGCCGGGTACCTCAGCTAGTATATATATATAAACGCGAGTTGTCTGTGTGTGTGTCTGCGTTTTATTCAGAGATGGCTGAACGGATCTTCATCAAACTTTCAGAGGTTCATCAGTGAGTGCCTGGGGGTGTTTTAGGCAAAAAAAAAAATTTAAAAAAAAAGTTCGTTTTTTTGGAGTAAAATAAATAAAAAAATAAAAAAATAAAAAAATAAAAACCGCTCGATAGTGCCAAAGCCTTTTAAAATGAATGATAGGTATATACAAATACACATTCGCATAAATAAATACAAAACAATTACCAGACATTTGAATACAAATAAATCAAACAATTCCGGAAGTGTACAAATTTGATAGTACGGCTTCTTCTTCTTCCTGATCAGCATCACACTTAACTCAGAAACACGAGCCACATTCACTCAGAAACGTGAGCCACATTCACTCAGAAACACGAGCCACATTCACTCAGAAACGTGAGCCACATTCACTCAGAAACGTGAGCCACTCCCCTTCCTCTCCTGCCTCCCCCTCCCCTTCCCCCCTCCCCTTCCCCCTCTCCCCCCCTCCTCTCCCCTCCCTCCCCCCCTTCCATCCCCTTTAAGATATAAATTCTCTGTAAAAGAGCTTCCACTTCTGACTGCTCCCCTTCCCCCTCTCCCCACCCTTCCCTCCTCCCCTCCCCCTCTAAGATATAAATTCTCCGTAAAAGAGCTTCCACTTCTGACTGCTCCCCTTCCCCCCTCCCCTCCCCATTTTTTTTTTTTCAGGTGTGGAGTCAGATTCCAATTGTGGGTGGAGTCAGGCCAGATGTCTAACCAATGGCTGTAATGAAACATACAGAGTGGCCGCAAAGTCCCTATGCATAATAGTGTGTTCTCTGTTACTTATTTAGGTATGGCTTCAGCATGACGGACACCAGTGAGTACACGATAGAAGAGAGACTGATTACTTGTGTTTGGGTTCACGACCGCGTGTGAGAAGGAGCAAGTTTCGAAGACATAAGGACAAGATTTTCGCAGAGGTTCGATAAGTCAGCTCCTATGTGTGACAAGATGCAGGCATGGGAGAAGAAAGCTTTTTCAACAGGAAGTGTCCTTGATTTAAAGCGTTCTGGTCGTCCAGCATCACGTCAACGCAATGTGGACATTATTGAAGCGTCCTGCTCAAGATCACCACTGAAATCATCTCGAAAAATATCTTCTGAGTTAGGCATTACATGCTCAACAGTCCAAAAATAATGAAAAAGGATCTGGGATTGAAGCCATCTAAGCCTGGATGTGTTAATGAGCTTTACGATAAAGACTTGGCCACTCGGGAGGCTTGCAAGGCTCTTCTGCAGCGATTTCCCACCATTAAATCAAGACGGAGCGTTTTTTTTGGATCAGTGTGCTATTTACCTCAGCAATCGATCCAGGAATGTTTATTTTTGATGCAAAGAAAATCCTCATTTTATGAGGGAATTGAACAGCACCCTCCTCCTGTCATGATGTGGGCAGCAATTTCAGAAGATCACTCCATCGGGCCATATTTTTTCGATACAAGTGTCAATCACACTGCTTATTTGAACATGCTTCAGATGTGGTTTGTTCCACAACTGCGTGAGGGAGTTTTCGAGGCAACAGCTATCCTGCAACAATATGGTGCACCAGCACATTATGCTCTAGCAGTTAGAGAATATCTCAATGACAAATTCAGTGGACGATGGATTGGACGTGGATCTGAGATAGTGTGGCCTCCTCAAAGTCTGGACTTAACATGTGACAACTCGCTTTGGGGCATTGTGAAAGAGGAAATTTCTCATCTCTGCCTAACAACAGTGGAAGACCTCAAAACAGCTGTCAGGGGCTGCTTTTATAACCTCCAACCCTCAACATGGAAGAAGTTGTCCAGAAGAACACAGAGAAAAATTCAAATTTGTGCAGAGAATGGAGGGGGGCATACAGATAAATTCTCACTAAATTCTAACTGCGTGCATAGGGACTTTGTGGCCACTCTGTACATACACATTTTGAGGTTCGGCTAATTATATACACAAAGAATTAAGTTAAGCACCCCCCCCCGTTGTTTTACAACCTCGCACATTACAAGTTTGTTGTCGTCAAAACAGTGTAATATACCCATGATATTGCTATATTTTCTGGAGAAGTGATATTATGGTCACATAAAAACATAACAATCATGCCGTTTTCAATATTTTATTCTGAATAATTTAAGGTGAAAATTTTTGGGAATTTTAGGCATATTTTCACCTCAATTTAAGTATGGAGCTATAGGTCCATCACGGACAGTGTGGATGACGTTTATGTTTTCTAACGTACAGTCATTGTTCTGAGAAGACCTCTAGCGATCTTTGCGTCAATAACGTGTGTAGGACCCACGTGATCGGATCACTGACTCAACCCTACGTCTCATAGACTCTGTAAGCCGTCGTATGCGTTGCTGTGGCAGGTTGTTCCATTCCCGATGTAATGCACGTTCCAATTCATCCAGATTGGCTATTGGAGGGACCATCTTCGCAATTTGTCGTCCCAACATGTCCCAAACGTGCTCGAGGGGGTTCAACCTGCCACAGCAACGCATACGACGGCTTACAGGGTCTATGAGACGTAGGGTTGAGTCAGTGATCCGATCACGTGGGTCCTACACACGTTATTGACGCAAAGATCGCTAGAGGTCTTCTCAGAACAATGACTGTACGTTAGAAAACATAAACGTCATCCACACTGTCCGTGATGGACCTATAGCTCCATACTTAAATTGAGGTGAAAATATGCCTAAAATCCCCAAAAAATTTCACCTTAAATTATTCAGAATAAAATATTGAAAACGGCATGATTGTTATGTTTTTATGTGACCATAATATCACTTCTCCAGAAAATATAGCAATATCATGGGTATATTACACTGTTTTGACGACAACAAACTTGTAATGTGCGAGGTTGTAAAAAAACGGGGGGGGTGCTTAACTTAATTCTTTGTGTATATATAGATAGGCTGCTCAGATCAAAACTCATGTCTAGTCTGGGTTTGATTCCCCATGGAATTGGTCTCAACAAATACTCCTTTTTATTGCAGTGCCTGCAGAATATGTTGCACCGCAAAGGAAGCTGCATTTTGGAAGGTGTAAAGCCACCTGCCCCATTTCCAATTCGATTGTGGATGTTAAAAGATCCTGTGGATTGTAACTTTCAAAAAGAGTAAGCCATTGTATGCAGATCTACCCTGACTAAACTTCCTGCTTGTGATTAGCTCCTCAATAACACTCCCTAATCAAATTCAGAGGTACAAGTACTCAGGTGTTGAAATGGCACAGCCACGATGGGCCAATTGGTCTCCTCTACATCCTGTGGGGAGGTATCTCTTTGTATATTCTTGAATAAACATTGTCTGTTGCTTTTTTTTTTTTTAAAGAAAATATGCATCTTAACTTCCAACATTATGAACATACAAGTCGCATTTTCTTGCTATATTCTTAATCTAATGATGTCGTGACAGTACAAGCTATCTTTTTGAGACATACATTTCCAATAGTTGATGTTTTATGATGACATTGTTGTTAAAGCAGCACGTGAAAAGTTCCCGGTCTGAATTATCCCATTTTTTGAGATTAATTAAAATACATTTTTTCAGTAATTCTTGTAGAGTTACTTTATTTATTTATTTTCCACAAATGAAGCTAAAATAAAACGATTTCACGCTGAAATGGAATAATCACCATTGTGTTATTTCCTACTTCAGTTTCCAGCCAAGAAAGAACTTTACACAAACATCTCACACACACACACACACACACACACACACACACACACACACACACACACACACACACACACACACACACACACACACACACACACACACTGCAATGACATACATTTGGGAAAGAGTCTTTGGGGGTTATTCCAAGCATGAGACGTTTTTTGTCAAGCATGGAATACGATCACTGTCACATTCACCGCCCTCCTGGGTAATTAGCTCAGCTTAGGCAATTTAATTACTGCGTGTAATTTACTGGTGTGATCAATTCATTGAGGCTGTCACAGTGCCGATGGGATTAGGGGGTTTTGATGTTTCAAAGTTCCATATTCCCATGGCCACTTGCTCTGAGGTTCTCCTTTGCTTTAACATATTTCCAGGGCCCATTGCCAGGACACACTATTGAGACCTAGTTTTGGGGATTTCAGATGCCAATACTAACTGCCGAGGCCTTACACCGAGTATCTGCATTCATTCTTAAAAATAAAATATCATAAAATTTATTTCTGTACTTATGCAGGCTAAGCGGTAGTTTGCTTAAATCTGATCTGTCTGGTTATGAGATAGATTACCAGTGAAGTTGATTCCACACTAAAACCACTCTTGTGATAGACATGATGTGGAAGTAAAATGTCCCAAGTCATATTTTGGAACAGGAGACCTTATTTATTTATTTTTTATATTTTTGTATACCAGATCGAGGCTCGTGAAAGAGCGAACATTAATCACACAGAAAGACAAACCGACACATAAAACATATAACATCGGGAGCGGTAGACAAGATGGGGAGAGAGGGGGAAGGACACAAACACAACATTTGAGAGCAGGGACCGAGAGACATGGAGACATCGAGAGATCTGAGAGAGGGCGAGGGCTTTGGGGGGGGGGGGCATGGGAAGGGGGCGGTGGGAGAGGTATAAAACATATGGACATTGCCAGGACTTCCAGGAAAGAAGTTGGAATTTCAAACAAGGTGGATCTGGGGTGAATTAGCGGGGGTAGAAAAGATCAAGGTTTTGGATGGGGGAAGATAAGAGATGGTGGTGAACAGCTGTTTTAAAGATCTGGAGGGAGGAGTGGGATTGAAGGGAGTGAGGGAATTTGTTCCAGAGGTGGGAGAAAAGAGGAATGAAAGAGTGAAGGTGAGCAGAGAGCCGAGATTTCGGCAGTTTAACCATCAGAGGGTTGCTGGCAGATCTTGTGCGACCTGTAGGAATATTTGGGGGACAGAGCACAGAGAGAGCTGGGGGTGCAAGGCCGGAGAGGAGTCGGTAGAAGACAGAAAGACCACCTACCTGCCTGCGGTGAGTGAGTGAAAGGCCCTCAGAGATAGCTTCATCGCGGGAGATTCCAATAATTCTGAAAGCTTTGGTTTCAACAGCGTGAAGCCGAGCTAGGTGTGAGGCAGGAGCACCAGCCCATAGGGGAGAACAGTATTCCATTGAGCTGCGGATGAAAGCCTTGTATGTGGTGAGGAGCTCAGGTGTGCCGAGGAAGGACTTCGCACGACAGAGGATGCCCAGTCGGCGACTGGCTTTGGAGGCCAGCTTGGAAATGTGGTTTTCCCAAGAAAGATCATGGCAGATAGTGAGACCCAAAAGCTTGAGCGACAGAACTTCTTGGAGAGGATTGTACATTTCATTGTTTGAATTTCAACATTTCAATTGATACATTGTTTATATGAACCCTCATTATTAAGCCCTATTCTATCACAAGCCGGACAATTCTCTCATTTATCATATGGAGAGTCTGGAAATTCTAAATATCCTTCAGAACTTATCATATTTATATGGTAAATTTTTACTTAAACTAAACGCAAGTTTATTCATTAATAAATATAATGTTTCAAAGCACAAAAGACAAATTTCAATCAATCTCTACTTTGGTGGAAGATATAGAAAAATATGTCAAAGATGTTAAATTGAACAAAGATAAATATGGAAATTTTTGGGTAAAACCAGTTATGGAAAATAACATGAGCCCCTCTATTTCATTTAAAGGAAGAGCTCTAACTATACCTGGAAAGACATGGGTTGATACCACATTAATTGTAATAATGGATGAGGTAAAAAGTGACGTAATTATAGAAAAACATAATGTGGATATGAAGTGAAATTGATTTTTGAAGTTATGTTTTCATCAGTATTAACGAAATACTTTCAACTTTCCCATTGCTATTGAAAGTAACATATCATTACAAAGCAAAAAGATTGCTTTAAAATATTCTTGGTCACATAAAGTCACTGGTACAATACTGAATGCCACAGCTTGCCCAATCGATTGGATAATCAAAATTGAATAACAAATGGAAATATTTACTCGATGCCACCAGTGCCAGGCATTGATCAGAAAAGCTCATCGAGTTTTCGCATAACTGCCAAACATGGCTGGCAACTTTCCCTTTACAATGACAGTTGGCTGGAGATGGCATTTCATTATCTGACCCACTTTTTCAAAGATAATCACGTACATTTCTGTTCCCAGTCTTTGCGGCTCATTTCTCGTGTTGGTTTTACATATTTAAACAGAATACTTGTGACAATGTCATCTTCCCAGGCTAGGATCTAACTCCAATTTGAAATGACACAAGTCATAATCTCATGACATCTCGTTCTCCCACACAATTATGTACTTATGGCCATATGATCTGGATACACCAGATTTTCAAGTCTTTTGATCAGTGCAATTTTGTAAGGTTGGGAAAGAGCCACCTTTTCTTTGAGCTACTTTTTCAGTATTATTTATTATTTACACTTGACACCAAAAAAAACGCAGTTACAAAAAAGAAAAAGATTTGTCCACCACCTCAAAAAGAAGCACAATGTCACTGCATATCATTTTGATCAAATAAGTTTGAGGAGCTTCTGTGACCAACAAAATCACACCCTGGAGTCAATTTTTTTACAGTTGCATTTTTCCTTAATTAATGATCATAAGCACTGACAGTGAGTTTTGATTTGTTTTTCTGATGTTCCGCTGAATGTGTTTAATGTCAGTGGTATTACATTTTAATACAGCAATACCACTTGTGGTACATGCCCCACGTAATTTGGGCACGCTCACTTATTTATCACGTCAATGATGTTGAGTCACAACATTATGCTTTAAAGGTCCACAGCCACGGAATCTCACTCAAAATGCATTCGATGCCATCCAAATGTCTTTTTATGGTGAATTCAAATATGGCATTGATTTTTTGTTATATTCACTCTGAAACATTAAGAATGAAAGAAAACCGAACCACTTGGGAACCCCGAAAAATTCTACCCCATACCTCAAAGCCGATGACGTAATCCATGTGACGTCACCTCCAGAACGCAGCTCGCTCGCAAGCACGATCCACGTGCATTTGCTTGTTACAAATCACACACTTATTTTAACTCCAATTTACATTCTGTTTCCGCTTTTAGTGAGAAGTAGGGGTCTGTGAAACCATTCATAAACTTTTTTGGTGCAAATCGGATAATTTTTAGCCGAGTTACCTCAGACCGTGAGTTGTTAATTATATAATTCACCCATAGTTGAATACATGCAGGCCGCGCCACAGAGCGACCTTGCGGGCTTATCAACGAGGCGAGGCGTGACACACATGTGTCTCAGCATACCTCAGATCAAGATCAAGCAAATCAAAAGTAGAGTACGTACAAATTACACGGAACGGATCGCGGACCGAAGCATAGCGAATTGAGATGGCATGGACTTCGTTCTGGAGGTGACGTCATACGTCATATGATCTGGGAGCAGTAAAATTCGGGTTTTTTTTTAGGGCGGGGCTTAGCAGGGTGCAAGAGCGCTAAAAAGGAAAGGGAAAAAAATTATATTAAAAAAAATTAGCTATTACTTATTACAAGAAATCGATTTCTATTTTTTAAAAACTGATACTCATACAAATAAGTCAAAAATGTTCTGCATTGCTGTGCACCTTTAAAGCAGCCCATCTCTGTCTTACACACAAAAGCTGCTCTTTCCACTGATGATCCAGAGAGCTGACATGCTCCAAAACAATGATTCAAATATACACACAAGTTCACCGCATGTTAAAATAAATGTCAGAAAAACATGGTATGTAAAATAAAAAGATGTCGATAATCACAAAGAAACAATGCTCTTGGAGTTTATACAAAGTAAACGGCAGGTATCACTGAAGAGATGACAGAGACTTTTACTCCCTTAACAAAACTGAATATGGGATTGGAAGTGCTTCCTCTGAAAGTAAGTCAGAATAAATTGAGAGGAAACGAGGGCCATTCTTTCAATGTACAAGCTACATTTGTGTCCTTCAGCACCTGCAGTGCTGTTTTTCCTCATTATTTCCACCTGCAGTCATTATTTCCTCGACAATCCCTGCAATATCAGGCAATACTTTCTGAAAAAACCCTGCATTTATAGGTAATGCTTTTTTGGTAAGTGAAATTTTATCACACATTGTCATCCACAGCTATATGTAGTTAAAATAAAATGTTGATTGTTTTATTATTGATAAAAATAATAATTCTTTTTGACATACTTGTAGCGGTAAAAGGAGAGTTGGGAATATAAGGAGGCGTAAAAAGAAAGGAGGGTGGAACAGAAGAAAAGATAACAAAAAATTGAGATTGATTGTTTTATATTGAGGAATGTTGAGTTTTTTTGTTTTTTTTGGGGGGGGGGGGGGCATATACTCACAAATATTTTGGGAGAAAAATATGAATTTAAAGTGAACACCGAAAAATGGGATATTTTGTCCTCACATTTAATTGTGAGGTTCGTAATTTAAAAGTTAAAATAAGTAGCTTGGGGATTAAAGGAAGTCAGATTTACCTTAAAACTGCCATGGTACTGCACAAAGTGAGCTGCTTGTTCTCCAGCCGCCTGTAAACATGGCAAATTTGCCACTATCAGAAACGAAAGCGCAAGTTTAAAATATGAGCCATAAAACAATAATCCAATTTTTTTTATTTGATCCAACTACTCATTTCAGTTGTTTCAGTATGAGTTCCCTTCACTGCAATTTCTCAAAAGATTGACAATTTTTTTATCGTGTAGCTTTTTCAGATATTTCCACTCAAATATGGAAGTCCGTAAATATAAATAATCCAAACTTTGACATTCTTCATTGTCACATACACAACCTATCCAACAAGTTTCGTCCAAATCCATCCATAACTTTTTGAGATATTCCGCTATGTATCGTTTTTGGCCGGATCTCCCAATGCTGAAGAATCACTTAAAAAATTAAATAATTCTCATATCCGAATCCATAGTCAGATCTTCACCAAAATCGAATCCAATCGTCCTTGTCAGACACACAACCTGTCCAGAAAATTTAGTCCAAATCCGTCCACAACCTTTTGAGATATCCTGCTATGTATCGCTTTTGTCCCCATCTCCCAATGGTGAAGAATGGTGTTGGTGTTGGCTTAGCGGTTAGGGTGCCGACTTGGGATACCTAGGATCCTGGGTTCGAATCCCGGTCGATCGCTAAATTAACAACAGGGGGGTTGACTCAGCCTGTCATCCTTCCGAGGTCGGCAAATTGAGTACCAGCTTGCTGGGATGAATGATCCCGGTGTGTACCCCGGTTTAGAATAGGTACACCGTATCCCTGCGCATCGTAAGAGGCGACTCAGGGTTGGCGTCAGGAAGGGCATCCGGCCATAAAAACATTGCCTCAAACAGGGAACCATGATTGTCATGGGGCCCGCAAGGCTAACCCCTGCTCTAGTGGGGAAAATGGCCTTAAAACGACCATTCATTCATTCATTCATTTTCCCAATGGTGAAGAATCACGTTTTAAAATCTCTAGTAGCCGGATCCGAATCCTGATCTTCACCAAAATCTAATCATTTCGTCCTTGTCAAATACGCTACATCTCTGCCAAATTTCGTCCGAATCCGTCCACAACTTTTTGAGATATTTTGTTCACAAACGGACAGATAGGGGTGAAAACGTAACCTCCATCCACCTTTGGTGGCAGAGGTAATTAGGCTGCCCAGGGGCACTGTATTAAAGATGGTCTGCATGTGGACCCATATATATATATATATATATATATATATATATATATATATATATATATATACATATATATATATATATATAGTATGTATATATATATATATATATATACACACACATACACATCTGCAATATATATATATATATATATACATATATATATATATATATTGCAGATGAAATGTTCCTGGAAAATGCTGGAAATTTTGAATGTGGGGACATTTTTTCAATGGGAAAAAGGGGGATAGGTTCCCCGGTTCGTGTTTCATAAGGGAAAATAAAAAATCCCCTGAAAAACCGTGAATACATGAAGCACAGGGCCGTGAATGTCGAAGCAGGTCAGAACAACCACGAATATTACCACAAAAAGAATGTCGAATCACGTGGTAGGGGATGGTTTATATGCATGTACAGCATGGAAGATGCCGTAGAACTGTAATCTGCGCAGCTGGTGTGAAATGGTTTATGTGTGGCTAGAAGTGATTTTATGAGTGACACATGGAAGATGTTTTTGAAGTGTCATGTGCGAGGCTGGTGGGAGATGGTTTTTTTTGCGCTGGCTAAAAACAACGAATGCGCAAAGCACAAGCCGCCAATGTAGAAGCAGGTCGCATTTTATCAACCACGAATACGCAGGGTCCGGAATGTCTGGACCGCGAATGTCGAGGAAAGAAAATGTTGAAGATATAAATACACACACACACAAACACCCTCTCCAGTCCATATGGGACTGGGTGAAATTACTAAACAAACACCCTCTCCAGTCCATATGGGACTGGGTGAAATTACTAAATAAACAGCTAAATATGTAACTTCTGGCATGAGATACCATGGGATCTTTAGCATTCACTAGTTTGTGAAAGCAGAAGGCACAATAAGGTTGAGATCTCTCTTTTTTGGCTTTTTTGCTTTGGAGAAAGGCTCATGCTCAAAACATCCGGTGCAACTTGTTTCCCATGATATTTATAACATAGCTTTCAGTTAATAACATCAATTGTTTAACATCGCTTTTCACAGATTCAAAGCCAATTTTATTAATTGGATCTATATAGACAATGGACCTCAACAGTAAACATCTCAGAAGAGAGCATATTGTTGTTGATTTCCCTCCTTGCAGTCATTGAAGCGCACCCTGTATTATGACTATATCTATCTATAATTCCAGTAATCTCTGTCTGTACGTTTGTACGTCTGTTTGTCTGTGACCGCTGTTTCTCGACAACCACGGGTCCGATATACTTTTAACTTGCCAGGTATATTGCTGGGGACCCGAGGATGTGCCTTTTCAAGGTTTCATATTAATCGGACAATTACTTACCGAGCTATGTCCAAAAAACGATTCAACCAATCAGAGAGCAGCGAACGATCGCGTGTGCCGAACGTGGAGGACACACTCTGCCTCGGATGGCACATTTGAGAGCGTATTCATTTATTTCACGTTTGCAAACTATGTTGGCGTTAAACTATGTTTTAAAACTAATAAAACCGAATTTGCGATTCATTCGCTTTCCTGCGCGTTTGTGCACGCGATGGCGATTTCTTTACCAAACTCCGGAAGCCGTTCGCTTTGGACCAAACCATTGCATGTAAATAGAGGGGGGGGATTGTCACCGTACTCGCAAGCCGTTCGCTTTGGACCAAACCATTTCATGTAAATAGAGGGGGGGGATATAATTTTAGATATAGATATAGTACGGGCAATGCCCTAGTATTAATAAATTTATTTATTCGATCCTAAAACATTCCTATAAAGTAATCATATTAAATTTTTGCAAGCTTGAATGTAGTTTTAACAGTGTGCAAAGGCAAACCATCCTAACAATCGTGCTCTTCTTGATTATGTTCAATAACATTACAAATGGAACATTTATAAATCACTTTATAATTAGCCCATCACAAAGGGATGTACATCAGAGAGAGAGAGAGAAAGAGAGAGAAAAAAGTAGGATTTTATATTAATTTGATATTTTTTCAAAAGAAAGAAAGCTATGAGAGACAAAAGCCATTAATACATGCCTGTACAAAGGGATTTAAAATATGAGAGGGAATTCTCAGAACAAATTTGAAACAAATGGAAATAGGAAGTTGTTAACAAAAAAATAACAGAACAAAATAGATTCACATCTGGAGAAAGATCTATTACCATAGATTTTAAGGCTTATTTTGGAAACTGAGGTGGAAGATGAAGATTAGCGAAGTGAAGGGAGATGCAGTGCAGCAACAAATACATTACATAACACTGCATCACATCAAGCTGCCTGGTGGTAAGCCTACATTTTATCATGATTTTGCCATATTGCCAAAGCCTTAACGCAATCATGTGTCCAAGCTCCCACCACTACTTTATAACAGGCCCAATTATTTCCACCTTCTTGTGGAGTCAGCTGGCTCAACCTGACATTCGACTGAAAGTGGCAGGAATTTGGAAATTGTTCAGGGTGCCAGAGATAACTCACCGAGTTTTCATGAAAGGCACCATGGGATCTTTAACATCCTCCAACTAATTCACGCAGACAGATCCCCCAGCTTAAAGTCTATCCCAAGGACGGAATACTTTGTGATGCAACGCCCTGAGTGTGAAATCCCAATCCGACAGTTTAAAGTCAGCCTGGAAATTGAACCCAGACTAAAAGCAAAGCTGACTCAATAATGTACTTGTGGTCTGCTGCAGTATTCCGATTTAATATGACAAATAATTGTCACAAAGACGTTTCATTTTTAGCCACCAATAGCTTTGCATCCTTGGTTCCATGTACTGAAGATATATATATATATATAGATATATATATATATATATATATATATATATATATATATATATATATTGTATATGTGTGTGTGTGTGTGTGTGTGTGTGTGTGTGTGTGTGTGTGTGTGTGTGTGTGTGTGTGTGTGTGTGTGTGTATGTGTGTGTACCATGAAGGGCTAGATTGGTACAATTAAGTAAAAGGATGAAAATGCAGAAACATATTTGAGAGAAAAGAGTGTAGGGGCATGGAGGGAGTGGTGAGAGAAGGAAAATAAGCTTGGGATCAAAACTTCCACCAATTTTGTCGAAGCAAGTGGTCATCTATTTATTATGTATATATATATTGTTGCGGATATGAGGATTGTGTTTTTTTTTTTATTGTGTGCTTTATTATTATTATTGTTTATTCTGCGCCTCCTGCCTCCGGAGTTGTGTAAAGGTAAAAAGGGCGTCTCGGTAATTAGTCCATAAAGCATCCACGTCAGCCAATCATAGAATACCCCTGTTCGATAGCTTATATCTTATTATGTGTCTTAGGGTAAGGCTGTGTCTCCCATTAACTTAAATACTCCATTGTACCAAGTGTTACATATTTATGTGAATGTATGTGAATTACCATTCAGGTTGCTTATCCGTGTGTATTATATTAAGGGTTGTTGTGATTGGAGGGTCAGGAGCCCTTCTGAACAAGTGGCCGGAAACGGAAGTGGCCGGAAACGGAAGTGACCGGGGAGGAGAGAAAAAGACACGAGGTAAAAGAAGGAGGTTTCGTCTTCCTCGCCCCGCTCTGAAAAAAGGTGGAAGCGACCTTGCGCTGCGTGGACAAAGCGGCGTTCCGAAACCCGTCTGGCGAGAGGAGTGAGCTGGACGTGTAACTACCTTTTGACACGTCAAATCACCGTGAGTTCGTGCACGGAACCAAGCGTCCGGCACAGTTTGCCCCGTCTACAAGGACGCGTACGGGTCGCACGTTGGGCCTCGCGCGCGTTGCAAACCGCGCTTGGTTTTGCCCCGTCTACAAGGACGCGTACGGGTCGCACGTTGGGCCTCGCGCGCTTTGCAAACCGCGCTTGGTTTTGCCCCGTCTACAAGGACGCGTACGGGTCGCACTTTGGGGCCTCGCGCGCGTTGGAAGCCGCGCTGGGTTTTGCCCCGTTGCTTGGCAAGGAGGTGTGCGCTGCAGCAGCTGTCCCCGGTACGAGACGGCACGTTTGGAGCACGTCCGCCCGGGGTTCGTTCAACCGCCCGTGTGCGGAGAAGAGAGACATTGTGAGAGACATTGACCACGGAGGGAGTCAGGAGTGGGGCTCACGTGACGAATGTATAAGATGGCCATCTTAGAGTTAGTGTAGATGAGTTTACATCTTTGGGATATTGATTGCTGATGGTTGATGGTTGATTGCTCGGGGAATATATCATTGATTATTCCGGATCCTTGGTGTGGGGTTTCCTTTTGATTGGAATTCCTATTGATTGCGTTACGAAAGCTCATATATATAATACTACTTGCTGGCGAAGGTCCTCTCACGGTCCGGGGGTCACCGAGACCAGGTAGTCACCGAGGGGCCCACGTAACAGAATTGGGGGCTCGTCCAAATTACGATTTGCGGTTTCGCAATTGGGTCTACGTCCGGGATTTAAAATTGTATAAAATAATAAAATAATAATTTTTTTATTAATTAAAATGTATTAATTCATTATTAATTGGTAAAAAAAAATTGAGAAATTGGGGTAAAGTCTTGGGTGAAGGTTAACAGGTGTTAACGATAGGCACCATGGCGTTTGTGGCACAGAACTTTGGGGTAACCCCGAGTGAGGCACAGTTCCGAGCGTTGCTAAAGTCGGACCTCTTGAAATTGGCCAAACATTTTAACTTGGAGGTCCGAACTAATTTGAGGAAGGCAGAGTTGCAGGCCACGGTGATACAATCTATGGTGGGATTAGGAACATGGGACGAGTTAGCCTGGGAGTGGCTACCCGAAGAACCAGAAGACGTTGAGCTCCGGAAACTGGAGTTGCAATTACGGAGCCAGGAACGGATTAAAGAAGAAGAAAGGAAAGCAGAAGAGAGGAGAGAAGAGAAACAAGCAGAGGAAAGGAGAGTGGAACGAGAACTCCAGGAAAGGTTAAAAGAAGAAGAAAGGAAAGCAGAAAAGGAAAGAGCAGAAGAAGAAAGGAAAGCAGAAGCGAGGAGAGAAGAGAAACAAGCAGAGGAAAGGAGAGTGGAACGAGAACTCCAGGAAAGGTTAGCAGAAGAAGAAAGGAAAGCAGAAGCGAGGAGAGAAGAGAAACAAGCAGAGGAAAGGAGAGTGGAACGAGAACTCCAGGAAAGGTTAGAAGGGAGAAAAGCAGAGGAGAGGAGAGCTGCAAGGGACCTCGAAGCAGAGGAGAGAAAAGCGGAAAGGGAATTAAAGGAACGTGACATGGAGCTTCAGCAAGAAATCAAATTCAAGGAGCTGGAGTTAATGAGAGAACGGGGAGAGGCACCACCCTTGCTGACGGGGTCGACACCTAACCAGAAAACCTGGGATGTGGGCAGACATGTGAGGCTGGTTCCACCGTTCAGTGAAAAAGAAGTCGCGAAATTTTTTCCACACTTTGAGAAAGTGGCTCGACAATTAAACTGGCCGGAGGAGGCCTGGACCATACTCGTGCAAAGTGTGCTGGTGGGGAAAGCTCAGGAAATTTATTCGGCGCTACCAATGGACCAATGTGCAGATTATGAGGTACTGAAGAAGCACATCCTCAAGGCCTATGAGTTGGTTCCGGAAGCTTACAGGCAAAAATTCAGGAATGCCAGGAAGAGGGAGAGTGAGACCCATGTGGAGTTTGCCAGAGTGAAAGAAAACATGTTTGATCGGTGGTGTGAGTCAAAAGGAGTCGGGAAAGACTTCGAGACATTGCGGGACTTGATCCTGGTGGAGGAATTCCAGCAGTGTGTCCACGAGGACATCAAAGTGTACCTGCAGGAAAAGAAGGTACCAAAGTTGTGGGACGCAGCCACCATGGCAGATGATTATGCCTTAACCCACCGAATAGGGGTCCACGAACCTAACTCCTCGCCTAGATCTCCGCAGGGGAGGTGGGGAACAGCAGGTGCGGAGAACGACCATACATGGCGGCGGCCTCGAGATGATTATGGGGACAACTATGATACCCCACCGGTTCGAAATCAGAGGGATGCGGGCCCAAGACAAACTTATAGTTCGGGGGGCCCGAGGCAGACCCCGAGTTTTTCCTCCGGACCTACTTGCGCGTTTTGCAAGAAACCTGGACACTTGATGTCCAGTTGTTACCTCATGAAAAGGGACAACCCAGAGCGGAGTCCGACTATTACAACTCCGAATGCGATGGCTAGCGTAAGAAATCGCCATCAAAA
The DNA here is from genome assembly GCF_964187855.1 of Myxine glutinosa. Lineage (NCBI taxonomy): Eukaryota > Metazoa > Chordata > Myxini > Myxiniformes > Myxinidae > Myxine > Myxine glutinosa. The sequence continues at coordinate 62,673,311 of NC_136268.1, read as the reverse complement.
GGGTTACCAACCATTTATTTCAGAGGGGTTTGTGTCACTGGATGGAGCCTCGACTAACCGGAGACCGGTTAGGATATTGAGGGACACAGGGGCCCATCAATCTTTAATGCTTGAAGGCATTTTGCCATGGTCCGAGGAGACGGCAACGGGGGATAGTGTGCGTTTACAGGGGATCGGGGGCGGTGTTAGTGCTCCCCTTCAGGTCATCCAGTTGGAGTCCGATTTGGTGTCAGGACCGGTCACCGTCGGTTTACAAGCCACGCTTCCTGTAGAGGGTGTATCTGTGGTTATCGGGAATGATTTGGCCGGGGGTCAAGTTTATGGTAACCAGAGGGTTGGTAAAGAGCCCAGCAGGGAAAATAACACCACACCAACTCGGGATGGCGACAAAAGTGCCAAGTTATTTGTAGGGGGACTGAACTTCAAAACAGAGGAAGAAGTTCTGACCTCTGTCTTCAACAGATATGGGCCGCTGGTGGAAGTGCGGTTGGTAAGAGACTGGGAAACGCAACAGTCAAGAGGGTTCGGCTTTGTCACGTTTGCCAGCACAAAAGACGCCAGAGAGGCAGAGAAGAATTGGAATGGCAAGGATTTGGAGGGTCGGACCATAACCGTAGGGAAGGCATTTCGTAGGCGTCGAGAGGTCTACAGGAGAGGACAACTGGGCGATAGTTTTGGTGGTGGCCGCAATCAATATTATTATGGAGGCTCCCTGAGTTACAGCAGCTCCCGAAGGAAGGATTGTCAAAGTAGTGGCCGAGAAGGAGACCGCTATTCATGGGACTACAGGGACAAGTGGTCCCACCATAATTATTAGGGAAGTTCTGAGAAGTTGAAGCACTGAAGGCGGCGGAGCCGCCGAGCCAAGATTCCTACACGAATTAACCGTGAACGCCGTTCCTAAAGGCGTCCATGCAGTGAACTTTCATGCACGGACTAACCGTGAACTCCACGTTCCTCAAGGCGCCCATGTAGAGAACTTTCCTGCACGGACTAACCGTGAACTCCGCGTTCCTAAAGGCATCCATGTAGTGAATACTCGGCTTGGCCTCCCGGAAAAAGTGCTATCGAGTTGCCTAACTGTGGATCTTTGATCAACCCCTTAACCTTCATTCCCAAGAAACTGACGGTCAAAGTCAGAGGGTCATGAGATGGAGTTTGATTTGGCAGGGACAATGTCGTTGTTGGTACTTAGTCCAGAGGGAGTAATCTGAAGGGGTTGTGGTGAAATTTTGGTTGCTTTATTTTTAAGTGATAACTGTGCCCGGGGGGAACTGATAATGTGGGGGGGGGTTGAGTTATCTGGTTTGTTTCTCCAAATTGGCCGGCAAAGAAAGTTTTCGCTGGGTTCAAACTTTCTTTCTTGAAGGGGGGGAGTGTTACATATTTATGTGAATGTATGTGAATTACCATTCAGGTTGCTTATCCGTGTGTATTATATTAAGGGTTGTTGTGATTGGAGGGTCAGGAGCCCTTCTGAACAAGTGGCCGGAAACGGAAGTGGCCGGAAACGGAAGTGACCGGGGAGGAGAGAAAAAGACACGAGGTAAAAGAAGGAGGTTTCGTCTTCCTCGCCCCGCTCCGAAAAAAGGTGGAAGCGACCTTGCGCTGCGTGGACAAAGCGGCGTTCCGAAACCCGTCTGGCGAGAGGAGTGACCTGGACGTGTAACTACCTTTTGACACGTCAAATCACCGTGAGTTCGTGCACGGAACCAAGCGTCCGGCACAGTTTGCCCCGTCTACAAGGACGCGTACGGGTCGCACGTTGGGCCTCGCGCGCGTTGCAAACCGCGCTTGGTTTTGCCCCGTCTACAAGGACGCGTACGGGTCGCACGTTGGGCCTCGCGCGTGTTGCAAACCGCGCTTGGTTTTGCCCCGTCTACAAGGACGCGTACGGGTCGCACTTTGGGGCCTCGCGCGCGTTGGAAGCCGCGCTGGGTTTTGCCCCGTTGCTTGGCAAGGAGGTGTGCGCTGCAGCAGCTGTCCCCGGTACGAGACGGCACGTTTGGAGCACGTCCGCCCGGGGTTCGTTCAACCGCCCGTGTGCGGAGAAGAGAGACATTGTGAGAGACATTGACCACGGAGGGAGTCAGGAGTGGGGCTCACGTGAGGAATGTATAAGATGGCCATCTTAGAGTTAGTGTAGATGAGTTTACATCTTTGGGATATTGATTGCTGATGGTTGATGGTTGATTGCTCGGGGAATATATCATTGATTATTCCGGATCCTTGGTGTGGGGTTTCCTTTTGATTGGAATTCCTATTGATTGCGTTACGAAAGCTCATATATATAATACTACTTGCTGGCGAAGGTCCTCTCACGGTCCGGGGGTCACCGAGACCAGGTAGTCACCGAGGGGACCACGTAACACAAGTGAAATAAGAATAGGTCCCCTTTCATTTCATTTCGATGGCCAACTGCATTTTGGGCGGTTTTTCTTCAACCACCATTGGCCACGAGGCAGGGTTGGGGAAGAAAGGCGGGTCCCCACCTCGTCAGAGAGGGGAGGAGTGAGCCAGCCCCACTCAACCAACCATGAACAAGGGGTTTGGCTTGAGAGGGCGGAGGAAGAGCGTTTGGGGGAGGTTCGCAAAGGTTGAGGGGCGGGGCCTATATAACCCGCCGGCGGGGCGTTCCCGAAGCAGTTGAGTCCAAGAGATGAGCTTTGAAGGAGTTGAGACAAGGAGGGAGGAGACAAGAGCTGGGTCGTCAGAGAGTTGCGCTTTAACTGAGTCCAAAGAAAGAGCTGGGTCGTCAGAGAGTTGCGCTTTTACTGAGTCCAAAGAAAGAGCTGGGTCGCCAGAGCAGATGCGCTTTTACTGAGACAAGCAGCTCCGACCCGTGACTCCGCGCACACGACAGGCTCGGTGGCATCAGCGGCCGTCAAGGTCCAGCCCGACGTCCCGTGCGGGATCAAGCTCCAGCCAGCTCCGTGCCGTCCCCTCCCCCTCCAGCCACACACCTCCTTCCAGCAATCCACTCTGCAATTCCCCGCGTGAGTCAGTGTCTTTGTTTGTTCTGTCCTGGGTAGGTAATTAAGCTTGTATAAGGAATTCACTGTGTCACCTGCGTCTCATGTCCCTGTAAATAATCGTGACTGCTTTCTTTTTGCTTATATGTGTGAATAACAATAAATCCCGTTACTCTTCTGTACGTCTTCTTCCTCTTTGCATTCGGTCGCTTTAGAGTTTTCCAGATTGAGCAGCTGCGGTGCGATACGGCCAACGTTTGGGTTGAATCGGGTTTTAGTCGGGGAATAACTGTTCGGTCACGGAGCCTCCGCTCGGCAAATATAACATCTAATCCGCGGACCGTAACAATATATATATATATATATATATACATAGAGGGGGGGGGGGGGGGATTCGGTAGGATTCGGATGCGGACAGGTGGCTTAAAGGGGAAGAAAAGGGAGGCTGATTGCAGATGTCCAAATCATGATGGTTGATATGTATTGTTCTGCATGCAGGTGATGGGTAGCACACACACACACACACACACACACACACACACACACACACACACACACACACACACACACACACACACACACAAACTGGGCCCCTATCTGAGAATCCGCCAACGAAAGGCGATGGACGGAGGTTGTGTTTCACCCTCTCAGTATGTACTACTTGCGAATGCCAGGCATCTCTTGATGGATCCGGTCTTGTTTTAAACAGCAAAGGGCTTACCTTGTATAGCTTTTCTTTATTGCTTTATGCAGCTTTATTTTGGTTAGCAGGGCAGGGGATTAATTATACGGAAATCCTAGCCACCGAGGGATAATTGATTCGGTGAAGCTGATTGGTTGTTCACTCCAATTGCGGGTGAGAAACGTGATTGGGTCTTGATGTTAGTGCGATGCTTGCTATTGGCAATGCACGTGGTATATGCTTGGGAGCCTCAGTGGTGCGACACGGGTGGTGCGATTCTCCGATATCGGAGAATCGCTGATGATTCTCCGATAAGTGATGAAACCGTTCCGGTGGCTGACGAGGGTGTGTTGCATTGGGATTCCCATGTATGTCCTACTAGTGAATGCTGGGAAGCTGTGGATTAATTTCCTGTATCAAGCATGTTTCATTTCAGCTCCAATGCATTGAGGCATGCTTCAAAGCATGTTTCATTTAAGCCACACCCCATTAACTTGATCTATCAGGTTGCTCATCTTCTACATGCTAATCCATTTATTATAATAACTTAAGTCAAACTGAACATCTAAGTCTTTTAAAATCAACTTGTATATTTCATACTTCAGCAATATTCATGCAACTTTCGATTACAATTATGTCCCACATCACCACCACACACTTAACCCCACTTGAAGTGAAAGTATCAATATGGCTTGTTATCTGTGCATGAGTGTCAACCGCTTTGGAAGAGGGTGAGGATTTCAAGGGTCAAACTAGATTTCTGAGATGCAGTATGAAAGTTTAAAAAGAATAGTGCATCAAAACACTCCATTAAAGTCATATTTGTATTTTAACTTTTACTTTGGGAAAACAGGAAATTACTTCAAAGCATTACATGCAGTATTGTGGTTAGGGGGTTGAGGAAATCAGTTGTAAGGTTATGTGACATTTTTTGACACTGCAGTGCTAAATGTATTTATCGGTATTTTGTAAACTTATAACATTCACAGACATGCAAGAGGTTGTTAAATTACATTTTGTTCAATGAAAAGCTTTGTGTCATGAATTTATTTTTCTTTCGCTAATCTTTTATCAATAAAATTCCCACCCTACCTATTAGCCCTCTCGTCCATTATTGGAAAGAAAATCCATTTTGTTTGACTGAAACTTTAATAATTGCAAAGAGTTCTCTGAGAGTGCGGTATTAAATCGTGGAGACAAATTTCCAATGTGTACTTGGCACACTACACGGGAGAGAATGTGGGTTCAAACCAGTACAGACATGGTGTACTCAGAAATGAGAAACTGGGTCAAAATTTTCACGATGTTTGCTTTTGCAATAAAGATAACGCCGCTAATAAATAAATGCTCTGCTGCTGTATTTACTCAGTAACATTGACACATCACACTTATTAGTTTCTCCCAAGAACAAAATGTCCAAATACACGTCATGACCAAAAGTAGGTGGACACCCGAACATCGAACATCTCATTCCAAAATCATGGGCATTAATATGGAGTTGGTCCCCCCCCCCCCCCCCTTTTTTTTTTTTTTTTCTTGTATACAAGATCGAGGCTCGTGAAAGAGCTAACATTAATCACACAAAAAGACAAACCGACACACAAAACACAAAAAACAAGGGGAGCGGCAGACAAGATGGGGAGAGAGGGGGAAGGACACAAACACAACATTTGAGAGCAGGGACATCGGGAGGACTTGGGGGGAGGTGGGAGAGGAATAAAACATATGAACACTGCAAGAACTCTGGGGTGAATTGCCGGGGGTAGAAAAGATCAAGGTTTTCGATGGGGGAAGATAAGAGATGGTGGTGAACAGCTGTTTTAAAGACCTGGAGGGAGGAGTGGGATTGAAGGGAGTGGGGGAGTTTGTTCCAGAGGCGGGAGAAAAGGGGAATGAAAGAGTGAAGGTGAGCAGAGAGCCTAGACTTTGGCAGTTTAACCATAAGAGGGTTGCAGGCAGATCTTGTGCGACCTGAAGGAATATTGGGGGGACAGAGCACAGAGAGAGCTGGGGGAGCAAGGCCGGAGAGGAGTCGGTAGAAGACAGAAAGACCACCAACCTGCCTGTGGTGAGTGAGTGAAAGGCCCTCGGAGTTGACTACATCGCAGGAGATTCCAATGATTCTGAAAGCTTTGGCCTCAACAGCGTGAAGCCGAGCAAGGTGTGAGGCAGGAGCACCAGCCCAGAGGGGGGAACAGTATTCCATTGAGCTGCGGATGAAAGCCTTGTATGTGGTGAGGAGCTCAGGTGCTGCTATAACTTTTGCTGCTATAACAGCCTCCACTCTTCTGGGAAGGCTTTCCACTGGAAATAGATGCTGGAACATTGCTGCGGGGATTTGCTTCCATTCAGCCAAAAGAGCATTGGTGAGGTCAGCACTGATGTTGGGCGATTAGGCCTGGCTCGCAGTCGGCGTTCCAATTCATCCCAAAGGTGTTCGATGGGGTTGAGGTCAGGGCTCTGTGCAGGTCAGTCAAGTTCTTCCACACCGATCTCGACAAACCATTTCTGCATGGACCTCGCTTTGTGCACAGGGGCACTGTCATGCTGAAACAGAAAAGGGCCTTCCCCAAACTGTTGGCACAAAGTTGGAAGCAAACAATCATCTAGAATGTCATTGTATGTTGTAGCGTTAATATTTCCCTTCACTGGAACTAAGGGGCCTAGCCCAAACGATGAAAAACAGCCCAGACCATTATTCCTCCTCCACCAAACTTTACAGTTGGCACTATGCATTCGGACAGGTAGCGTACTCCTGGCATCCGCCAAACCCAGATTCGTCCGTCGGACTGCCAGAGGGTGAAGCGTAATTCATCACTCCAGAGAACGCATTTCCACTGCTCCAGAGTCCAATGGCGGCGAGATTTACACCACTCCAGCCGACGCTTGACATTGCAAATGGTGATCTTAGGCTTGTGTGCGGCTGCTCGGCAATGGAAACTCATTTCATGAAGCTCCCGACGAACAGTTGTTGTGCTGACGTTGCTTCCAGAGGCAGTTTGGAACTCGGTAGTGAGTGTTGCAGCCAAGGACAGACGATTTGTACGCACTATGCGCTTCAGCACTCGGCTGTCCTGTTCTGTGAGCTTGTGTGGCCTACCACTTCGCGGCTGAGCTGTTGTTGCTCCGAGACGTTTCAACTTCACAATAACAGCACTTACAGTTGACTGGGGCAGCTCTAACAAGGCAGAAATTTGATGAACTAACTTGTTGGAAAGGTGGCATCCTATGACGGTGCCATGTTGAAAGTCACTGAGCTCTTCAGTAGGGCCCATTCTACTGCCAATGTTTGTCTATGGAGATTGCATGGCTGTGTGCTTGATTATATATACCTGTCAGCAATGGGGGTGGCTGAAACAGCCGAATCCACTCATTAGAAGGGGTGTCCGCATACTTTTGGTCATGTCGTGTATATATACAGCGAGGTACACAGATGTTGAATTTATTAAATTAGATGTGACAACAAAATAAATCATTAAAATATGAAATCAAAACCACTTTCTCAGGATTTCCATGAATTCTTAATGATATAGTAACACTTGTAATGTAAAATAACCATGATATAGTAACACTTGTAATGCAAAAAAATGAAATCTGTCTTTATAGGTATTCAATAATCACTGTGACACCCATTTGCCTTGAGGTGCCTGAACTCAATTTAATTTGGCAATGATTCAGTTAGTTTATGGATTATGTTTCAGTCAATTTTTCCCAACAGTTTTGTGATGTACTCCAGAGCATAATCAGATTGCTCACATAAATTTTAGCTCTCTCTCTCCCTCCCAAATACATTAACCCTTCATCTATTCTGTTAAGACAATGTTTTAGTTAATAATGAATTTCATCAATGAAAAAATATGAAAAAATCTTAATACAATGGTTAATGTACATATATATATAGATATATATATTATATAGATATATATATACATATATATATAGATATATATATATAGTTATATATATATATAGTTATATATATATAGTTATATATATATAGTGCATAAATATAAATATATATATATATTATCTTACTATAATTCACCAAATGTCCGTCTGTCCGTTCGAAGGTACCGCAAAAACGGCTGAACCGATCGCAACGATATTTTGGGTGGGTATTCCTGGGACCCCTTGGAGTGAAATAGGCTATATTGTTTTTCCAATTTTTTCCCAATTTTCAAAGTTTTCCAATTTTTCCAAACACGATGGAATCATATTTACCAATATGAACAGTGATGTGGCTTTTGTTGAAATTCTACGTACCAGGAGAGAGTAGATCCACTCCTGACAAACTCTTCCGATATAAATGTGCGGCTCCGAAGTAACACGGCAGCGTGTGCCAAGCGACTGAGAAACAGGTCTAGCGGCTGCTTCCATGTTACAGATTCGGCGCGCACTCTTCACACATAAACGTGTGACTGAGAAATACATGTAGCGGCCACTTCCGTTTTGCAGAATTCAATCTTTTTTCAAAATGGGCGCCATGTACTGTTTAGATTTTGGTGATTTGCGTGTGATATGATTCAACTGATGTTTATATGAATCGTTAAAATTTTTAAAAAGCCTTCAATTTCTGATATTTTGCCTTTTCATTTGGGCTTCCCTATTGAAGCCCCGCCCATAGGGCGGGTACCATTGCTAGTATATATAATAATAAAAGACAATGTGTGTGTGTGTCAGTCCATTAGTGTGTGTCTCCTCCATAACTGTAAAACCATGAAACATAGCTGCCCAAAACTTTTGCATGCATACTAAGAGAACTCCAAAGGCATGCATGAATGAAAACTGGGTCTTTGGATGAATTTAAACACGTCTTTTGAAGATAATTAACTGGCTTATTTAATCAAAACAAAACGGGCTTTACCCTTGGTCAGCCCGCTATCCCTCACAGGGGTCTTAACCTTTTTGGCTCACTCAAAAACGCCTTGCGCCTTGGAACAGGCCGCAATAGATTCTGCACAATTAAATGTTCAAAATTTATTTTTTCACTTTCGTCACACATCATCGAATGTCTGATCTTCATACCTACGAATCACTGTATACATCACATTTGTAGGTGCTATAGTTTTCAAATCAGGAGCTTGAATTGATGTTATCCATTATATGATGTGATTTTTCATGATGACCTCTAATGGATGAATTCAAGTATATAATAAAAATACGATTTCGCATTTCAGGATCACATCTCGTGGACTAAATAACTGTCAAAATGTGGAGTGAAGTTGAACTAGTTGAGCTGACCTCTTCTTAGCCATTCCAATGAGTCTTCTTTGTTATTTCTATGATAAGTGGAGAAACAACTAAAAGTAAAGACACAATCAAAGATGATGGAACAGGATCCAGTAAAGAAGTTGTTTACTTTGAGTTCCTGATTATTAACTGGACTACATTTCAACTAAACAGGTAAGAAGTTATCCCAACAGGAAGAAGTATTGAGTAAAGAAGAGAGAGTTAAAAAAGGAAGAGCATGTTTAAAAAGCAGAAATATGAACATGTGAAATCTTCTCTTGAAAAGCAGCAGCAAATTGCTTTGCTTTTTTTTTTTTTTTCAATCAAAGTAGGACAACATGAGGATTTTGCTTCAGCAAAATATTTAACACAGTGAATTGTTGCTGTTTCCTAATTTAGGGAATTTAGTAACAAGTGGAGAAGACTGATCAAGGCCATTTAAAGGTATCTGGTAATAAATTGAAATCTGGTAGTAAACTTAAATCTATCAATTTATTTGCTACTTGCCACAGATGATGTAGGATTGTAGGTAATATATTACAGCATAAACATCCTGTTGAAATTTCATCACAAAGACTAGAAAGCCCAGCACATTAATCAAGCAGTGGGTGGTCTATGTTTTCAGAAAGGAATTGTACAAACGGTGCAAATTCTTGCACAGTTTGAATGACGGAGTTACTGGCTGGAATATGATGCCATTTAACCTTTGCTGCTGACATGCATCTGCAGGTGGCCTGAGACAAAATTGGGAAAGTCTCATGTCTTTACTGATGGAAGACAACACCAATAAGACGAGAAAAATTACTCTTTGGATTCTACCGTGTTTCAGGTAATGTAGATATTTGCTGCCGATGTTTGGCTTGGAATTTGTTTTCCATGAACAATGAACATGTGCGTAAAACTGTGCAATAAAGCAACAAGCTATGGTATTGTAAAGAATTTGCACGGTAAAGTGTTCTGATTAAACATCTATATTTTCAAATAAAATTGCCAAATTTTTCAAAAGTTTATGGACACCATGATGTTTACAGTTTACGATTGACCAACTTGAGGCTGTTTAATTGCCCAGACTCAGAGCGAATGCTAGAACAATTACACCAGGGAGTCTGAAAAGGGTACCTGGTCACTACCACAAACCTGTCTCAATCAATGTCAACCAACATGACTCTTCCAAAGACATGTCATGTCCAAATTCAAATGAATAAATAAGCATACTGGGTGCATGTTCACTTTTCAAGGTATACACACTGTAAACCATATACACAGTGCTGCCCATGAATCGTGACTTCCTTCAAATTATGGAATTTTTCAGCTGACCTATGATGAACTGGTACAGAGCTCTTTATGATATCACTTGGTGTAATCAACAAGATCAAGTACACTGAAGCAATGACAAACCACTGGGATTACAAAGGGAGATTGATTTGTGCACCAAATTCCAAAATTGCAAATATCGACAAAAGATTTCCCAATTATGAGATACCTATTAATTATACACACAAAAAAGTTTGGGTATATTGAGAAAATATGACAAGGTTAAATAAAAGCCAAGGGGGAGGGACAAAAGGGCGGGTATGGGGGAAGAGGATGAGAAGGCACAAGGGTAGAATGATGTAAGAAGATTTAACCAAAGAGCGAAGAGGTAGGAAGATGGAGGGAGTCGAAATATACTAGTTTTGCGTACATCGTATGTGAATCTCCTTAAAGCATGACTGCTGTTGTTCTAAATGTCTCTCCAATTAAAATGTGGACAATATGTCAATAAAAGGAAATGTGACCCAAAAATCAACTAATACACAGCCAAGAAGGGAATCCATACTTTTTACTGATCAGTACCATAGTCACTTTACCTCTACACTTTGAAGTGTTTGAGAGCATTTGAGTGCTTTTTATCTACTCAACTGCTCTCCAGAAATTCTTTTTCTTGTTCCGTTATTTTCAAAGGTCACATTGTCTTTTCTTATGCCTCCAGGTCTGCTATTTCAACACAGACCGACAACTGCCATTTCAACCTTAACGATGTTGGCATTGCCAGAGAAGCAACAATAGCAGCTGTGATGATCCATCAGTACTGTGGTCAGTCTGTCATGTCAAAGCCATAATAGAGCTGGACATGGACGGTAAGAGCTCTCACCAGCAATGGTCAACACTCTTCAGCCAGATAAATATTGGCCGTGATTGGAATGAAGAAATGTCCTGCATGTCCTACAATCTGCTATCATAAATACGAATGTAGATTGGCACTGACGATACAGTATGATTGCTATCTTAATCATCAATATGTTTGTGGAATGAAAGCCCCAGATAGTTTGGTTCAATGTCTGCTGTGCCTTCAGCATAATGGCGTGCTTGTGTATCATCCGAAAAGCAATTTCAGGGTTAGAAACAATAATGAATTAATGATGGAAAATGCAGTATTTAGGCATTATGGACTCGTTATGTTCTCGATATTATTTTGCCAATGTAACATCAGATATGCATAATAAAGCATTTGAGACCTCCTTGAATTCAAGTCATGAGTTTACCTGGTGCCTCTCAGACAGCAACACAAGTGACTGAACCTGAACTTTGCAAACACCACCAGTAGAAAACCAAAATATCAAATGGAGATGGTTCAATGAAGAGAACTTTGAAATGTGCACCCTTTAATGAAAGTTTACAGCGGTTAGGGTGCCGGCTTGGGATCCTAGGATCCTGGGTTCGAATCCCGGTCGATCGCTGAATTAACACCAGGGGGGTTGACTCAGCCTGTCATCCTTCTGAGGTCGGCAAATTGAGTATCAGTTCACTGGCAATTCCCTGTGTGTCGCAAGAGGCGACTAACAGGGTTGGTGGCAGGAAGGGCATCCAGCCATAAAACATTGCTTCAAAAATGGGACCATATGTCCCGAAAACAAAAATGGCCCTCTAAAGGTGGACAATGAAAGTCTACAAATATCAATTTCTACATACTCCATGTGGGGTTGATATTCACTTCTTAAGATATTTTATCATCATGCCAGTCCATGGAAAGTGTATTCAAAAACAACAGGCGTGGTGTGAAAAAAGGAAAGTCAATCTCATCAAAGATTCAATATTGAAAAGTTAAAAACGTGGAAAACACTTTTAGGATGCATAGGAAATGATACTCGGAACCTACGCCCCCCCCCCCCCCCCGGCTCCCCATCCTCCTCCCCGGTTCAGGCCGAGATGCACGCTTGCCGAGGGAGACAAACAGCACTGACGATAATGGCCCCACTCGCAGCACATTGCCATGGCTTGATTTAGTGGTGCATATGCGCGAGAAATGAACATGGTGAAGCACAATCACTTGGAAAAATGAGGCATGCGATTTATGTAGGAACGCTTGCAATTTGGCACCACGGTGTGGGCAGTTTGCAGAAATACCAATTTATAAAGAGACCACATTGGTGCTACCAGAACATGCTTCGGAATATGCAGTCTTCGTATGATTCCAAATATGCTGCACTTGTATTGCATACAGCCGTGGCATTTGCTTTACGAGGCCTAGCGATGGTTCAAATGTCACTCTGTGGAAGGAATTCTCAGAACTGAGCTCGTAAATGCTTATAAATGACAAAGCACTGTTGGGGAAATTTTTATTATTATTCAAAATAAGTGTCTTTGTCTAGAAAAAAAAATGGCCTTATTGTTTCTGCATCAGACAAAGAAATTTTTTATCATCTTCAATCCCCCACCTGTAACCTTGTCGACTTCCATCAACGCTACCCCAAAATCCACACCTCTGACTCGCAGGTAGGTCACCATTTCTCTTTGTCTCTCTGCTCTCCTCTTTTTCCGTTCATTCATTCCCTTGCTTGTTTATGTCCCCCTGCTTACTTCTCCCACCTGTCCATATGTTAACATTAAATGCAGCCGTCACCTCGCTCTTCCACGAGCCTCAATTTTCTACACGCGGAGCGTACAGTGGCGATGCGATATTTCACAAAACCTGACAAATTTGTGAGTACAGAAAGGAAGGCATATTATAGTTGCCTAATTTCTCTTTTCCTTGGGCCATTTCGTCATGCCACCATTTTCCTTTTGTCCCCGTTTACAACACGCCTTCAGATATATTATCCCACTGGCGTGGAAAGAATACAGAAGCGTACAAAGAGGGTTCCGCACATATCGAAACAGCAACTCCAGCCGAGAGTCGCCTTTAGAGATGGCTACTTAAATCTATCAAATATGCACAAGAAATGAATTGCCATTTCATGCTGTCCATCATTATTACGGCAGCAGCGCATCTGTTGGCATTTTTATTCCTCCTTTTGAAGAAGTGGAGGCAGATGACATTAAAAGCATGGGGTTCCTTGCGGTGATAGCGTGAGAGAAGGATGGTGTAGGCACGAAACATTAGATGGATGGACGGATGGCCAAGTACGGTGATGGATGAACCTCTTCACCACATATCATTTGAACAACTCGGTAAATGTTATGGACTGGTTCACTCCAACCCACTAACTTCTGGCTAGGAAGATGCGCAATAGAACAAGGCAAAAATAAATAATAATCAAACACCTCTTTACAACACCCGTAGACTGTGCAGCTTTTGCAGTTTACCTGAAACAACTTATCACTTCAAGTGATCATGAAAGTTTTTCCTTCTGTGATCTGAACATTGAATTGAACGAAATGTTCTGTTTTTAAAGACTTTCCAAACGAGGTTTATTGGAGGCTCCAAGTCGATATTATCCGATTCAAATGTACAGTAAAGCAACATTAGCAAATTGATGCAGATTTTAATTGCTGGTCACTAAACAGTAAAAGCAATAACTCTAACTTTAAAAAAACAAAATCCAGGCCATCTCAAATTGTTTGTGATGAGAATTTGTTCGAGTGGTCTACATAGCCCCTGAATTATGTTATTACCTCAGTGGACAGAGGTTATGTTGTCTCTCCGTCTGTCTTTGCCAGCAGGATGTCTCAAAAAGTAGTGGACGGATTCGGATGAAACTTGGTGGACATGTTGGGTATGTGAAAAGGACGAATTGATTCGAGTTTGGTGAAGATCCGGATCCGGATGTGAATAAGAGTGATAAGATTAAGAGGTTTTAAGTGATTCTTCACCATCGAGAGATGGGGCTAAAAACGATAAATAGGACGATATCTCAAAAAGTTATGGATGGATTCATTGAAATTAGTGGACAGGTTGGGTGTGTGACAAAAAGAAGCCGATTACATTTTGTTTCGGGTCCAGATGCAAATCGGCCTATCAGTGGGATGGAAATGAAGCCTGTTGTTGGGCTAGCGGCTAGGGTGCCGGCTTAGGATCCGAGGATCCTGGGTTCGAATCCCGGTCGATCGCTGAATTAACGCCAGGGGGGTTGACTCAGCCTGTTCATGCCTGTTCATCCTTCCGAGGTCGGCTAATTGAGTACCAGTTCACTGGTAATTCCCTGTTTGTCGTAAAATGGTGACAAAAAGGGTTGGCGGCACGAAGGGCATCCGGCCGTAAAACATTGCTTCAAAAAGGGGACCAAAAAACAACAACAACCACGGTCCCCGGAAAAGGCCAACCCCCGCTTGCGGGGAAAAATGGCCTCTAAAGGTGTTTTTTTTTTGTTTTTTTTTAGTGGGATGGAAATGAATGTAGAAGGAAGTGGAGGATGGGGAAGACCAAGAAAGACTTTGCTAAAGATGGTGGAAGAAGAAATGCGGGCAAGGGGGTTAACAAGGAGAGATGCAGAAAATAGGGCAAAATGCAAAAGATTGTCATGGGGACCGCAAGGCTAACCCCCGCTCTAGCAGGGAAAATGGCCTTAAAATGGCTGTTGTTGTTGTTGTTGTTGTTGTGGGCTACAAAATGTAAACTGTTCAGCCTGGCGGAAGTATGTGCTCTACTGAGTGCCGTTTTAGTTTAATTATATAATTTGTGAGTATTTGAATTGGTCACTGTCAACTGGGCAGATATCAAGGACCAAGGAAGACCTGGAAAGGTCATCCTGCTTACAAAGTTACATAGTGAACACGTATCCCTGTGACAAATGAATTACAAAACATGGGGAGAAAAACGAAAAGCCTAAAATACAAGCAGATATCATTTGGCACACGCATCACGTACACACAGTATCAGGCCAACAGCAGATATTTGACACATATATGATAGGTGCTTGCTACTGGGATGGTGATATTGAATGATATTAATGAGATGGCTAAGAGGTAGATCACAACTTTTATTACCTGCAACGAGAGGGTAGCTTTGTGGGACCATGTCTGTAGTGCCGGCTCCCACCATACTCGACTTCACGTCGTCCAGGCCTGCAGGCAGGGCTCCCATCGGGGGGTATTCTGTTCCCTACAACACGAGCGCCCATTGTGCCATTACAATACATCCTACCTCTTTTATGTAACCAACTTTGGTTTCGGTATCAAAATGTCCTCATCAAGGGTAAAGTTCCACAATGGTAAATTGTCATGCTCATTTTTTTTACAAATGCATCACCAATAAAACATGATGAGCATTGTATACAGTTAGTAGTACAGAAAAGCAAGGCCGTGTTCTGAATTATAAAATTCTGCAACACAAAGAGCTCCATGATTCATTTCATTTTGAGAATGATTTCATGATTCCATGATTCATTTCATTCCATGATTCATTTCGAGAAGATTTTGCAAGTTTTTTTTTCAACTTTTCTCCATGATGCATAATATCCCTGTCTTAACAGTTTTCTGTCAAAAGGAAAGCAATTTTGATAAACGTCTTATTTACCAGTTTATTACAGTTTATTTATTTACCAGTTCATTTATTTACCAGTTTATTTATTTACCAGTTTATTTATTTACCAGTTTATTTATTTACCAGTTTATTTACCAGTTTATTTATTTACCAGTTTATTTATTTAGCAGTTAATTTATTTACCAGTTTATTACAGTTTATTTATTTACCAGTTTATTTATTTACCAGTTTATTTATTTACCAGGTAATTTATTTACCAGTTTATTTACCAGTTTATTTATTTACCAGTTTATTTATTTACCAGTTTATTTATTTAGCAGTTAATTTATTTACCAGTTTATTACAGTTTATTTATTTACCAGTTCATTTATTTACCAGTTTATTTATTTACCAGTTAATTTATTTACCAGTTTATTACAGTTTATTTATTTACCAGTTCATTTATTTACCAGTTTATTTATTTACCAGTTTATTTATTTACCAGTTTATTTACCAGTTTATTTATTTACCAGTTAATTGATTTACCAATTTATTTACCAGTTTATTTATTTACCAGTTAATTTATTTACCAGTTAATTTATTTACCAATTTATTTACCAGTTTATTTATTTACCAGTTTATTTACCAGTTACAAAATGCTGATTTTTTTTTTTTTGACATTCAAATATTGGTTACAGCATCAGATACAACCCACAGCTTCAACAAAAGCAAACCCCCTCATTTTACTTCACATGGGTTAGTTTTTATACTGAAACAGAATGAAAGAGTATCGGCTTCATTTGAAGCAGCCAAATTCAAAATATGCATGAAGGAATGCGACTATCGTTTATTTATTTATAATGGAGAGCGTTTCCGAGCACAGGTGCACCTTGGAATAAGCTTCTTCTTCTTCTTCTGTAATCACATTTCCATTAATAGGCAGAATACGACCAACAAACTTATATACGGGTCACATTAATAATAACAAGGAACAAGGAACTTACAGGCATGAAAAGGCCATTAGACCCATCAACTTGCGCTGTTATTACAAACCTATGGTTGCGTGTCCGTGCTCTATCATTTTTAAATGCTGAGAAACAGGCAAGGAAGCAGCACGCACCATTATTTTGAATCTTTTTTTATGACTCAGCTGGGGTTCGAACCGCTTGAACTACCAACCTCCCAGACTCAGAGAGAATGCTGTAACAATTACACCAGGGAGTCTGGTTACAACATTCTTCATAATCTTTGGATGAAAAATTAAAAATGTCTTCCCCATAGCTTGGTGGATTTTTATTTTCCTTTTCAGACCAGACTCAGTGGTATAATGGTTCGAGCATCCGTTTTGACTGGTTCAAACCCTGGCCAAGTCATACTAAAGACATATAAAAATGGCATGTGCTGATTCTTTGCTTGACGTTCAGCATTAAAATGTTAGAGCAAGGACAAGCAATGCTGGGAAGGCAATGGCAAACCACCCATTGTAACCCTTGCAAAGACACCGCTTCAGCAGTACCAACACCCTGTAAAGAGCATGGTAGAGGCTTTTTTTATTCAACATACTCAATATATTTTTCTCATTTTTACCTTCACCACCAAAGGTGGATGGAGGTTATGTTTTCACCCCTGTCTGTCTGTCTGTTTGTTTGTGAACAATATATCTCAAAAAGTTGACGGATTCGGACGAAATTTGGCAGAGACGTAGCGTATGTGACAAGGACGAACTGATTCGATTTTGGTGATGATCCTGATTCAGATCCGACTAGTAGAATGTTTTAAGTGATTCTTCGCCATTGGGAGATGGGGCCAAAAACGATACATAGCAGGATATCTCAAAAAGTTATGGACGGATGATTTTGATTAAATGTGACTCTGTATTGTGATTTTCTGGTCTACCCTGGGATACAAAACGTAAACTGTTCACCTGGCGGAAGTATGCTCTCCACTGAGTACTGTTCTAGTTCTTCTGCATGTCTTCTTTGCAGCCATGTCGTTGGTACTAGATACGATGATTTTAAAGCCAAATGCAAAGTGAACAAGATCAGCACTCAGAGGGTATAGTCTCGCTTCACATGTTCAATCTGACCAAAAATACCATCGTTAAGTGAACACACTACTATTATAGCCAAGTGCTATCATGGTCCATATACTCATATCATCCGTGCCCCCTATTATGTCACACAGTTTCTTGGCATGGGTTATGAATGTGGTAAATTCAATTCTTCACCCACATTGGGTCATATAATAAGATATATGAATTTTCAATTCAACCAATTATGGCTGAAATACCACTTCACCGATGACATCATCATTATCATATACCTCATGGGGAGTTCAGGACATACACCAAGTTTCAATTTACTTGGTTAAGCAGTTTTGGAGAGAATGATGTCCAAGTTTTTTCCTTTAATCCAATATGGATGCCAAACCATGTGACCTCTGGCATCAGAGTTAGCAATAAAATATTCTCCATGGGGATTCCGTCCGATGTTTGCGGTTGCAAAGAAAACCATTTTTAAAAGCAAAAATATATATACACGCGCACGCACACACACACACACACACACACACACACACACACACACACACACAAACACACACACACACACACACACACACACACACACACACACGGGCATTGCAATAGTCTCACATCCCTTCGGGCGAGACTAATCAAGTGGAGAAGCTTGACATTTAACAGACATCAGTAAATAACAAGATATGTAATTTTGCTATCACCGACATCTTAACAAGCGGTGACATGACTTTTGGGAAGGCCCTCACGGATGCACAATGTTGAGTGAAGATTTCACAAATCCATCTGTCTCGTTTCCAATATAGAGATAAAAATCCCTAAACTATTTACTGGTTAACTTGATTTATCCACTTTCCAGCTAGAATAATCAAGTACCAACTAGAAAATCCTTATTGTTTGAATGCATTTCAAATCAAAGCATAAACAAACTTTATCCTTCTCGATAAGAAGCTTTTTTTAAAACTGTGATTATTATGTGAGCATTTGCATACCGTTTCACAAAACATTTGCGTCGAACATGAAGAAGCAAAAAAAACTAAAAGAAATAAAAAACAGGTTTTCTTTTTGTGTGCTTTCAATGCTAAAAACTTGAAAACCCCTGACACAAGGCTCCCATTGTGTGAGTAGCACTCTGGCAGACAGCCTGTCACGTTCCACGAATCAGTGCTGTTTACACACATAAAACTTTCAAGTACACTTTGTCCTCCTGCCACTTGCAATACCAAAGTATTTTCTTTCTGCCTGAAAGGAAAACAAATGAAAAAGATGACATTCGCAGTGGGATGGGAGGAATGTGTCATGAGGAACGAAAGCATGCAACGAAAGCGAGACTTTAATTGAATGGCAAAAAGAACCTGAAACATGTGCGATGCTTCTAAATAGCAAAAGCTATTAAATGAAGCTTGAAAAAATTGCAGAAAGTGAAATCATGACGTTGCTGGTTACTTGTTTACAAGTGGTGAACTTTTAGGGTTACTGGCCTACTCTCTTTTTCCCCTACTGTATTGGGAACACAATGCAGGGATTGCTTTGCGGAAAGGTTTTGAGCCACGCAGACGGAGGCGGTTACAAAACGGCGGTTGGAAAGTAGAGAGAGAGAGAAAAAAGAAAAGACAACAATGATGGTATAAACAAACAATCACATACCGGATGTAAAAAAAGGGTTTAGTTAAGGATAATAAAAGAGATAAGATATAAACAAGGAACTTGATGTTAATGCTAATGATCATAAACTTAGAAACCTCAAAAGGAGAGCAAAGACTGCAAAATGAAGGAATTTCCACAGGCAGGAGAGAACTCTAGAACAACTAAACACAGAGTAACAGATCGGTTAGGCCTAAATGTGGAAGTAGTAAACAGTTGAACATAAACAGGCAGCAACTAGAACGGCACTCGGAGGAGTGCATACCTCGGCGGGCCGAACAGTTTATGTTTTGCATCCCATGATAGGCCGGATCTGGATCCAGATCTCCAAAATCGAATCAGCTTGTTCTTGTCACGTACCAGACTCATCCACCTATTTTTGTCGTAACTCATCCACACCTTTTTGAAATATAATGCCGAATATCATTTTTGGCTCCATGGTGAAGAATCACTTGAAAATCCAAAAATAATTCTCGTATCCAGATCCGGATCTTCACCAAAATCAAATCAATATGTCTTTGTCACACACCCGACCTCTCCACCAAGTTTCGTCCGAAACCATCCATAACTTTTTCAGATATCCTGCTCACAGACAGACAAACATACTGACAGACAGACAGACAGACAGACAGGGGTGGAAACATAACCTACGTCCTCCTACAGTGGTGGAGGTAACAAAGTAAAACGGTTGAAGACCATGATAGAGCAAAATAAAAGAGACATCACATAATTGTCCATAGTGAGGATGTAGTAAGTCCTTCTAAACAAAGATGGATGACACAGAGAATCTTAGATTATTCAGCTTTGGAAAAACAGACATTAATTTATACATCAAAACGTTTCAGAGAGCATAATCTGGTTTTATTCGACGTTTCATCAAGAATAGAAAATACAGTTTATATTGCAAATCCCTATTCGCTGTCTGGTCAACAAACTAAAGAAACAAATTGCCTTCGGTGATATTTTGAGCCCAAGTTAAATGTCTATCAGATGAAACTGAGAGATGCGCACAAAGCAATATAAACGAGAAAGATCAATCAGAGACTGCGTACCTTCACCGGAATTGTTTCTGTGGTTTCATAGTACGTATTTTATAGACGTACTCACATTATAATTGTAATGTACATACTTTATAGATGAACTCGCATTCTAATTATATATACTTTATTTATAGAGGTAAAAAAAAATTCCCTTTTTAAGGCCATTCCCCCTGCTAGAGCGGGGGTTAGCCGTGCGGGCCCCATGACAATCATCATGGTTCCCTCATTGAGACAATGTTTTTATGGCCGGATGCCCTTCCTCACGCCAACCCTTCAGTCGCCTCTTACGACACACAGGGATACGGTGTACCTATTCTAAACCGGGGCACAAAACTGCAGTTTATTATGAAGGTGGCCGGAGGCATTATGTTTTCGGGTTGTCCGTCGTCCGTCCATACGGGCCAAACCTCGTTTGTCTCAGCAACCTTATGTCGGATTGAGACGAAACTTTCAGGGTAGGAGTGACACCCATGCAGAACGTATTTATGATAATTGTGACGTCATAGCTCACGTGGTATGGCAGCCATCTTGGATTAAACGCAAACAATTAGAAATTATTTCTCAGAAACTGCTGAATGGAAAAATTTGAAACTTGGCACATTGTCACCTATTCCCAATGGGGAACAAAAGCATAATGATGACATCATAGGTGAAGTGGTATACCAGCCAAAAATGTTTTAATCGAATTCCTTATCCTAAAAATCTGAAATTGCGTGCACATGATCTATGACCCATTTGTATTGAAATATTAAATTTATGGCATCATAGGTCACCTGGTTTGGCAGCCATGTTGGATTTAACGTACAGTCATTAGTCGGGTCATCGCACATTACTGAGATATGACTATGCTACTGATGTAGTGCACATGCAGGATGCTAGTGGCATCGCATTGATAATAAACTTGCAAATGTTTGACTGTGTAGTAACAGGATAATAAAGGATGAGCAAAAAGTACTCTTCACTAATCTCTCTCTTTCTGATGTACCATACTCTTTACAGAGTGTCGGTGCGTCCAAAGCAACTTCTGAGCAAGGTTCACACTAGGTGGTTTGCCATTGCCTTCCCAGCCGTAGTTAGGCAGAAATTTGGGATTTGGCCATGGTCTGGCAATAGCTCACCTAATCTTCAGGAAGGGCACCGTGGGGTCTTTAATGTCCACCAACTAATACCAGCAGACAAGACGTCTAGTTTAGCGTCCATCCGAGGGTGGCACACACATTGATGAATCACCCTGTCTGTGAAACGCCAGGATGACAGTTTATCGCTGGGTCGCTGATTCAACCCATGGTTAGACAGCTTAGAGGCGATTGTGCGTACCTCTAGAGTCTAGACCATCCTGCCAGCACACTCTACAATAATGCTAAGAGTTTAAATAATAAAGTGGAATAGCATAAACAGTGATTCATAGTGAGGAATGTAACAAAGAAGCAATAACAGAAACAATTTAATGAGCAACACAAGGGGAAGACTGGATTCAAAAAGTCCAAGCTATAGTGAGCTCTTCATGCATACTTTCCAACAAGGTAGGCAGAGTGGGAGTTGTAGCTTTAGCTTTAAAAATTACAGTGGGAATATAGTTACAACAGCTTTAAAAGTTTTAATGGACAACATGTGTTAGTATATCTGGTGGCATTTCCTTTGGTATCATACAGTACCTG
Organism: Myxine glutinosa; assembly: GCF_964187855.1. Classification (NCBI taxonomy): domain Eukaryota; kingdom Metazoa; phylum Chordata; class Myxini; order Myxiniformes; family Myxinidae; genus Myxine; species Myxine glutinosa. Next base: position 62,651,390 of record NC_136268.1, on the reverse strand, counting down.
AACCCACAAAGACATCAAATTAATAATATGATGAATGACAGCCTAATCCAAATATTTTTTTTGCAAATGTGGAAGAGATTTGATTTACATCCCTTGCATATTACTTGCTTGAGGTCAGTTCATCTGCAGCTCCTGATTCATGTGCCCAGACGTCTTTGATGTCATTCATGTCAGGACTCGGTGATGTCCAAGCAATAAGCTGTCTTTTAAAGGCAGGTGGTGGTTCTGGATGTAGGGCATGTAGCACAATCTTCCTGCAGTAAATGTGTTCCATACTGCTAAATGCATTGCTGGCATCGTGGTAAGAGGGTTTCTTCTATACAAGCAAGGTATTTTGCAGTATTGGACACATTTATTGCAGGAAGATGGTGCCACATGCCATACATCAACAACCACTTTTTAAAGTTCCCGTTATTAAATTCCATCTTACACTTCCTTGTCGATTCCTTGAAAGCATCGAAACTTTCCTTCTCTCTCGTTCTTGCAAGATAGTTACCCGACCCTCAGCTTAATGACACTGTCTGTTTGTGCAAAATTGAGGCTCATGGAAGAGTGGAGCGAGAGAGGCTAAACTGGTAACTTAGTGACAGTGAGGCAGTGAGGCAAAGGATCAAAGGAGCTGGTGAGGGACAGAAAGCTGAGAGAGCAGAAGAAGCTGGACCGGAGGAGAAGCAGTAAAAAAAAAAAAATGGAGGCCACAGAGCTGTCTGCGATGTGAAAGTAACAAACCTTGTGCTTTGGCCTCATTGCAGGAAATACTGATAATATTGACAACTTCGTTTCCACGGAATCCAAAGGAGATGTGATGCTGGAGCCGCAGCCCTTAGTGGAGAGCAGTACTCCATTTAGCTATGGGAAAAGACCTGGAAGACTGAGTTGTTCTGATTTTTCAAGGAATGACATGGAAGGACTGAGGATGCCCAGCCTGCGACTGGTTTTAAGGCCAGCTTTGCTATGTGGTCAGTCTAGGAAAGGTCATGGTTGATAGTGAGGCCAAGAAGTTCATGAGACTCAACCTATTCCAGCAGATAACCATGGGAAATAAATGGTAGGATCATTTGATGATCATTCTGGAATGACAGGGTGAGAATGAGGTTTGTCAGGATGGAAAAAACATGTTCCATGTATCAAACCAGCATGTAATCAATTCCACATCAGCAGAGAATGATGCAGCTGCTGTTTGCCTATCAGTGCAATGGAGTACTGTACACCACAATGTGTATTCATTGGCAAAAGGGAAGATAAGGTTTTCCAAAGCATCATGGAAGTCATTAATGGAGATGAGGAACAAGACTGGGCCCAAGACATTATACATTGGGGCACACCAGCCTCTACTGAAAGAGGAGAGCAACATATTGACCGTGTTGAGTTGAGGAAGTCAGTAAAACAGTTATGAAGGTGATATTGTACACAACAGGCAATGAGCGTGGCAAGCAGCGGAGGATGTCAGACTGTCGAATGCCCCAGATAGGTTCAGGAATATGGTCCTAACCTCTTATTTGAGATTTTGGGCCTCCAACCATTTCTGACTTGGAATACATATTTATAACTCTTAGGCTAACCCCTGCTCTAGCGGGGAAAATGGCCTTAAAACGATCATTCATTCATTCATTTTCACACATATAATATTTCTATAAATCACAAATAGCTCTGCACAGAGTTTCATCAAATGTTTTAGTTATTTATTTTATCCTGACATATTACCACTACCTTATATTATTCTTCAACATTTTTTCAATTGCTTTTTTCCAGCCTTCATCCAACCAACCTTCATATTGAACAGCTTTATAAATGAGAACACTTGTCAAAGGCTTTCTGAAAACTAAATAATAAAAAAAAAAAACCACCTTTAGAGGCCATTTTTCCCCACAAGTGGGGGTTGGCCTTTTTCGGGAACCGTGGTTGTTGTTGTTTTTTGGTCCCCTTTTTGAAGCAATGTTTTACGGCCGGATGCCCTTCCTGACGCCAACCCTTTTTGCCACCTTTAACGACAACCAGGGAATTACCAGTGAACTGGTACTCAATTAGCCGACCTCGGAAGGATGACAGGCTGAGTCAACCCCCCTGGCATTAATTCAGCGATCGACCGGGATTCGAACCCAGGTATCCTAGGATCCTAAGCTGGCACCCTAGCCGCTAGCCCAACACCAGGGTTTCTGAAAACTAAATACGGACCTCAAATCAATTTGCACTACAGATATCAGTCCTTCAATTTTATTCTTTCTCTTCTTATACCATACTCCAAAAGCAGCATGTAGGCACTGCCAAAGCAAATATTAGCAGGGAATGCATCACGTGATTTACAGTTGGTGGAGAGGGAATTTTGAATTTGGTGAGGGTACAGGCTCACTTTAACCTATTCTTTAAAAAGGCACCACTTTTTTTTTTAACACCGGCCAGCGAGCCGCTCTAAGACAGGATCACACTTGATAGCTTTTCAGAAATTCGACCAAATTTCCTCTTTTGGTCCGATGAAGGCCTTGATGCCCTAATGTCAGCTCTACTTTGCTTCGCCCGACAGTTGGCAAACCATTGTTAACTTCAGTTGATAAAACTATCGTGCACCCTTTGAACCCCTCTTAAGTATTCTTAGGTTGGGTAAAATTCCACAAAACACGACTTGTACCTGTTTTACTTTAAAACGAGCTTCTCTATTCATTTGCATATCCCTTTCATCTTCTCCAGATTTTTTCTATGCCGCAGCATAAACAATTACCAGTACACCCTTTTTTACCTTGTACAATTCCATGCACTATCCAAGCAATATCTAAGACCGCAATTCTCCTCCAGACATCTATAAAATTGTCCTAAATTTCCCTTTCCATCTATAAAAGTTTGAATCCACAAATGTACCCAAACAAATGTACCCAAACAACCCAAACAACCCAAACAAATGTACCCAAACAACCCAAACGAATGTACCCCAAACTATATCATCTGCTCTCTTTGCCATGACCTTGCTCCTGCCCCTTGACCTGACTAATCATGATAATTGTGCCCATTGCCCTGATTTTGCACCCACTCCCTGCTCTTTGATCTTGCTTTACCGTTTCCTCTTGTCCTGACCTTGCTCATGCATCTCCCCCTCCCCCTGCCCCCAACTCCTATCCCTAAACTACGTATCTAGCATTTCTTGCCTCCTCTGCTTCCCAATACTCAAAATCAATTTAAAATATATATCTCCTGCTTTTTTCTCTATTAATCATGCCTGTTTCATTTTTCTCCACTGGTTATCATTCCTCATGTCCTTCGTGAAAAGTAGGTGAGCTATCACCGGCTCCATGGCTAAATTCCAAATTCCTGCCAAAACCAACAGAGGGAATTGCTTCAGCGGCAAAGTTGCGCTCTCAGCCAATGATGCTGCCCTGCAGCCTTGTGCTGCATACGAACGAAAAAGATGATCATTCTTCATACATTCCTCAATATTTGTATCGCCTATGTTGCAAGCACTGTCTATTGATAGCCCATAAAGTTTTTTTTGGTAAGCTCTAATTGTAATCTCACATCAAGAAGCTGAGGCTCAGCATCTGCTTCTTCCTCAGCATGGGCAAGTTAGTGGCGTTGCAGTCTTTTGTGTAGGAATAGACAGTGCCGTCAGGCCACATGTGTGTTCTACCAGAAACCCTTTCCATATTTCCCTTCCCAAATATCCATTGCCTCGTATTGTTCTACTCTTGCATGAACCTTAATACGTGTATAAATTTTCATTGTTTAAATAATAAGCCGCTCATCGCATTTCTGCGTAATTTTATTGAATGCATTACTGCACACATTATCTTGTGCAACTCAATTACACATTATCTTGGATGCATCTACTATCTGCTGCTTCCTTAAATGCAATATATCAAGTCTGGGTCCTTACTTTAACATCTAATATGAACTTTTGATAGGTCGGAAGTGAGACTGTCAATCATTTGTTGCACTGTGGGCCTCCTTGCTGTTTCAAAATGTTGTGCTCATTGTAAACTGCTGCTTTGGGCTCTTGGCAGCCTCCATCTTGTGAAAAAACAAAATGGGTTGTAAAACTCACTGATCAGGTTTCCTGTCTTCTTACTTAATATACACGACTCAATTACTCAATGATCTTGAACATGCCTCAGGTGATGCAGAGTTAGGTTGTTATTCAAAGGCAAGAAGGTTTAAAAACAAGTGAATGTTGAATGATTTGTTGATTTATATGCTGTTTTGTTGACTTAAGCAAATAGACAGAAAAAGTTGCCTTCCAATTACTTTAATTTGCTTTCTAATATAAAACGCAAAAACTCCGATAGAATGCTTGGAAGCAATACTGTTCAAATTGAATCTTTTATATCCAGCATTAAAACCTCAGGGAAGAGCGGGATTACAGAGGGTAGCAGGCTTACGAACCCACAAAGGGAGGGGAAGCAGGCAGACAAGGGCAACACACACAAATAGCATTAATAAGACTAGACGGACGAGCTGCAGGTCGATAAAAGGGACAGGATGAGCAAGTGTATGAAAGATCACGGGTAGGAATAGGTGAGTATGGGGTACAAAATGAGATGGTAATGGACCGCAATGTTGAAAGAAGAGCACAAAAGGACAGACTCCTGAAGGCAATTCCACAAACAAGAGAAAAGAGTGATAAAGAAGTGAAGGTGAGAATGGAATTTGTACTTTTGGAGAAAATCAAAGGCCCCCTTAACCCAACGTCCTTCCACTGCCCATTATACATTTTGAACCTTTATACATCATATAAAGTACATTGAATGAGATGAAACAAAGGCACCAAGTTTTCAATTGAAAGGGCAAAGTAGGAGAAGATTTAAGAAAAAAAGCTGGATTAAGCGATTTTCAAAAAAATTCAGATTCTGCAAAAATAAATAACTAAAGAACTGTCTGAAGATGTAAAGCAATAGTTGAATTGATCAGGAAGTCCAACGCAGATGGGTGGATATCTCAAAACCTTTTGGACGGATTTGGCTGAAATTTGCTGTACAGCTTGGGTGTGTGACAAGGACGAATCGATTTTGGTGAAGATCCGAATGCAGATCTGGATACTATAAATTTTTAATTGCAAGTAATTCTTCACAATTGAGAGATTGGGTCAAAAACGATATATAGCATAATATTTCAAAAAGTTGTCGACTGATTATGCCAAAACTAGGGGGATCGGTTGGTTCGGCGACAAGAACAAGCCGATTCGATTTTGATTCAGGTCCAGATGCAGATCCAGCCTATCAGTGGATTACAAAACGTAAACTGTTCAGCCTGGCGGAGGTTTGCTCTCTACCGAGTTCTTTCTTTTTTCTTTCTTTATTTCTTTTTTCTCTTTTCTTTCTTTTTTGAAAGAAAACCATTTCATTCATTTCATCCATTTGATCCATTTGAAATAGTTTTTTTTTTTTTGAGATAATACCTTTGCAGTAGATAGGACATCATGGACCGATAGAATAGCCCCAAAATAGTTCAGATTAACGCCACTGGACGTTTTTCTTTGGTGACACCTGAAATCAGTACTTTATACCACAAGACGACGTACTATTGAAAATCCAAACAGTGGAATCGCAATTAAATGTGATAAAATTTATGCGTCAATGTTAACGCACGTTCAAAGGAACCTACGTACAATAATTGATATGTGCCTGCATGTCAGTGGCTCGCAATTTGACAATTGTAATAAAGTTGTAAAATAAATATCCCTATTATTCCAGACTTTTGAAACACCCTGTCCAAGACATATATATATATATATACTAGCTTGGCTCGGCTCGCGCGTCGTTACTGAGGAACGGGCTTATTTTAGCTGAGGCTAATGACTGTACCTGAGTTGCTGTTTTGTCATGATTTACACCAATCATAATACAAACAATTACTTTGTACAAATGTATTTGTTGTGTTTGTGATATTACATTTTTCTCGGCAATTTAGGTTGAAGATTTAGGTTGAATGTTTTTTTTTCAAGAAAGAACCCCTCAGCACACACATACGGGAGGGGTAGGTGCAGACTGGAAGTTTGGGCCGATTCCACCTCACCACCACGTAATTCAAAACACCTCACCACCACGTAATTCAAAACACCTCACCACCACGTAATTCAAAACACCTCACCACCACGTAATTCAAAACACCTCATCACCACGTAATTCAAAACACCTCACCACCACGTAATTCAAAACACCTCACCACCACGTAATTCAAAACACCTCACCACCACGTAATTCAAAACACCTCACCACCACGTAATTCAAAACACCTCACCACCACGTAATTCAAAACACCTCACCACCACGTAATTCAAAACACCTCACCACCACGTAATTCAAAACACCTCACCATAGGCTATGAGCCAGACCCCCCAAATTGACCGGTCGGTACCATACAGATGGAGTAAGGCTCATTGTGATTTTTAGCAAGATATATCTCCCTAGATATGAAAAAAAAGTGATAGCAGTGTATAACTCTCGGCCATCTCTGTGTTATCACCCGAAATATTATTATAGGCTATGAGCCAAGGGGGTTGGTCGGTACCATACAGATGGAGTAAGGCTCATTGTGATTTTTAGCAAGATATATGTCCCTAGATATGAAAAAAAAGTGATAGCAGTGTATAACTCTCGGCCATCTCTGTGTTATCACCCGAAATATTATTATACGCCCGCTTCGCTTCGCCAAAAAATGTGATATTTGCTAAAATTGGAATAAATATGTTTTTAAGGACCACAGAGTGCCAATAATTTGCATACTGGATGCCAACTAATATAGTAATAGAAATATAGAACATTTGTGGGGGCTATTTATCAAATTTTTGATATAATGACAAAATATGTTAAATTTAGTGAAAAAGTGGTCGAAATCGCTTCGAGTTCAGAATTCACATTGTACATTTTTGTCAATATTTCAAAAATGAAAACTCCCGGAGTAACATTTGACCCCTCAAAATCTTCGCAAGGAACCTTCAGTCAAGATGGTTGAACGGTTGGTTGAACGGTTAGGGGGTATGGTTGAACATATTTTGAACTTTGCCAAAATATGTGCCCCAAACAACCACCATATTACAAAGTAATGATATATTCCAATGCAGTGGTTCCTTGCGAAGATTTTGAGGGGTCAAATGTTACTCTGGGAGTTTTCATTTTTGAAATATTGACAAAAATGTACAATGTGAATTCTGAACTCGAAGCGATTTCGACCACTTTTTCACTAAATTTAACACATTTTTGGTCATTATATCAAAAATTTGATAAATAACCCCCACAAATGTTCTATATTTCTATTACTATATTAGTTGGCATCCAGTATGCAAATTATTGGCACTCTGTGGTCCTTAAAAACATATTTATTCCAATTTTAGCAAATATCACATTTTTTGGCGAAGCGAAGCGGGCGTATAATAATATTTCGGGTGATAACACAGAGATGGCCGAGAGTTATACACTGCTATCACTTTTTTTTCATATCTAGGGACATATATCTTGCTAAAAATCACAATGAGCCTTACTCCATCTGTATGGTACCGACCAACCCCCTTGGCTCATAGCCTATAATAATATTTCGGGTGATAACACAGAGATGGCCGAGAGTTATACACTGCTATCACTTTTTTTTCATATCTAGGGACATATATCTTGCTAAAAATCACAATGAGCCTTACTCCATCTGTATGGTACCGACCAACCCCCTTGGCTCATAGCCTACCACCACGTAATTCAAAACACCTCACCACCACGTAATTCAAAACACCTCACCACCACGTAATTCAAAACACCTCACCACCACGTAATTCAAAACACCTCACCACCACGTAATTCAAAACACCTCACCACCAAGTAATTTAAAACACCTCACCACCAAGTAATTTAAAACACCTCACCACCACTTAATTCAAAACACCTCACCACCAAGTAATTTAAAACACCTCACCACCAAGTAATTTAAAACATCTCACCACCACATAATTCAAAATACCTCACCACCACGTGATTCAAAACCACCACAACGTTATTAAAAACACTCCACAACCACGGAAACAAAAGTTTGAGGGAGTCGTTAAGTGACAACACAGACACTGCCCAGATGTGTAGATATATAGATAAATGACTGTACCCGAGTTGCTGTTTTGTCATGGTTTAAACCAATCATAATTCAAACAATAATTCAAAATATTCAATATTCAAATGTATTTGTAATATACGTAATATCACATTTTATAAACAATTGAAGTTGAAAACTTAAGTTGGGAAAAAAAAATTTCCCCCCCAAAAATTCCCAAAAATATAAATAAATAAATTCGAAAATTTTTCAAAAAAATACCCTTAGGACATACCGACGGGAGAGATATGTGCATACCAGAAGTTTGGTACGATTTCACAAAAATATGAGAAAGTAGTTCAGTGACAACACAGGACAACACAGCACAGGACAACACAACACAGACACTGCACATATATATATATATATCCATCAGAAAATGAAATTAAAAGTGATATAATTCAATGTGCCTTCCCCCCCCCCCCTCCCCACCCCCCACCACCCTCATGCAAGGTGGCCAGTCACATATGAGCCAATAATCTTTTCCCTCATAACGTGAGTGGAAAAAACAAATAAGCATGGCAATTTATACAACCCGCAAAGTCACAAAAGAAAGACAGCAATTTAGTGGATCATCATGGCAATGCCATGTTCCCTAGTACTCTGTTCCCCTACCCCAACCAACCAAGAATTCGACACCATGATTCAGGCTCAAATTGATGTTTGGGCTCACAAAATGGCAGGCCTGTGTACTATATTGTAATGTCTCCTGCAAAATGTTTTTGTCTCCTGCAAAATAATTTCATCTCCTGCAAAATCTATCTTCTGCCTACACAGAAGTGTGAATCGACAAAAATATAATTTATTATTTCCTTCCACAAGTAGTTTTAGGTAAAGCACAATTCAGGTTACTCATCAACTCCAACCCAACTTGTCAACATTGCTTTCACATCCATAAATCATACTTCAGAATAAATCACCAAACGGCCTGCGCAAAATGGTGCATGTCATCGTCATGCATGTGAACTAATGCACACTATTAAAATCCTTCGCTCCATGGCCGAACACAAACGTAGAAAAACAAATTTAAGAATGATCGACAATCCAATTCAGTTAAAAGTTTAAAACAAAGCAAATTCATAAATTGCATACGGCGTAATTCAATTTGTGCTGACCGCTATCAATGCTTGAAACTCTATAAGAACTTCGTACCATCGTGAAACACTCAAACCAGGAAACAGTAGAACCAAAATAAGATAATTTACCAAATATCAGTTCAAGGAATTATGTACTACTTCCTCAATAGAAGAACAACAGACAAGCTGTCACTAGACGAGAGAGAGGCACTGTCAGGAATTAAACAATCAAGCAAAGGTGATGGGAGGTTATTCATGCACTGCGCTGCCATAGTCATTGGTGGAAACCAGGAAGGATAACGGGCCAAAGATAACACTCGAGAAACACCAGCTGTCTAGGACAAAAAAGAAGTTCAAGGAAGCATGTTATCAAGAGCAATGTAATCTTATTAGACCTGAAAACATTACAACTCCACACCACGAAGGAGGTGGCCCACACTTGGAGCTGTCGACTGTTATTCGATTACCAGCACCTGCCAACAGTTGTTTCCTGCAAAAGTTTTTTTTTAAACTCACCAGCACATGCTCGACTTCACTTTTTCCCTGTGTGAGTAACGGTTGCCATACCTTTTTACCTTTCCCTGTGTGAGTAACGGTTGCCATACCTTTTTCTACATTGAAAATTCATGTGACATCATACATATCACATCAGAGAATTGAGGGAATGGGAAGGAATCATTCGTATATGTTTGGGGGGGTGTTGTTTCTTGTTGTTCTTACATGGCCACAAGTATTCCCACCATACTGTGGGGTCAGCCAGGGAAGGTTTGGCCGAATAAGTCTTCCAGTTTGACGTTCGACTAAGTAGATTTTTGTCTGAAACGTCCTGATCCGTTCAGTAGACTGGCTCTTCCATGAGCTTTGAGTAAGTATACATAAAAAGAGCAGTGATTTGGAATTTGGTCAAGGTGCCCATCTATTAGCTCACCTACTCCTCTCTAAGGACACCATGAGACCTTTAACATCAACAAACAACTGCTAGCAGATGGGTCTCCAGTTCAACGAGGACGGCACACACATTGATGAATCACCCTGCCCGTGAAAGACCGGGATGACAGTTTATAGCTGGGTCGGGATTCAAACCCAGGATACACAGCGTAGAGGTGAGTGTGTGTACTTCTACACAAGTACTAGAAGAAAGAGGAACCACCTTTAGAGGCCCCACAGAGCGGGGGTTGGCCTTTTTGGGGCACTGTGGTCCCCTTTTTGAAGCAATGTTTTTTTGAAGCAAATTTTTTTTATTCGAGGGGGTACGAGGGGTACCGAGGGGGTACCAATTTTTTATTATTTTTGAAGCAAATTTTTTTATGGTCAGATGCCCTTCCTGCCGCCAACCCTGCTCGTCGCCTCTTGCGACACGCAGGGAATTAGCAGTAAACTGGTACTCAATTTGCCGACCTTGGAAGGAGGACAGGCTGAGTCAACCCCCCTGGTGTTAATTCAGCGATCAACCGGGATTTGAACCCAGGATCCTAGGATCCCAAGCCGGCACCCTAACCGCTAAGCCAACACCAACCAAGTACTAATGATAATAATTATACAACTTTTGTGCCACAGCAGCCACATGCATGATATTCATCAAACATATCATATGCGTCTCAAGCCAATCACCCATGGAAATGTTTGGTGTAATGTAAGCAACACATAAGCATACCGAGCAGTATGGAGAAATATTAAAAAATAAAGGTTACATGCTGAATTGGTAAACAAAAGCCAAATCCTATATATTACACATACTCTCAATTCCACGTTGTCCTTTATTTAACTAATAAACAAACAATCCATCAAACATGTAAAAACAAAATTACCTAAAATAAGGAAGTTGAGGCAGAAAAACTGACAATCATTTGCATCAGTAAGCAAAAAAAAAAAAAAAATTTTTTTAAATAGATCTTGTAATGTTTGAAACATATCATTAAACCCTATATGAAGAGGATTAATTAATTTTTTGTTGCCAAAAAACAACAACTGGTATTTACAGCAGCATAGTTGTGGTAATCATCAGTGAATGCTTGTTGGGGCAGGATGCAATTACAAATTCAGCCCATTGGTTGAATCACGACTGGGATGGGGTAGTGCCCCTGCACATTAGTACAGGAATGAGACATTTTTCTAGGAAGCCAGCGACAATCTCGTACTCTTCACACTGACAGATCTGTAACATCAAACAGCTTATGCTAACAGATGGGATAACCAGCTAAACGTCCATCCCAGAAGGTTGTACTCATTGATGTAATATCCTGCCTGTGAAGCAGGTTCACATAGTCTTTTCGAGAACTGAACCCAGATTAAACATCTCAAAAGGAAGTGTGCCACCTCTTCACCATTCTGTTGGAAAGCATAGTGATAAGATCATGAAACTGGGACTATAAGGAACCACGTTTGCATGCTTCCCTCATTTGGATGCTTCTTTCTTCCTTCCGAGAGAAAAATCTCCAGGGCAAAGGTACCGTTCTGGATTTGTCTCGTATTACTGTTGTCATTTGTCATCTGCACTGTTAAGTCATAATATCTGTGTTCTTGTCCTTTCGTGCTCTTATTTTGTGTTTTTGTATCGAGTTCACGTGTGCAAGTCTGGACCATAATCATGCGGTCATATGCCTCAACTATTAAAACAATACGTATGTATGTATATATGTATATATTACATTTGTGGGGATGCGGGGGGAGATTACCTTAGTATAGTTAGAAATGCATAGAGTAATATGTTCCGTATATGAGTAATTAGCCAATTCGATGTAATAAGCAGGGACATGTCAGCTTAAGAATTGTCTGTTTGAATGTGCACCATATGGAGGGTGGTCCGTTGTATTAAATAGCTCGGATTTAAACTAAAATAAACGTGTGTAAAGCCTCTTGTAATCCCCAGGGTGGAGGGACTGGGTGTGGCTTAGGAGAGGGGGCAGAGTGATGATTGTTTCCTGATGGGGCGGAGATATGAATGCCTCCGAGGGTGGACAGTGTCTGTCCGAACAGCAAGAGGAGGAGCGAGAATCAGATGGGTTCAGTGCACTGGAAGGAGAGGGTGAAAAAAAGCACGCTGAGGAGAATAGTGAGTGTCCTGCTTGGGCCCGTGAGGACGGCACACACATTGATGAATCACCCTGCCCGTGAAACACCGGGATGACAGTTTATAGCTGGGTCGGGATTCAATGTGGAGGGGAACTACCCAGACTCTTCCTAGAGATGGCCGTCCAACCAATCTGAGCAACCGGGCAAGAAGGACGTTGGTCAGGGAGGTGAACAAGAACCAAGTGATCATTTGGAGTGACTAGTATCCTTTGGAGTCTGAAGAGAGTTGGAATTGGCCAGAGGAGAAACTTCTTTGTTAATCTGCCTCCCTGCTTGGTTCCTGCCCACATGTTTGTTATCCTGCCTGTGTCCTTCATTGCCTGTTTGTCTGTTCCTCTTCTTGCCTTGCCTACCTCATCGCCCACTTCCTCATCTCCCTCCTCAGTGCCACCTCCTCCTCCGTTACCAGTGGAATTTTTTTAATAGAAAATTTTCCAAATTAATTAAAATGAAAAGCTGAAATGTCTTGTGTCAATCAATAAGTATTCGGCCCCTTTGCTATGACACTCCAAATTGAGCTCAGGTACATCCATTTTCCTTTGATCATCCTTGAGATGTCTCCACAACTTGATTGGAGTCCATCTGTGGCCAATTCAATTGATTGGACATGATTTAGAAAAAAAAACACCTTTCCAAATAAGGTCCCACAGTTGATATTGCATGTCAGAGCAGAAACTCTACGAGTCCAAAGAACTGCCCGTAGAACTCCAAGATAGAATTGTAAGTGGGCATGCATCTGGGGTAGGTATAAAGCAATTTGTAGAGTGTTGAAAGTTCCCAAGAGCACAGTGAGCTCCATCATTAGGAAATGGAAAGAATATGGAACGACCCAGACTCTTCCTAGAGCTGGCCGTCCAACCAAACTGAGCAACCGGGCAAGAAGGACGTTCGTCAGGGAGGTGAACAAGAACCAAATGATAATTGTGAGAGAACTACAGAGTCCCTTGGATAGGAGAACCTACCGGAAGGACAACAGTCCCTGCAGCACTTCACAAATGTAGGGTTTATGGGAGAGTGGTCAGACAGAAGCCACTCCTGAGAAAAAAGCAGATGATATCACGCCTGGAATTTGCAAAAAGGCACGTGAAAGTCTCTAAGAGCATGAGGCAAAAGATTCTGTGGTCTGATGAGAGGAAAATGTAACTCTTTGGCCTGAATGCAAAGCGCTACGTCTGGTGGAAACCAAGCACAGCTCATCACCCATCTAACACCATCTCTACCGCGACCGTGAAGCATTGTGATGGCACAGCATCATGCTATAGGGATGCTTTTCAGCAGCAGGGACTGAGAAACTTGAAAGGATAGAGGGAACAATGAATGGAGCCAAATACAGGCAAATCCTTAAGGAGAACCTGCTTCAGAGTGCAAAAGACAGACTGCAGTGAAGATTAACATTACAACGGGACAATCACCCCAAGCATACAGCCAAAGCAACACTGGAATGGCTTCAGAACAAGAATGTGAAAGTCCTTGAGTGACCCAGCCAAAGCCCAGACTTGAATTCCATTGAAAATCTATGGAAAGACTTGAAGATTGATGCTCCCCAACACTTTACATAATGGGGTATTATGTGTAGATCAGTGACAAAAAAAATCTCAATTTAATCCATTTTAAATTCAGGCTGCAACACAACAAAATTTGAAAAAAGTCAAGGGATGTGAATGCTTTCTGAAGGCACTGTATGTATGCTGGCATGATGGGCAAGGGGTACACACACTCGCCTCTAAGCTGTCTATCCTGGGTTTGAATTCTGACCCGTAGTCAACGTGTGGCCCTGAATGGGTTTCTCTCATCTCCTCTTCCTGTTCAGGCTGGAGTTCCCCAAGGCAGTGTTCTGGGCCCTGTGCTTTTTCTGGTCTTCATCAATGATCTCTCTGACTCTCTTGAAAATCCTCTCTATCTCTTTGCTGATGACTCTACTCTCTGTCGCTCCATTCCTCATCCCTCAGATTGGCAGTCTGCAGCCTCATCACTCTCTGCAGACCTGGACAAAATCACAGACTGGGCAAACAAGTGGAACATGTCTTTCAATCCTGACAAATCTCACACTCTTACGATGTCTCTCCGACAAGACCGACTGGACAACCCTCCCATCCACTTTCTGAATAATCCTCTCCAAGAAGTTCTGTCACTCAAGCTTTTGGGTCTCACTATCTGCCATGATCTTTCCTGGGAAAACCACATTTCAAATCTGACCTCCAAAGCCAGTCGCCGACTGGGCATCCTCCGTCGTGCGAAGTCCTTCCTTGGCACACCTGGGCTCCTCACCACATACAGGGCTTTCATCCGCAGCTCAATGGAATACTGCTCTCCCCTCTGGGCTGGTGCTCCTGCCTCACACCTAGCTCGTCTTCACGCTGTTGAAACCAAAGCGTTCAGAATCATTGGAATCTCCCGCGATGAAGCTATCTCCAAGGGCCTTTCACTCACTCACCGCAGGCAGGTTGGTGGTCTTTCCATCTTCTACCGACTCCTCTCTGGCCTTGCCCCCCCAGCTCTCTCTGGGCTCTGTCCCCCAAATATTCCTACAGGTCGCACAAGATCTGCCTGCACCCCTCTTATGGTTAAACTGCCAAAATCAAGACTCTCTGCTCACCTTCACTCCTTCATTCCTCTTTTCTCCCGCCTCTGGAACAAACTCCCTCAGTCTCTTCAATCCCATTCCACCCTCCAGGTCTTTAAAACAGCTGTTCACCACCATCTCTTATCTTCCCCCATCCAAAACCTTGATCTTTTCTACCCCCGCTAATTTCACCACAAATCCACTTTTTTGAAATACCAACTTCTGTCCTGGAAGTCCTCGGTGTCCTTGTGTTTTATACTTCTCCCACCCCCCCCCCCCCCGCCCCTTCCCACGCCTCCTCCCCCCAAGCCCTCTCCCTCCCACACATCTCCCTGCTCTCAAATGTTGTGTTTGTGTGCTTCCCCTTCTCTCCCCATCTTGTCTTCCGCTCCCTCTTTTTATACATTTTGTTTGTCTGGTTGATTTGTTTGTGAAGTAAATGTTAGCTCTTTCACAAGCCTCGATTCAGTATACAAAAAAAAAAAATTAAAATTAAAAAAAAAAGCTATAAACTGTCATCCCGGTGTTTCACAACAGATTCATCAATGTGAGTGCCGTCCCTTGGATTGACATTAAACTGCTATAGTTGGTGGACGTTAAATATCCCACGTGTCCTTTGTGAAGAGTAGGTGAGATATCGCTGGCACTCTTGCCAAATTCCAAATTTTTGCCCTAACTACTGCTGGGAGAGGGATGGCAAACCACCCAGCATGATCCTTGTCAAGGCACTACTTTCAGCAGTACCAATGCTCCATAATAGGGTATTATACTTTTTAAAATTTATGTTGTCCTGGGTATACTCATATTGCCGTGTATATTCATTGTGTATTGTGTATTTACTTTATACTGTCCTGTGTATTTATGGTATTGTTCTGCATATTTATGGTATTGCGTTGCACCTGTCATGTCCAATTGCACTATGTGTAGTCTTGTGTATAGTACTTTCCTTACGCACTGTCTTGTTATTTGCACTATGTGTAGTCCCGGGTATATAGTCCCGATCTTGTCTTGAATGTTTGTATTGCACCGAGGTCTAGGAGGAACGTCATTTCGTTCCACTATATACTGTACTGTATATGGATGGGATGACAATAAAGTTTCTTGAATCTTGAATCTCATGGAACATCGGATGAGAAATAAATAAATATAGGCCTATATACGGTATATAATCATGTGCACATATACCAAGCCCCCCCTCATTCCCTACTCTTCCTGAACCACTGCCCCCCTCTCCCCACCCGACCAATCCCTGCTTCACACTACTCTTTAATATTTCTTTCTCATTTACGGAGTCTCTCACCTGACTTGCAACATAGCAGTGACCATCTGATCTCCTCGGTACAACAATTACATCAAAGATGGCTTCTAAATGCAGTCACAGACTGGGCATCCTCCATTGTGCTACATCCTTCCTTAGTAATTCTGAACTTCTCACAGCCTATAAAACATTTCTCTGCAGCTCAATGTAACACTGCTCTCCCCAAAAAGACTGGTGGTGTAGCGGTTACCGCTGGATGTACATAATCGCCTTGCACCGGCCAGAACACGGCCAGACGCGCCTCTCCCGGGCATGCCCGGACTCACTGTTCCCGGGCACGCCCGAACCTCCCGGGCACGCCCGGTCTCGTCTTTCCCGGGCATGCCCGCTCTCGCCTTTCCAGGGCTCGCCCAGAGCGTCCGGGCATGCCCGCTATCGCCTTTCCAGGGCTCGCCCAGAGCGTCCGGGCATGCCCGCTATCGCCTTTCCAGGGCTCGCCCAGAGCGTCCGGGCATGCCCGCTATCGCCTTTCCAGTGCTCGCCCAGAGCGCCCGGGCACGCCCAGCCTCGACTTGCCAGGCCGCAGCCAAACACGCCCGGGCAGGTCCAGACTCGCCTTTCCAAGGCTCGCCCTTGATACCCGGGCATGCCCGGTATAGCTTTTGCCGGGCAAACTTCCCGACATAAATGTGTATATATATTGTTGCCTGAAAAACGGGCTTGTCAGAATACCTGAGCTGTTTTGTTTCAATAAAGCAACTCGGACGAATTCCGTCTTTGGTCGCGTCAATTCTTTCGACTCGCATTGGAGCGCAGTTCCTTCATTGGTGACCTACCGACATGGATACGGCAGTGACGCTTAAACTGCCTACCTTCTGGGAGGCTCACGCGGCTGTTTGGTTCGCCCAGGCGGACTCCCAGTTCGCCCTGCGAGGCATCACCGCGGACGACACCCGCTTCCACCATGTTGTGGCGGCGCTCGGTTCCGCCACCGTGGCCCGCGCCTTGAGCCTCCTCCAGCACCCGCCGGCTGCTGACAAATACGACGCGCTGAAGACGCTCCTCCTCGGCGCTTTCGCCCTCTCACCGGCAGCACGCGCACGGCGCCTGCTTGACCTGCCCGAGCTCGGCGACACGCGCCCGTCCGAGCGCATGGACTATATGCTCTCGTTGCTCGGCGAGCACTCTCCGGCATTCCTGTTCCGGGAGCTGTTCCTCCGTCAGCTGCCTAACCCGGTACGCCTCGCCCTGGCTGGCACGTTGATCACGGATTCCCGCGCCCTCGCCAGGGAAGCCGATAAGATCTCCTCGGCGGGCCAGCACATCGGCGCGGTTACCTGGAGCCCGCCGCCGTCCGAGGCGACGCCCACGACGCCCGAGCGCCCTGCGCGGTTGGAGGCCGAACTGCCGGTGCAACTGGCGGCCGCCACGCCGCACCGCCCGCTTCCGACACGACAGCCGGGGCCTCCACCTGACCGGGCGTGGTGTTATTACCACGCCAGGTTCGGACACAAGGCTCGGACGTGCCGGCCCCCGTGCACTTTCGGCAGTTCGGGAAACGGCCGGGCCGGCGTTCATTCCCAGCCATGAGCGCCGGCCACTCGGGCAACTTGCTGTTTATTCGGGACAAAGCGTCTGGACGGCGTTTCCTGTGCGACACCGGCGCCCAACTGAGCGTCATACCTGCCTCCGAGCAGGACAGGCTGGACGCAGTTTGCGGCCCCTCTTTGGTCGCTGCTAATGGCTCGGCCATACGCACTTTCGGCCCACGCGTCGTCACCCTCTGCTTCGGCAGCCAGCGCTTTCAATGGACTTTTGTTACCGCCAGCGTCCCCGTGGCTTTGCTGGGCGCCGACTTCCTCTGCGCGCACGGGCTGCTGGTCGACGTCAAACGACGTCGCCTTGTCCACGCCGAGACCTTCAGCTCCCTGGCGTGCACAATGAGCAGCTCCGCGCCGACCGAACTGGCGTGCGCCCTCCCGGCAACGAACGAGTTCGCTCGCCTGCTCGTGGAATTCCCGGCCCTCACGCGGCCGACGTTTTTGGCCGTCGCGGTGCGGCACGGGATCGAGCACCACATACCCACTACGGGCCCGCCGGTCTATGCCAGGGCCCGCCGCCTCGACCCAGCCAAGCTCGCCGTGGCAAAGGCCGAATTTGACGCGTTGGAGCACCTCGGCATCGTGCGGCGCTCCGATAGCGCGTGGGCCTCGCCACTGCACATCGTGCCAAAGCCGGGGGGTGGATGGCGCCCGTGTGGCGACTACCGCCGTCTCAATGACGCTACCACCCCCGACAGGTACCCGATCCCGCATATTCAGGACTTTTCCGCCCGTTTGGCGGGACGGGTCATCTTTTCGAAAATTGACCTGATACGGGGCTACCACCAGTCCACCAGGTACCTGTCCGGGCGGCCGACGTCCCGAAGACGGCCGTCATCACGCCGTTCGGCCTGTTCGAATTTTTGCGGATGCCGTTTGGCCTCAAGAACGCGGCCCAGGCGTTCCAGCGCTTGATGGACGGCGTGCTGCGCGACCTGCCGTTTCTTTTCGTCTATCTGGACGACATCCTCGTCGCCAGCACGTCCCGCGCCGAGCACCTCCTCCACCTCCGAACACTGTTCGGTCGCCTCAGCGAGCACGGCTTAATTGTCAACCCGGTCAAATGCCACTTCGGCGCGACGACCGTTGACTTTTTGGGCCACCGCATCACCAAGACCGGGGCCGTGCCGCTGCCGACCAAGGTCGAGGCCATCACCATGTTCCCGCGTCCCCGTTCCATCAAGGCCCTCCAAGAGTTCCTCGGCATGGTGAATTTTTATCACCGATTCGTGCCCCGCGCTGCTCAGCTCATGCGGCCCCTTTACGAGGCCCTCCGGGGCAAGCCGGCCAAGCATGACATTGTTTGGTCCACGGCCATGGACGCGGCCTTCGCCAGTGCCAAACGGGCCCTCGCCGACGCAACGCTGCTGGCTCACCCGGTGCTCAACGCGCCCATCGCCCTCACTACGGATGCCTCCAACTACGCGGTGGGCGCCGTCCATGAGCAATGGGTGGACGGGGTTTGGCAGCCACTCGCTTTTTTCAGCCGGCAACTCCGGCCGAACGAGTTAAACTACAGCACGTTCGACCGCGAGCTGCTCGGGCTATTCCTGGCCGTTCGCCATTTCCGACACCTCCTGGAGGGCCGCCCGTTCACGGCTTTCGTCGACCACAAGCCGTTGGTCTACGCAATGGCTAAGGTCATGGAGCCGTGGTCGGCCCGCCAGCAGCGCCACCTCTCCGCCGTGTCGGAGTTCACCACGGACATCCAGCACGTCGCCGGCAAAGACAACGCCGTGGCCGACTGCCTTTCGCGGGCCAGCGCGAACGCGGTCCACCTCGGCGTGGACTTCACGCTCATGGCGGCCGACCAGACCACCGACGCCTCGGTGCAGGCACTCCGCGTGGCGGACACGGGCCTCCGCCTGGCCGACATCCCCTTCGCGGGCACCGTCCTGCTCTGCGACGTCTCCCAGGGCCAGCCTCGCCCCATCGTGCCCGTTTCCTGGCAGCCCCGCATCTTCGCCTCCATCCACGGCCTTTCTCACCCGGGCCGGAAAGCTTCTCAGAAGCTGGTGTCGGCGCGTTTCGTCTGGCACGGCCTTCGACGAAACATCCGCGACTGGGCCAATGCCTGCACGGCCTGCCAGCGAGCCAAGGTCCACCGCCACACCCAGGCCCCGCTGGCACCTTTCGCCGTGCCTGAACGGCGTTTCGACCACGTCCACGTGGACCTGGTGGGTCCCCTGCCCCCCTCGCGGGGGTTCACCCACCTGCTCACCATGGTGGACAGGACCACCAGGTGGCCGGAGGCCGTGCCCCTCACCTCCACCACCACCGCCGACGTGGCGCAGGCGTTCATCGCCACCTGGGTCGCGCGCTTCGGCGCACCAGCGGACATCTCGTCCGACCGCGGCCCACAGTTCACGTCTGAGCTTTGGGGCGCGGTCGCCCGTTCGTTGGGGGTCACGCTGCACCGCACCACGGCCTACCACCCCCAAGCCAATGGGTTGTGCGAGCGGTTTCACAGCTCCATGAAGGCCGCACTCATGGCCGGCCTTCAGGACGACGGTTGGGCCGACCGGCTGCCGTGGGTCCTTTTGGGCCTTCGCACGGCCCCCAAGGAAGACCTCCAGGCGTCCGCCGCCGAGCTCGTCTACGGCCAGCCACTCCGCGTCCCGGGCGAATTCGTGCCTGACGCTACCAGTCCCTGGTCCGCCGCTCGCCAGCGCTCGGACCTCCAGGAGGCCGCCCGACGATTTTCCCCCGTGCCGACGTCCCGCCACGGTGGCCCCCAGTCCTACGTCCCCCCGGCGCTTCGCACAGCGGAGTACGTCTTTGTGCGTCATGACGCGCACCGGGGGCCACTCCGGCCGCCGTACGACGGGCCCTTCCGGGTCCTGCGACGGGGCGACAAGTCTTTCATCGTCGACTTCGGCGGCCGGCCGGACCGGATTTCTGTGGACCGCCTCAAACTGGCGCACATGGACGTCGACCGACCACCACGGTTGGCCCTTCCTCCGCGGCGAGGCCGCTCCCCGTCCACAGTTCCCCCCGCTCGACCACCCACCACCATGTCAGACCCCTCCCCACGACCCTCCAGGGGTCGCTTCGGCCGGGTCATCCGGACCCCCCTTAAATTGACCCTGCCGGTGCAGGTCGATTCTGGAGGGGCGTGTGTAGCGGTTACCGCTGGATGTACATAATCGCCTTGCACCGGCCAGAACACGGCCAGACGCGCCTCTCCCCGGCATGCCCGGACTCACTGTTCCCGGGCACGCCCGAACCTCCCGGGCACGCCCGGTCTCGTCTTTCCCGGGCATGCCCGCTCTCGCCTTTCCAGGGCTCGCCCAGAGCGTCCGGGCATGCCCGCTATCGCCTTTCCAGGGCTCGCCCAGAGCGTCCGGGCATGCCCGCTATCGCCTTTCCAGGGCTCGCCCAGAGCGTCCGGGCATGCCCGCTATCGCCTTTCTAGTGCTCGCCCAGAGCGCCCGGGCACGCCCAGCCTCGACTTGCCAGGCCGCAGCCAAACACGCCCGGGCAGGTCCAGACTCGCCTTTCCAAGGCTCGCCCTTGATACCCGGGCATGCCCGGTATAGCTTTTGCCGGGCAAACTTCCCGACATAAATGTGTATATATATTGTTGCCTGAAAAACGGGCTTGTCAGAATACCTGAGCTGTTTTGTTTCAATAAAGCAACTCGGACGAATTCCGTCTTTGGTCGCGTCAATTCTTTCGACTCGCGTTGGAGCGCAGTTCCTTCAGTGGCATATTTTACAGGTTCATGCTGCAGAATCGAAATCTCTCAACACCAGTGGCATCTCCCACAAAGAAGCAGAAGCACAGAGCCTGCTGCTGGATCTCAGTGCAGACAGGTTGTTCGTCAGCCTCTGTTTTATACTCCCTCTTCTCTGGTCTTGTTCTCTCTACTTTTTCATTCCTCCGTTCTTGACCAATCCCCCCAGATCACCTGCATTCTCACTGCAACCCTTCCTTGAGAAGTTCTCAAAATTGAGGCTTACAGCTCATCTTTATTTGTTTGTTCCTTCATTTTTCCATGTGTGGAACAAACATTTCTGAGGCCGTTCAATCCCATTCTCTCAAGGATTTCAAAGCAGTGATACACCACAATCTCAAGTCATCCTTCATTCTTGCGTGTGATCTATTCTACTCATATTAACTTTCCCATTCTTCTTGCAGGTTGCTATGTTTACTTCCCTCTTCTCTCTTTTCCTGTTTGTAGATCCCCTGGTTTCATCCACACATTGTTACACTGCTGCACTGTCAATGCATTGCCTCGTCCGCCCTGTATTCCCCTACTAGTCCAGAAGCCTGTATATAAAGAACTGGCAGCATGTGCATTAGTATTAACAATTTTGAATTTGAATCATCTGCAAAACAAGCTCGTCCCCGTCCCCGAAGAGCTTGCCTTCTGTGGTTTTGCCTATAGGGTGATGTGAGTCCACAATTTGTGAATGACTCAAATACTTCATTTGGCAAATTAAAGTGGGCACAAATGCTGTCTATGAAGTAGTGCCCCTCATTCCCTACGCTTCCTGAACTACTGCCCCACCCCCCACCATACCAATCCCTGCTTCACACTACTCTATAATATTTCTTTCTCATTTACGGAGTCTCTCAACCTGACTTGCAACATAGCAATGACCACCTGATCTCGATACAACAATTACATCAAAGATGGCTTCTAAATCCAGTCACAGACTGGGCATCCTCCATTGTGCTTTGTCCTTCCTTAGTAACTATGTCTTCGACAACTTTCATAATTGAATGAAAATAATGAAATCAATAATAGGGAGAAGTTTAATGTGTCCTGTCCCTTTCCTCTTCGTTTTTTTTGTCTCTGCATTTTTTTTAAATGTCTAAGCCCAATCCAGAATCGAGGCAAATCATAGGAGAGTGAGAGAGAGAGTAGCCAAAAGGATACAAATAAATGGAGGACTTGGTCAAATATCTGACACTGAGAATTGAGCATTAGTGAAAGTAGCAGCGAATGGCAAAGGGAGTATTTAAAGGTTTCAATGAGCTACCACCTAAACTACCTGGAAGGAGGAATGAGATTGAACAAAATGAGAAAGGTAATTCCACTTACAAAAGAAGAAAGAAGTGCGGCAGGCGAGGTAAACAAAGACTGCATTGTTTTATGAATGTGTGCATTCCTACGGGGCAGAAGGTGAACGGATAACAGAGAGAGAGAGAGAGAGAGAGAGAGAGAGAGAGAGAGAGAGAGAGAGAGAGAAGAGAGAGAAGAGAAGAGAGAGAAGAGAGAGTGAGAGTGAGAGTGAGAGTGAGAGTGAGAGAGAGAGAGAGAGAGAGAGAGAGAGAGGGAGAGGGAGAGGGAGAGAGAGAGAGAGAGAGAGAGAGATATGCAAGACCCAACAAAAGGTGGGAGAAAACATACATGTCATCAACTTGTTTTTAGTGAGAATGATGTCCAAACTGTTAAACTCGACAACTCATTCCAAAAGTGAAATATAGGACACAGAAACACCAGCCAGGTACAATAAATGTGGAGATTCTGAATCAAGGTAGTATCTGAAGCAAAGATTAAACACCCTCCTAAAGTGTTCTCCTGTGGTTGATCACAATGATCAGGTCAACTCTGGGAAAAATAAATACCAATGTTAATATCAGGATGATGTTTACAATTCACAACGGACAAAATTAACATTTTTCAGAAGTTAACCTCAGTTGATGCAATAAGCTGTTAGGTTGGGTTTCCAGCTGAAATTCACGTTAACTTATGTCTTTATCAACATTAAATGGTCATAGCTAGCTAACTGTTTTCCTTCAATCCTTTTTGAAGTGCGATAAAAATTCAAATTAAAAAATAAAAATAAATAAAATTCAAATGTAACTTCCTCGGCTCAGTTATATGTTCCAGCAATCTGAACATCCACACCCATCATCATCTAACCATACTTCTATTATTCGTTTCTGCTAAAAAAAAGAAGAAAGGACAAGAAAAAAAAAAGGACATTACCCACAAACTCAACAAAAGGAGCATCATTTATCAGTATCTGAATGATCCCAACAATCCCCCAAACCAGGCTGAACGGTTTACGTTTTGTATCTCACTGATGGGCCGGATCTGCATCCTGACCTGAACCAAAGTCGAATCGGCTTGTTTTTGTCACTATCCAACTCATCCAACATGTTTTGTCATAAATCGTCCACAACTTTTTGAAATATCATGGTATGTATTGGTTTTGGCCCTACCACTCTATGGTAAAGAATCCGTTAAAAATATTAAAAACAAACTGTCATATCCGGTTCAGGATCTTCACCAAAATCGAATAAATTTTTCCTTGTCACACGCCCAACCTGTCCACGAAGTTTCGTCCAAATCTGTCAATGACCTTGTGAAATATTCTGCTCAGACAGACAGACAAACAAGCAGACAAAGGTGAACACGTAACCTATGTCTACCTTTGGGGGCAGAGGTAACTAGAGAGTGCATGGAATATCTTACCCTGTGCAGTCTTGAGAAAAAGGACATGGGAAGGGTCTTTTAGTCTCGCTTTGCATTTTGCACGAAACAAACAACGCTCGGTGTTGCCATATTTGTCTGAATACTGAATCTCAGGTACTTTAGCCTCAGTGCACGAGACGGCTTGAATATTTTTCCAAGTACCAGTACTGCTAAATGGAAAGTTTTTTTTTTTTAAGTGCCAAGAAGGCAATATGTGTTATCCAGTATTCAAGTATATAATTCAATTGAAATGAAGTACAGGTTTTGAAAAGCCAGGGGAAAAACTTTTTCCGGAAGTTGTTTGATGCAGCGTCTTTTACACGTTAAATTAGTTACCTGTACCTGTTGTTTGTGTCCTTTATGCCATCCTTAAAAACAGTATGTGTCCTGTTTGGAATTATTTTCAATTTTGTTTGACTACAAGACAGGCAGACCGACTTAAATAATTAATAAACTTCTTACTGCGCCTGTGGGATTGCAGTGAGATCTGCACAATTTGCTAATTTCAGAGCCAAAGTACTCCTAAACTGCAGGTTCATGTCCCAATTCATGTTCCGATTCGTGTTCTACAATGTACAGGATATTCAATTCAATTGGAATTAAGTAGTTACTCAATCACAAACGGATATCCGTAGACAGACAGACAGAGAAAGTGAACCATTTGCTTAACCCCACTTTTCGCTTTGCATGCTTGGGGTAATGATAAAGTATTTGTATGAGGGAACTGGAATTAAATGGTGAAAATAATTTGATTGTCAATTGTTCTTTTTCTGGTTGAGTGGGTAAAAGCTGGTGAGATTTGAGTGTGTTTTGGGTTGGTGTATTTAGTGTTCCTGTCTAAACCACTAGTTTATGATTGCAAGGAACTTATGTTAAAATCCTTTATATTATAGGTACTTCTCCATCATCTACAAATGTGCTTGAAAATCACATTAAAGTGCATTAATATATTTGTCCTGGATGTGATTTATGTACAAGCTCTACTACAAGTCTTAGACGAAGAAAAGAAAACCCTTTCTTGATGTAAAGCTCAGTAATTCCGATCTACACTGAAACACAATATTTAAGGATTGTGATCCCGACCTTTCATGTCTCTCTTTCATCCCTTTATATTCTCGTGCATACAGGTATGAAGGCTAAATTTATTCATAAAATACTGTGTCAAACTTGAAAGGCTTTCATTTATTTTGGGTCCAGGTTCAAGGCAAATGTCGAAGATAAATGTTGATGTAAACTTTGCAAACCATGAATAGCATTGCACACTATCCTTATGAATGGTGAGCGGCTTATTGGATGAACAGGTAAAAGCCTTATTGAAGTGCCCTTACAAAAGTGGGTTCATTTCCCATGGCTACTCAAAGCAAAGGAGTTTCAGTTTAGTTTCCTGAAACAGTAGCAACATATCCAGGGTTGCTTCTCAGCCAAATAAAGATTCCCAACTTGTCATGAGCACCTCAATGCTCTGAGGTGGGGCATTCAAAAAGTTATATGAGCGAAGGACTCACAATAGTCCGAGACGTGCCAAAGCACAACACTGTATCCATAAAAAAAATTCATTTAATGCATCATAATCTTTTATTAATTTTTTAGCAATTTCTTGTCAATTTTGAAAAAAAAAAAATTTTTATTAAATTTTTTTTAATTTTTAATTTTATTTATTTCTTTATATTTATTTTATACATATATATATTTATCTATATATTATATATATATTTATATATATATATATAGTTCATATATATATTTTCTTTCTATCTTAATTTACTCTATACTCTTTAAATGTTAAATTTAGCAATTTTTTAAATTAGCTATTTCTTGGCAAGGGCTATACTGGGTGGTTTGCAATTGCCTTCCAAATGTTGTTTGGCCATGCTCTATCTTTTTTTAATACTGGGTTTCAAACAAGGAAGCAGCACATACCATTTGAAAGGTCTTTGGTACATCTCTGCCAGGGTTTGAACCACTGACCTCACAGACTCAGATTAGATGCTCTAACCATGGCACCACTGATTCTGATGTATCTAAAATATCTATGTATTTACTTTTGAAATATACTGAAACGCAAAAGAAACTTACCACCTTTGAAACCTTTAAATATCAACAATAACACTGCATGTAGTAAATGTGTGAACTTATTTGTGGACAATAGTGTCCTCACTGTCAGATAAAACGGTCACGGATGGTCACTTGAACCTTCAATGGTCACTTCATAGCACAGCTGTTGAACAGCCGTTTTGACTGTCAGTGATTAGCCAAGGGGTACGGGATGATTTTAATGAGCTGCACGTGATGTCTTGATATTGGCTTTAAAAAGGCCAGTGCAAAATGGGCATTTCAATCAACATGCCACGATTGTCAAGGGATCAACGGCAGCGTGCCCTGGGCATGCTGCAAGGCGGACTGAGCTACCGTGAGGTGGCACATCGCCTTGGCTGTTCACACCAGATGATATCGACCCTGGTGGACAGAGACACCCTCCACAACTCTGCAGATGACAGACCTCGATCAGGGAGGGCAAGAGTCACCACTGCAAGGCAGGACAGGCAGATGGTCCGAAGTCACCTGCGGGATCGATTCCGTCCAGCATCCCGCACTGCGGCAGAAACTCCGGGGCGTGCAAACCCACGGATCTCCAATGATACTGCACGAAGACGACTGCATGACTATGGTCTGATTGCCAGAAGACCATACAGAGGCCCCGTGATGACGGCTGCCCATCGCCGCAACCGACAGAGATGGTGCCAGCAGCGGTGGACCTTGGCGCAGTGGAACGAGGTCGCTTTCAGCGATGAGTCAAGGTTCTGTTTCAGCGATGAGTCAGGCGATGAGTCAAGGCCGATATCGTCTGGTGTGAACAGCCAAGGCGACGTGCCACCTCACGGTAGCTCAGTCCGCCTTGCAGCATGCCCGAGGCACGCTGCCGTTGATCCCTTGACAATCGTGGCATGTTGATTTAAATGCCCATTTTGCACTGGCCTTTTAAAAGCCAATATCAAGACATCACGTGCAGCTCATTAAAATCATCCCGTACCCCTTGGCTAATAATCACTGACAGTCAAAACGGCTGTTCAACAGCTGTGCTATGAAGTGACCATTGAAGGTTCAAGTGACCATCCGTGACCGTTTTGTCTGACAGTGAGGACACTATTGTCCACAAATAAGTTCACACATTTACTACACGCAGTGTTATTGTTGATATTTAAAGGTTTCAAAGGTGGTAAGTTTCTTTTGCGTTTCAGTATATATACACCAGTATATAAAATGAGAAATAAAAAAATACCTTGGCATGTCTTTTATCCCTCTTTCGTTCAACTTTTTAAACACCCCCTCGTTCTACCTTATAAGTAGTGGTTGTCAATACTACACAGACAAAGCTCATAATCAAATCATAGGCAATAACAGCAGTTCGAATGATGTACTTTTTGTAGCGTTTCTCCATTTTTCCATTTTTATGACTGCTTATATTTGATTTTAAGCCTGGTGTTGGCTTAGCGGTTAGGGTGCTGGCTTGGGATCCTAGGATCCTGAGTTCGTAATCCCAGTCGATCGCTGAATTAACGCTAGGGGGGTTGACTCAGCATGTCACGCTTCCGAGGTCGGAAAATTGACTACCAGGCTTGAGCCATTCGGGTATCCTGCATCAGAGTGGCGACCCGTCCAGGATTGTTCCCAATAGCCAAGGAAACTGCTTCAGCAGCCCTTTGCATAGTCACGGTGTGCAAAAATATATGGTCATCATCACCACATTTGATTTTACTATTTCTATGATCCACTTGCAAGCAAAATAGCTTTGGTTGACTATTCTTGATATTGTGCTCTCCAGTCTTATAACTGACTGATAGTTTAGTCTATTTTGTCTTATATAAACTGATTTGTCCTGGAAATTAGCTGAACTGCACAATACTTTGCATCAATAATTCAAATACACACATTCTTGGCCTCTAGCAAAGCAATATAGGGCACATAGGAAGAGGAGAGTTTTGCATACCTGTAGGACTGTTGACGTTTTAAAATATGGAAACAACTGTAACCCAGAGATTCAAATCTGAAATGGCCATCCATGACCATGATGATTTAAACAAGGCTCACACAACAATTGCATTGTGACAATGTTGATGTTGTTTCATATGCAGCCTGCCTGTGGCTGCTGGTTGCATCATTTTCGGGAAGCAAAGTTGTGCCGCTGATGCAGTGCCTCTGCTACCAGTAAGCTGGTACTCATTTTGCCAACCTCAAAAGGATGACAGGCTGAGTCAACCCACCTGGTGTTATATCAACGGCACAACAGGGGCTTAAACTCAAGAAGATATTAAGCCAGCCACCTTAACCATTAAGCCTACACCAGGCTTATTCTGACAATGTGGACATTGTGATGTCATATTGAGCTATTGAACGTTGCCTCTTCATATTTCTATATAATCAATGTCATTTAATCAAATAACATCATGTTAACATCTCAGAAGGAATACAAAAACACCTTCAAATTCAAAAGCATCCAACAATTTGATGAAACTGGTAATTGGATGATTTTTTAAATTTATCTTGGGACCTATGACATGACCAACATATTAAATGGTGGAATTTTTGACTTATCCCTCCTGCAATGCCCTGATACACATATGCATTGGAATTGATATGATGCTTTGAAAAATCATATTGCCAGATGTCCCTTACATGACCCATTTCACATTGTACCTGTGCCAGAAAAAAATAGCTGGATGTTATATTTGAGAGGCCAATTTGTACAAAGCAGTGGTATTTTGCTTCTACATCTCAAATAATCCAAACATTGTTGAATTTTCAAGAACTAGTAATACACGCTCCCCCTGGGAGCAAAAAAATGGTGTCGATACCCCCTCCCTCAGGCAGGAACCAGTGGTTAAACCACTTGCACTATTCCACATGTACATGTGAAAATTACAAGGGGAGTGTTGGGGAGGGGGTATTTTGTGCACATGGCCTGATCCTGGGTACCTAAGCTAGCACATATGCAAAATTTGATGGAGATTGGCCAAGACATTTTCGATTATATAAGGTTCAGACAAAAATAAATATGTACAAGTACATACAGTACATATATACATAAATGCATACAACATGTATGAAGTGAAACATACAATAATGGATCTTTTGTAACACTTAGTTATTGTTATTGCTGCTGTCATCGTGGCAGTGGTTGTTATTTGTAGGTTCCTTCCGTGTACTTTTATATACTAGCAATAGGCATCCACAACCATCCTTGACAATGTTGTGGAACTTCGGCCAAGGCCCTCACTTTTTTTTTCTTCCGTCCTCACTTTTACACCTTTATTCGCTTTTAATTTGTTTTCTCCACAACCGCTTCAGCAATTGGCACACAAGTTTCAACATAGGAGGGTAGAGCATTTATAAACAAAGTTACATGATGATTAGATGGTGAATGCTGCTCATGTTCCAAAAATTATGTTTTCTGTAGGCATGGATTGCAGGGTATTTGACGTACCAGGAAAAATGTGCCTCGACCTCGCTTCGCTCTGCCTTGGTCGAATTATTATATTGCTTTGAGAAGTATTACTACATATAAATTTGGTTGTTGCTCCCATGTCCTTCTAAAGGGTTCCTGCTGTCATAGAATAAATAAATAAATTACAGTTGGAACTGCTGCATGAAGCTCCATCCCGCTTCTTCTTCTTCTTCTTCAATTCTGGAAGCACAGGCTTTTAAAACAAAAATCCTTATGATTAAATCGACCAAAATTTTTCTTACGAGTAAATTGATTATTAGCTTTCCAATAGTATAATTTTTATTATTCTACAACAGCAGGAACTACGACATTAAAGCTCAAAGTCCTGCTTCTTCTTCACATTCAGACGGACGAATGTGGAAATTACAAGTTGTCTCCACATATATCTATTAGTTATTAACAATCCTGTTCATTTATACAATTATATTACTATGCCCCCTGTGGTGTCTGAATAATAGCAGACATGAATTTGTCCCCCCACAGAGGGGAAGACCCTCTTGTGGACAGGTCATCACTGCTCCTATGGTTTGGCAGTGAGTGCCCTGAAAGCAACGGTGGAAAGAGAGTGGCATTTCTATATGCGGGAGAATTACATGCTCAGTGTGTGTCATGCAGATAGCTCAGATTGCAGAGCATGGTGCGGTTCACTAGAGGACTTTGGTTAGATTCTTGGGATGGGTGCATAATTTTTACACATATACATGTACCTTAGTTATTTACAGTCCTGTTCATATATATATATATATATATATATATATATATATATATATATATATATATATATATATATATACATATATATATATATATACATATATATATATATAATATGTTTGTGTGTATTGTCTACAAATGTCCAAACTCAGCCACACAGTAAGCATTCTTTGATTTAAGGTAAAATTTACATACTGTTGTTGCTCAAGGGTGGCTCTGTAAACATTATAGCCCCAATAAAAAAAAGAAAGAAGATGATTAAGAAGAAGTGAATTCAGAGGTGTCACTGTTGTGATGCCCATCACTTATCAACTTCTGCTCTTTATCATCGCTCGTAACGTTGGGGTTTAGGTACTCCATATGTCATGCAATTCTGGTTATCCTCACCACAGTTGTGCATAACTTTCCGTATCCTTCATGCACATTTGGCCTTCAAGAGAAGATATTGTGACTTCCAACAATAAAACTTTGTTGTACAGCCTTTGTGTTTTACTCCTTCATTGACTATTTGCTCTCCAAAAATGCGGAGGCAATATATCTATCGCACAGTGACTCCTGAATATTGACTCATATCATTAAATTGAAGTTGTAGTTAATATTTGAGAAGGTGGATTTAGTATCATCATACTATGTATAATTTGGTGGGTGCTGGGTGTTTGTGTCTGTTTGACTTGTATGCACTCCTAAACTGCTGGACAAAATGGGTTGAAACTTGGTGGTTGTACTCAGTGGTGGACTTAGTGATTCTGGGGCCCTGGTCAAAAGTCAAGGATGGGACCCTGCACACCACTTTTATTCCCACCGAACGCACTCTTGCAATAAATGAAACTCCTAGAAGTTGTACAAATCATTCTAAAATAAGCCAATTCTCTGTGTTGTAGTAAAATGAAAACTATAGTCATCATGCATGTGGGGGGAATGTTTTGAAACATGCATGCGTGTCCATTTGTTTGTTTGTGGGAAGAAATGTATTGAAACTTGGTGCTTGAATTTGGGGTGTACATGGGTATGTTCAACTAAGTTGGGATGGCTACCGACAACTTAAAGTTGCCCTCCCTTGCCACTCCCATAGGGAGCTGGTGTTTATAGTGCAGTTATTGATCTGTGAAACTGGCTTAAATGCTTACTCGATTTGAGATATTCCCATGGGATAGTTAACATACACACACGAGACAACTGTAGCTGGAAGAACTAAAAACCCCACATTGAATCCCCACAGGAATTTAACCCAACCCATGAAAATAATGATGCCTCCGGCCACCTTCGGGGGCGGAGGCATAAAAAAGAGAGACTTGGACCACTTAATGACCAAGCCGCTTATTGTGCTAAGAGGTTGTTGGCTGTTATATAATTTTGGGTGCGTAGGATTCATTCAAAATGCCACCCTACCTGCTATAATTAACAGATTAACTGATGTACTAACAATCTCATTGAACAAAATAGTGAAAAAAACAAACAATATAAAAAAATATGAACAAGTAAAGTCGACTCTGGCCAAATAAAATAGATACATTCCGAAGACGAATGGCATGGGTGAAAATGAGAATTAGTGAGAACATGATTTTGGGGTTTATTTTTTAATTATAGGTTGAAATAATAACTTTTCACGTGTTGCATCGAGCAATTAAAAGTTTTAAAACCCGTGGCCCTTTGTTTATGCTACTTTACTGTACATTCAAATCGAATAGTGTCGACGCAGAGCTTACAATACCTCCTCACGACAATGGATATACATACACAAAATTCGCACAATATATTTTGCAGTAGATTTATCATTAATGAATTGATACAAGTTTTAATTGATGTCTGCCACACAGTAAAAACAATAGCCCGAACATGAAAGAAAAATCAACTCCTATTCAAATTGGTGGAATGAAAATTGGTGAGATTGATGCAAATAACCCTTATTTTAATTAATTATTTAGAATCAGTGGGTATTTGAACTGGGGAGTGTCATTGCAAGATACTAGGGCATGCCCGTACTATATCTATATCTAAAATTATATCCCCCCCTCTATTTACATGAAATGGTTTGGTCCATGAAATGTTTTGGTCCATTCGCAACGCCAAAGCGAACGGCGAACGCTTTACATGAAATGGTTTGGTCCATGAAATGTTTTGGTCCATTCGCAACGCCAAAGCGAACGGCGAACGGCTTGCGAGTACAGTGACAATCCCCCCGGGGTTTTTATTAGTTTTAAAACGGAGCTTGGCAACCGCTGGCGTTCTTTAGCCGGCAGCTTCGCCCGCCCGAACGCCGTTACAGTACCTTCGACCGCGGGTTGCTCGGACTTCACTTGGCGGTCAGGCACTTCCGCCATCTGCTCGTGCGAGTACAGTGACAATCCCCCCCCCCCCCCCCCTCTATTTACATGAAATGGTTTTTATTAGTTTTAAAACATAGTTTAACGCCAACACAGCGCCAACATAGTTTGCAAACGTGAAATAAATGAATACGCTCTCAAATGTGCCATCCGAGGCAGAGTGTGTCCGCCACGTTCGGCACACGTGATAGCTCGCTGCTCTCTGATTGGTTGAATCGTTTTTTGGACATAGCTCGGTAACTACTTCTGCGATTAATTTAAAACCTTGAAAAGGCACATCCTCGGGTCCCCAGCAATATACCTGGCAAGTTTAAAGTATATCGGACCCGTGGTTGTCGAGAAACAGCGGTCACAGACAAACAAACAAACGTACAAACGTACAAACGTACAAACGTACAAACGTACAAACAAACACACAGAGATTACTGGAATTATAGATAGATATTAGCAAAAAGCATAGGAACAGCAGGAAAATATGTAGGATTGCTACTTCATAAATGTGACTTCAATTTCAAATAGGGTTTTTGTCTGATTGTGGGAAAAGGTACAGTTCAAACCCAGCCGCTTTCCAATGAAAAGAAGCCGAATGGCGCAAAGAGAGGTTGATGTGTGGCAGTCACATGTTGTTGGTCAGAATCCTTGTGGCAATAGCAGGTGTGACACAACACTGATGCTAAAAAATGTTTTGGTGTGTGTGTGTGTGTGTGTGCCCTTGCACAGAGATGCATATGTACACACACACACACACACACACACACACACACACACACACACACACACACACACACACACACACACACACACACACACACACACACACTCATCTCAAGGAAATGAATTTCATATTATACCTTGTATGTGATATGTTGAGACTCACAGGCTTTTATATCAATCTGCACAAAGAATGAAAACTACGAATCAATTGATAATTGAGAATCAACAAACTATTCACTGCAGCTGACTTCTGTAGACTATTAACATCACTACACGGGATCCTTGAACATTTACAACATGCTACAAGATGCTTTGAAAATTTGTGACTTTACAATTGCTGCAATGATTCATTTGCTCACCTACACCACGCTTTCCTTTGCTTTTGCAGGAGATAATACCTGACATGGCGAACACCTTATATAAAGATTCTTCTGCCCGTTAAGGCATGTCTGCATTCAGCAGTGGCATGACCTGATGTCTTGTACTTCCTCATGATTTAACCACCATTGACTTGAAAAGGTCAAAAATAACAAAAGTTTTGAGGAATTCTGGCATCAAATAACAATTATATGTTGAAGGTCAGTCGACTGTTTATATTCAGGTTGCGAGAGTTCATTTTAAGCTTGGGTGTGCTGTCCCAATGGATTTAATAATATCGTTTATATATCAACTATTGTCATTCGTACACTCCCCTGACTTCCAACGTCATCTCCTCTATTCCCTGTCCTCCCTTTGCCCGCCTCAAGTGGTTACATAATATGTAAATAGCCCCTAAAGCAGGCCAAGGTTTAACCAAGCAAAGCAAGGCACGGGGACACTTAGCAAAGCAAGCAAAGAAAAAAGCTGACTTTAGCACTATATCCAAATAAGAAGAGATGTTTTACCTTTCTTTAGACGGGTTGACAGAGGGAGAGGAAAATCGGAAGGGAAAAAATTCGGAAACGAGATTTGTACGGGCCAGGAGCAAAAGGGCAACCGCGTTTAATTGGGCTTACAGAAAATAATCTTCCAAAGACCGTCCAACACAGCTGCATTGAAGTTAACTGTCACTGAAGTTTGCTTTCATTCCGGAGTCAAATGTAAATTACAGCCAAAATTACTATATGACATCCACCTGAAAACACAGCATTACCTGGCTGCCATTATGCTGGTCAGACTATAAGTCCAAGTGGAATGGCTTATTCAGGCACAGGCCAGATTCTCCCAGCAAGACAAAAACGGGTGCCCCGGAGGATTAAAGAATCTTGATTTGGGTCTCACCTTAAAGACCATCAAGTGATTTGGCATTAGTGGCTTGCTAATTGTAGAGGGAGGCTTTGAGAATGATAAAAGAAAGAAAAAAGAAAAGGAGTAAGAAAAAGAGAACATGTGGGAATGTACCGAGTGAATGAATGAATGAATGATCGTTTTAAGGCCATTTTCCCACACTAGAGCAGGGGTTAGCCCTGTTTGAGGCAATGTTTTTATGGCCGGATGCCCTTCATGACGCAAACCCTTAGTCACCTCTTACAATGCGCAGGGATACAGTGTACCTATTTTAAACCAGGGTACACACCATGATCACTCATCCCAGCAAGCTGGTACTCAATTTGCCGACCGGGGAAGGATGAGCAGGCAACCCCCCTGGCGTTAATTCAGCGATCGACCGGGATTCAGAACCCAGGATCGGAGGATCCCAAGCCGGCACCCTAACCACGAAGCCAACACCAAGCTAATGTACCGAGTGAAAATAAGTTTATAAAGAAAAGAGAAAAAATGCATTATGGTATATAAACTGACAACATCACCAATAAATCTCACATCCGTTTACCCTGTTGCGAAAGAAAGCAAAATGGCGAAAAGAATGAAAGGCAGTTTTCCTCGGTCTCTAAAATTAGAGATTTTAGAGACAGAGGAAAAAAGACAGAGGAAATTTCTAAAATTAGAGACAGAGGAAAAAAGTGTGGATAGAGATGAGATATTATGTGATTAACAACGTTTTTATAATACTAGGAGATACAAAACAAGGAAAGCTACAAACAAGATTTGGCCATTTGGCCCATCGTGCCTTTGCCAGATGTCTGCAAACTATTTACTTATCTGTGAACCTATCAATTTATTTATGATTTATCGACTTCAATCTCTTATCATTCACTTAATTTAAATTAAAATCCACATCCTTTTTTAAGATTAAATTTTTAAGATTAACTTCATACATATGCCACAAATTATAAATGGCAAGAAAATATCAGCAGTGAATTTGGCTACAGTACCCAACAATGGCTTCAACCTTTTGAGAAATCTCATGAGTTCTTATATATGTATTCCACAACTTCAATGGAGTCCCAGACTAACACGCTCCACCTCTCCTAATCACCCACCTGATCCCACCACCCCAAACTGACCCCTCTTTTCCCAGGGATATACACCAGAACTTTAGTTCGATGGGAACAATTATATACCAGACAGCCCAGAGGTGAGTGTCCTACCAAATAAATAAAACCCCTGGGATCAAGTATCGACCAATGAAATCTGGTGATCTTCAAACAAAATAATCATCAAGAAGAAAAATCACTTGTGCTGAAGTATAGAAGTGAGGCAATCAAAAGGTTATATGAAAGAGATACACTCATGGCAAAAGTTTTTTTTAATGTACGAGTATACCAACTCCCTACAGAAGTGACAGTAAGGGTCATGTTATTGTCCTCTTTGGGTATATAGATTACAGTAGATCTAGGCTCGGGTCAGTTATTACCTACGCCACCAAAGGTGGATGGAGGTTATGTTTTCACCCCTGTCTGTCTGTTTGTCCGTTTGTTTGTGAACAAAATATCTCAAAAGGTTATGGACGGATTCGGACGAAATTTGGCAGAGATGTAGCGTATGTGACAAGGACGAAATTATTAAATTTTGGTGACTCCCGATGTCCCTCCCAACTTGTCTCCCACTCCCTTTATCATATGTTTTATGTGTCAGTTTGTCTCTTTCGAATCAATGTTAGCTCTTACACGAGCCTCGATCTTGTATACAAAAAAAAATAAAAAAAATCTGGATTCGGATCCGGCTACTATAATTTTTAAGTGATTCTTCACCATTGGGAGATCGGGCCAAAAACGATACATAGCAGGATATCTCAAAAGGTCGTGGACGGATAATTTTGATTAAATGTGATTCTGTATTGTGATTTTCTGGTCTACTCTGGGATACAAAACGTAAACTGTTCACCTGGCGGAGGTATGCGCTCTACTGAGTGCCGTTCTAGTTCTGTAGTGTGAATGCGATAAGCATAGAATACCTCACGGATGTCGGAATTCCTCCGGATTTATTTGTTTAGTGTTAAACAGCAGTAGTGACTGTTTAAAAAGGTAATCATACGTGTTTATGGTTTATAATAGGTTTTAGTTTGGGTAGGCTTGCCCCACGAAACACGAAGATAAGCTATTTATACACGTTAACACAGTGTTGGTCAAAGGAGGAAAAACTCATTGGGGAGGGAGAAAAAATATTGTTTTGTAATTACATTAATATTTGCTATTAACATTTGTGTTGCTATTACCTATGTCAACAAAGGTGGGCCATCTTTTCACCTGTCTGTCTGTCTGTCTGTTTGTTGGTCTCAGAACAGAATATTTCAAAAAGTTGTGGACGAGTTATGACAAAATTAGGTGGATGAGTTGGTTATGTGACAAGAACAAGCTGATAATTTTTGGCCCAGGTCCGAATCCAGATTAGGCCTATTAGTGGGATAAAAAAAACAAACTGTTCAGCCTGGCGGAGGTATGCTCTCTACCGAGTGCCGTTCTACTTATTTTTGGTATTGGAAGTGGCCTTGGGAAAATGCCCCTATTAGCTATCTTAACAGATATTCACCTTTAAACAGACTTCGCAAGGCGAGGGAGACAAATAAAGTCGCTATAACCTCCATCGTGTGACCCTTAGTCCTCCTGTCAAGTTTGGTTGAGAATGGATAAGTAACGACCGACAAAACAGTCATACAGGAAATTGCGTATTTTACGAGTTGTATGAAGAGTAGGTATGATTAGTAATAAAAAATATTTTCCTACTAATTATATATAGTTCAATATTGAAAAGAGTATTGAGGTGTCGTGAGTATCTCAGTCGTATAATTTTTTTGGTCGCTCCTCAGAAGTCCTGAGCCTGGTGTTGGCTTAGCGGTTAGGGTGCCGGCTTGGGATCCTAGAGATCCTGGGCTCGAATTCTGGTTGATCGCTGAATTAACACCAGGAGGGTTGACTCAGCCTGTCATCCTTCTGAGGTCGGCAAATTGAGTACCAGTTCACTGGTAATTCCCTGTGTGTCGGCAAGAGGCGACTAACAGGGTTGGCGGTAGGAAGGGCATCCGGCCATAAAACATTGCTTCAAAAAGGGGACAATGGTACCCAAAAAATGCCAACCCCTGCTCTGCGGGGAAAAATGGCCTCTAAAGGTGGTTCTTCTTTTTTTCAGAAGTCCTGAAGAATCAACAAAGTCAAAACAATTGAATACTGCATGCTCAGCAAGTTCATTAGCATGACAATTAAAAAAAACATCTATAGAAATCCTGCTCAGAGTCAGGATAGGTGGCGATAAAGTGAAGAAACCGATCTACAGGTTTTAACCGGCAGACAACAGCGCTGGACACAGTACAGCGCACCT
Organism: Myxine glutinosa; assembly: GCF_964187855.1. NCBI lineage: Eukaryota > Metazoa > Chordata > Myxini > Myxiniformes > Myxinidae > Myxine > Myxine glutinosa. The sequence goes on along the minus strand of NC_136268.1, from coordinate 62,613,448 downwards.
GCCTATACACCCTCCTTCCCTTGATTTATCACGTGATTAATTTGAAAACATAAAAAGGAAATGAAAATGAATTCAGTGCCGAAGGGAGAGAAAGCAGCAATGGCAGGCCTAAAAGGTGGTTTGGGGAAATAATTACCAGACTCCAAGTGTTTAATAGCCTGACAAAAGTAAATAAAGGTTATCGACAGTAATGCGTGCTCTCAGCAATAAAGTTACAAGTCAGCCCAGCTAGATTTCATTTTGTCCCCACAATGATTCTTGCACTGAAAAGCACCCCAGAGGGTACTCACCAAAACAGGGTACAGGGTATGGTCATCGTCTCAGCTTGACTTCCTAATAAACAAACTTGATGCAAACCCCTTTTATCGGAACATTTTAGCGTTTCCATTTACTGTCACATTGATTTCCCCCTCTTCTGCATCTTTGCTTTTAGATAATTGTCTGAGCAGGCTGTTGTTTCGCAAAGCTGTTGCTTTGGCGAGCCAAGTGAAGCCGCAAATAGCTTTTGCCTTCTGGCTTACGACTTTGTCAACGGCGAGGCCAATGATTGCGGGTTCGATTATCTTTCTTTTCCTTTTTGTCTTTGGCGTTCTCGCAACGAGAAGCTACAAGGAATGAGAGAGACAAATATGTTTTGGGAAATTTGATAAAATGGTGATGGAAATATCATCTCTGTTGAAAATCAAACTTTAAATGTGGAAGACATTGCAACGGAACAGGTCCGGTTGATCTGCGAGGAGGTAGGAGGAATGCCAAGCTCCTCCGAGGATGTCATTTAGCGTTTACAATTACCTCCGCCACTGGAGGTGGGTGGAGGTTATGTTTTTACCCCTGTCTGTTTGTTTGTCTGTTTGTCTGTCTGTGTCTGTCTTTGAACAAGATATCTTAAAAAGTTGTGGACGGATTCGGACGAAGTTTGGCAGGTTGGTGGTGTATGTGACAAAGATGGAAGGATTAGATTTTGGTGAAGATCCGGATTCGGATCCGGCTACTGGAATTTTTAAAGTGATTCCTCACCATTGAATGATATGCCCAAAAATGATATGTAGCAGGATATCTCAAAAAGTTGTGGATGGATGATTTGGATGAAATGTGATTCTGTATTGTGATTTTCTGGTATACTCTAGGTCTCTAGGATACAAAACGTAAACTGTTCATCTGGCGGAGGTATGCTCTCTACTGAGTGTCGTTCTAGTTGTTTGTCTGTTTGTCTGTGAACAAGATATCTCAAAAAGTTGTGGACGGATTCGGACGAAATTTGGCAGAGAGTAGTCTATGTGACAAGGACGAAATGATTAGATTTTGGTGAAGATCCGGATTCGGATCCGGCTACTGGAATTTTAAAAGTGATTCTTCACCATTGGGAGATCGGGCCAAAAACGATACATAGCAGGATATCTCAAAAAGTTATGGACGGATTTGGACTAAACGTGGTGGACCCGTTGGGTGTGTGATAAGAACGATTCGATTCAATTTCGGGTAAGATTTGTATCTAGATATAAGAATTTAAGTGATTCTTCACCATTGAGAGATAGGGCCAAAAACAATATATAGCAAGATGTCTCAAAAACTTATGGGCGAGTTCTGACATGTACGAGTTATGACAAAACTAGGTGCATAAATTGTTTAGGTGACAAGAATAAGCTGATCAGATCTTGGTTCAGGTCTGTATCCAGATACGACCTATCAGTGGGATACAAAACGTAAACGGTTCACCTGGCGGAGGTATACTCTCCACTGAGTGCTGTTCTCGTTGCGACGGTGGCTGGCAGTATGGCCGAGAAGTGCGCACACTCGCCTCCAAGCCTTCTCGCCTGGGTTTGAATCCCGACACAGCTACAAACTGTCATCAAGGTGTTTCACAGATTAATTGATGTGTGTGCTGTCCCTCGGATGTCTGTTAAACTGGTTGTCTCATCTGCCGGCATTAGTTGGTCGACGTTAGATACCCCACGGTATCCTCCGCGAAGAGTAGGTGAGCTATCGTCTGGACCATGACCAAACTCCAAATTCCTGCCCTAACTTCCACTGAGAGAGGGATGACAAACTGTCCAGCAGGACCTTTGCCAATAAACTGCTTTGGCTGCACCAAGGCGCTGTAGCAAGGTAGGGTACATCAGAGTCAGAATTGTGATTGTTTTCGGGGTGGTATGGGGTGATATGGGGTGATTGATATGGGGTGATATGGGGTGATATGCCCAAATTTAGTATATATATATATACTGCTGATATGGGGTGATTGTGACCCAACAGGTTAAAAAAAGGCCCTGGGGCCTTTTTTCCCAAAGGCAAAAGGATAAATAATCCAAAGGGCAAAATGAAATAAAATTGCAAAATTGCAAGTTTTGCAATGTTCTGCTAAATATTAACTAAGAATTATTTTATAAATAAAATAATTATTATAATTATGAATTCCATTCACTTTAAGATTCCACATGATTCACCTTATTGCTGGCTTCATAATTAAAAAGACAAAATAAGTATCATCAGAGTGCAAGTCTCAATGATCAATCATGTTTTTTTTGTTGTTTTTTTTGGGTTTTTTTGTATACAAGATCGAGGCTCGTGTAAGAGCTAACATCAATCACAAAAAAACAACCAACACACAAAACATACAATAAAGGGAGCGGGACACAAGATGGAGAGAGAGAGGGAAGCACACAAGTACAACAGCAGAGAACAGGGACATTGGGACATCTGTGGGAGGGAGAGGGCTTGGGGGGAGGAGAGGTATAAAACACATGGACACTGCTAGAACTTCCAGGAAAGAAAGAAGTCGGTATTTCAAAAATAAATGTTGCAAAAAAATTGCCCATTGTATGAGCATGTCGTCATCATCATCATCATGCTCTTTGCAGAGCGTCGGTGCTGCCAAAGCATTATATTAGCTTGGGTTACAATCCCGGACGGGTTGCCACTCCAACACAGGAAGTCAGGGCAGGAATTTGTAATTTGTTCAGGATGCTGATCATAGCTAGCCTACTCTTCATGAAGGACACCGTGGGATCTTTATGTCCACCAACAAATGCTGGCAGACGGGGCGTCCAGTTTAACGTCTATCCGACAGACGATACACACTTTGATGAATCGCCCTGCCTGTTAAAGACCAGGATGAGAGCTGGGCCAAAATTTGAACCCAAACCGGACAGCTGAGGTGAGTGCGCGTACCTCTAGCGTACCAGCCAGCCAGTACTTTATCAACTTGCATTACAAAATTACACAAAATGGTTTTCAGCCTCGGCACTTAGCCCTGTTCAATGTACACACCCTGTACAACCTGTAATGTAAATTCTGATAATTGGGTAAATTAATGAAGAGTTAGCAGGGTCCATGCATCAGCTTCTTGAGCTGCAGTGTGCGGTACAGCCTTTTCATTTGTACGGGATTCGAAATGCAGTCCACTGCGCTCCATGTTATTGTACCATCAAAAGGTGCATTTGCTTTACTTCACACAGACTCACACCTGTTCCTCAACTCAATGTCTTTCTCACCCATGTGCTGATTTTTTTTTTCCAAGTGGAAATAATTTTTGCAATTATTTTTGGTTTTAGAGTATCTGTCCTTCTTACCTGATTCTGTGCCTGTTATTGCTATTTACATGATTATCATTCATTCATCCGTTGATCTTGTTTTTCACATGCAATAAATTCTGTGATCAATGAAATTATTTGCACATGATTTGTCATTGTCATTTACATTTATTTGTTTGTTCATTATTCTTCAACTTTTTTAGATTATTCGTCTCAGCTCTGTTTTTCTTTCCTTTTTGTAAATCGAAAAGAAAACGTACAACAGTAAAATCAGGTTTGGAAATAAATGAAGGAGAAATACTAGAGCAAAAAGGAGGAAGTAGTTTGGTGGGTAAAGAGCAAGGGGACAGAAATAAAGGGAAATGCAGGAGGTGATTAGGGGACAAATAAATGGAGGTAGAGAAACGAACGTTTTATGGCATAGGATGTTTGAGATTACCTGTTCTTGCTTTCCGTGCTCAGTGGCCGCAAACACCTCAGCATAATGCTGCCGCTCAAAAGCACGCTCTAGTGCCTCCAGCTGCTGCTGGGCAAACGAATCACTCCGCATCTGCTTTCTCACGACCTCTGCAGCCAACGGCGAGTCGCCATGATGGCCCGGACTTACTGCATCTGCAGGTACATGCAGTCAAGGAAAATTATAACGTACTGTTGAACCTCTGGCTCACAATGTCACACTAAACATGCAGGTTACAATATAGAGCTCTAATTATATCTGATGTATTTATACAGTATATATATATATATATATATATATATATATATATATATATATATATATATATACACATACATACATATATATATATATTGTCACGTCTACCCTGTAGTGAAGACCTCAGGGTGATGGATGGCCAAAACGACCTTTAACTCCGAGGTGTATACCCCAAAATATGGCGGTGTTATCTCTTTATGGCGCGCGAGGGAAACGGAGGTCCCTAGGTCTTATTTGAATGGACGGACGTGAGGGGGGTTTATCCGAACCCACAAACAAATAAACACACAGAACAAGAAATTGAAAGTCAACAAGGAATAATTTAATGAAAATAATGCAAGCAAAAGGAATGTGCGGTAAAATAAATTCCTAAATGAGAATCCTCCATCAGACTCAAAGACACAAACAAGGGATAAATGAAAGTAAAAATAAATGTCGGATGGCGTGTAACCACTTAGCTCCGGTCTCAACAATGGTTTGGTGGCATCACAGGTTCTGCATCCCTGCACGGGAAAACATGCGTTGGCGTGAAGTCGCGTTTACCACCAGCCGCCGGCACAAAGCGAACAGGCCAGAGCTCCTCCCTTGGTCCTTCTCATTCGGCTGCACCGAGGTCTGCCCGTCCCGAACCGCTCTTGGTGTCTTTTCCCACAAGCGCAGCAGAGAGAGCCAACAATGCTGCGACCGTCCGCCATGCAGCCAGTACCAGAGAGAGAGAAGGAATGTGCATCCGCTCATTACGAATGCCGGAACAGAGAGAGGGAAAATTGCAAGCGCTCACGATGAAGTCCAGCACAGAGAGAGAGAGAGAAAATGGTGGTCACTTCGCTTTTTCTGTCTCCGTTTTCAAAGGTCCCCTCTGACGTCACGCTCACTCCAATCACCGAGCGCCGTTGAATCGTCCCAACCAATCGCCCTTCGGGGCGTGGCCTTACGGCCATTCTTGACGCCCATCGAGAATGTTCGGCTGGGCGGGGTCGTAATGTCTGAGTACTGTCAGTGATTATGGTGGGGTTATGGATTATGGTGGATTATGGTGGCAATGTGCCGATTACATGGCTGGCCGAGTGAATTTTATAAGAACAAAGGGAAAAATTACAGGGCAATTACACACTGGGGATTATTCTTAAGCCCTCCCTAATTAACACAACTTCGCCACTTATACGAAGATACACATATACGATCTTACATGGACATTCGGCCAAACGGATTCCCGACTTAGTTACCTGAAGGTTCTTCTTTGCGACATTCAGGACACGCTAAACCTACACAATTATATCTGGACTAAGGTATTTCTTTACCTACGCCCACACACATAACAATATATATATATATATATATATATATATATATATATATATATATATATATATATATATAGATATATATATATAGATATATATATATATATATATATACAGTGAAACCTTGACTTACGAGTTTAATTCGTTCTGTGACCGAGCTCGTAACTCAATTTGCTCGTTTCTCAAATTAAATTTCCCCATTAAAATGAATTGAAATGCTATTAATCCGTTCCAGCCCCCCAAAAACCACACCAATTTTTTTTGAAATATATATATATAAATATCTCGTGCTTTATATTTCACCTGTATGCAGCATACAAGTTGGCAGGATGGCCTGGACTGGAGGTACGCACACTTGACTCTAAACTGTCCAGCCTGGGTTTGAATCCCGACCCAGCTATAACCTGTCATGTCGGTGTTTCACAGGCAGGGTGATTCATCAATGTGTGTACCGCTAAACTGGGCGCCCAGTTTGCGTCCCATTAGTTGTTGGATGTTAAGGATCTCACCGTGTCTTCCACAAAGAGAAGGCGAGCTATCGCCGGCACTCTGAACAAGTTGTGGCCTGGCATGCTCTTCTCCTCTGCCGTTATATACGTCCTCCTCGGCATCTTTTTCCAGAAGAGCCCTGTCTCGTCACAGTTGAAGATTTGCTGGGGGATGTATCCTTCGGCTTCTATCAGTTCGGCAAAAGTTATAATAAAATCTTCAGCTGCCTTCACATCCGAGCTTGCTGCCTCACCATGCCTGACGACGGAGTGAATGCCGGTCCTCTTCTTAAAATTATCAAACCACCCCCGACTGGCTTTGAATGACTCTTCCGATGCCTCGTCCGTTGATGTTCCCGCCGTCTGCTGCACCAAATCCCCGTAAATGTCTCGTGCCTTCTCACAGATGATGCTCTCGGTCACGGTATCTCCTGCGAGCTGCTTCTCCGTCAACCACACAAACAACAACTTCTCCATCTCTTCATGGACAGAGGTCCGGAGCTTTGAAATAATCTTAATGCCCTTGGCTGGCGTTATAGCCTTTATCGACTCCTTCTGCTTCAAAATCGTACATATCGTAGAAGTACTACGATCGTACTGCCTCGCCAAGTCGACAACACGCACACCTCGCTCATGTTTTTCGACGATTAGGTGTTTTATATCCAAGCTCGCTCGCTCGTAACTCAGATCTCGGCTCACATCACAAAGCAAAAAACCGACCGAGCGACGGCTCGTATCTCGGAAAACTCGTAAGTTGGTGCACTCGTAAGTCAAGGTTTCACTGTATATATATATATATATACAGACCTGGCATTTAATATGGAATTTTTTTTTTCTTGACTTGGGTTTACTTTCTGAACTCGGTATATCAATCTGGTGAGTTTCTTTTACGCTTCGGTGATTTCTTTGTTAAAAGAACCATGTCACTGATTGTCTGTCGCAGCAAGAAGTCAATAACAGGATTATATCACAGGTGGCGTGACAAAATGTACGGACAGGTACATTTGACGATTGGCTTCACAATCGGGTATATAAGGGTTGTTGCGTTCTGTATTAGTGGAAAACAACTGCTACACGTCTACAAAAGTTATTGCCGCTTCCCCTGGAGATGGTCCGTCAACTCGACAATGCTGTTTGTCATTTAGTGGCGCCTTTACGAAATTCCGGCATGAAACAGCGTGCTATTGCTTGGCAGTATGGCATCACTCAAGGTCAGGTGTCAAATATCCTGAAACGAAATGCTCAGAGGGGTGTCCCTACTCCAATACCGAGGCTAGGACGTCCCCACAGAACCACAAGGAGGGGAACCACAAGGAGGGATGATCGCCAGCTGCACCGGTTAGACCGCAATGGCCGTACCAAGTCAGCTAATCGGCTTAGGGCTGAGTGGCAGCAACTGACAAATGTGCCTGTATCCAGAAGGCTAGTCAACCAATGACTGGTTCAAGCAGGCTATCATGCCAGGCGTCTCCTGAGAAAGCCACGTCTGACCAGACAACACCGCCAGTGCCGATTGCAGTGGGCCAGAGAGCACCGTCAATGGCAGCCAGGACACTGGAATCACGTGATCTTCAGTGACGAGTCTAGATTTCTGGTCTATCGTCAAGATGGCCGCGTCCGAGTGCGCAGACAAGTGCATGAAGCCTACAACGAAGATTGTATAGTGCCAAGCGTCCAAGCTGGAGGTGGTGGGGTGACCGTTTGGGCTGCTTTTCATGCAGAGGGCAAAACTGACCTGGTTGTTCTGAATGGAAACCTGAACCAGTTCAAGCACAGGGCCATTCTGGAAGAAACATTGCTTCCATTTGTTCGTGCAGCCTTTCGAGGAAACTTTGTCTTCCAAGATGACAATGCACGGCCTCATCATGCTCGCATGATGCAACACTTTCTTGCTGACCGTGGTGTAGAGCATATGGAGTGGCCTGCCATGTCCCCGGATATGAATCCGATAGAGAACTTGTGGGCAGAATTAACGCGTCAAATCGACAACTTTCCAGCAAAACAAAGTCATGGAATCCTGCAAAGTCATGGCATCCATCATTGCTTCAGATATGAAATCTTTCCTCTTCTCCAATGGCTTGATCTCTGATCATAAATTTGGTTTCAGACCTGGTCACTCTACTCTGGACATGCTGCTTCTGCTTTCTCAACAACGGATGGACGTCCTCAATGCCAAACAGGAAATTAGAGCTGTCTCCCTTGACATATCACGTGCCTTCGATACGGTCTGGCATCCCACTCTGCTCACCAAACTCTCCTCTTTTGGTATCCATGGAAATCTCCACGCATGGCTGGTGGACTTCCTCTCTAGTCGTAGTCAACATGTGGCCCTGAATGGGTTTCTCTCATCTCCTCTTCCTGTTCAGGCTGGAGTTCCCCAAGGCAGTGTTCTGGGCCCTGTGCTTTTTCTGGTCTTCATCAATGATCTCTCTGACTCTCTTGAAAATCCTCTCTATCTCTTTGCTGATGACTCTACTCTCTGTCGCTCCATTCTTCCTCCCTCAGATCGGCAGTCTGCAGCCTCCTCACTCTCTGCAGACCTGGATAAAATCACAGACTGGGCAAACAAGTGGAACATGTCTTTCAATCCTGACAAATCTCACACTCTTACGATGTCTCTCCGAAAAGACTGACTGGACAACCCTCCCATCCACTTTCTGAATAATCCTCTCCAAGAAGTTCTGTCACTCAAGCTTTTGGGTCTCACTATCTGCCATGATCTTTCCTGGGAAAACCACATTTCAAATCTGGCCTCCAAACCCAGCCGCCGACTGGGCATCCTCCGTCGTACGAAGTCCTTCCTTGGCACACCTGAGCTCCTCACCACATACAAGGCTTTCATCTGCAGCTCAATGGAATACTGCTCTCCCCTCTGGGCTGGTGCTCCTGCCTCACAACTAGCTCGTCTTCACGCTGTTGAAACCAAAGCATTCAGAATCATTGGAATCTCCTGCGATGAAGCTAACTCCAAGGGCCCCTCACTCACTCACCGCAGGCAGGTTGGTGGTCTTTCCGTCTTCTACCGACTCCTCTCTGGCCTTGCCCCCCCAGCTCTCTCTGGGCTCTGTCCTGCAAATATTCCTACAGGTCGCACAAGATCTACCTGCAACCCTCTTATGGTTAAACTGCCAAAATCAAGACTCTCTGCTCACCTTCACTCCTTCATTCCTCTTTTCTCCCACCTCTGGAACAAACTCCATCACTCTCTTCAATCCCACTCCACCCTCCAGGTCTTTAAAACAGCTGTTCACCACCATCTCTTATCTTCCCCCATCCAAAACCTTGATCTTTTCTACCCCCGCTAATTTCACCCCAATTCCACTTTTTTGAAATACCAACTTCTGTCCTGGAAGTCCTTGGTGTCCTTGTGTTTTATACTTCTCCCACCCGCCCCCCCCCCCTTCTCACGCCTCCTCCCCCCTAGCCCTCTCCCTCCCACACATCTCCCTGCTCTCAAATGTTGTGTGCTCTCAAGTGTTTGTGTGCTTCCCCTTCTCTCCCCATCTTGTCTTCCGTTCCGTCTTTTTATATATTTTGTTTGTCTGGTTGATTTGTTTGTGAAGTAAATGTCAGCTCTTTCACGAGCCTCGATTCGGTATACAAAAAAAAAAAAAAAGCTTGGACCAGCAGCCTGCCTCTGTGCATGAATTGCAGCCGGCTATTGTAACTGCATGGCAAGCGATTCCTGTCCAAACCTTGGCAAATCTCGTGAACAGCATGCCTCAACATGTACGTGCTCTCCTGAATGCTCGTGGGGGTTACACGAAGTACTGAACTGTAATTTTACTGTCCGTAATCCCAGTCATAATTTAACTTTTGTTTTTGTTAAAAAAAAAATTGGCTAATGTGCAAAAGAAAGAGATACTTCTGGAAAACGCACAGAAGTTTAACACAGTACTGTCCATGAATTGAGTTCGATATCAGTTTACATCACTTTCAAGGATCAATTTATTTGTTTCGAAATGTCAAATGTGGTTTTTGTTTCTTTTAAAGGTCACATTAACAAAATCTAGAATAATTTCAACATAATTCCAATGAACTTTTGGTTCTAAGACATCTTGAAAAGTAAGTTCACCCCCACAAAAAAAATATTCCATATTAAATGCCAAGTCTGTATATATACGTATATATACACACACACACAGACACACAGAGGTATATATACGTATAAATATATATGTATATAAATATATACAAAATGAATATATGAATATATATATATATATATATATATATATATATATATTTATATATATATATATATATATATATATATAACATAAATATAAATATATATAAATATATACATTAAACTAGAACAATGTGACTGTGTCACCAATATGCCTCCGCATAGTCCCACAACGGGTAGATGCCATCACTCTGCATATGTATGGGTCGTGGATCACGTTTGTGAAGTTTCGTGTTTATCGGATAAGGTTCGTTTTTCTATCCAAGATATAAAGGGGCCTTTTCTATGCCTCTGGCATTTTTCACAAGATTCATTTTAAATACGAACAAAACGCATGTGTTCATCGTACAAGACTTTATTCAAGACGATATAAAAGACTTGCAAAAGGAAGGGGAAAAAAATTCAACCCAGACATGATTGCAAGCTCACAATTCCCAGCTTGGGAGCCTGATGCCTTATCCATAAGGCCATTGAGCCAGCGCATTAGAATTAAAAAAAAAATTTTTCTAGGGGTATAAAGTGTGTATATGTATATTTATATATATATAATATACCAGTAGAAGCCGAGAAACGAATTTTCAGCCCCCATGTTAAAGCTGCATACAGAGAAACCATCCCACAAAAAGGAAGGGGCGCTTTGCTCCTCCCTTGATTTCCATACAATAAGCAATTTGATCTGGTACAATACCCATAATGACAATGAAATTCAGGTTTAAGAATAAGTACGATTTAAATATGAATAAAATGCTTTTGTTCATCGTACAAGACTTTATTCAAGATGATATAAAAGCCTTGAAAAAGTAAGGGGAAAAAAATATTCAACCCGGACGGGATTCAAAACCACAATCCCCAGCTTTGGAGTTTGATGCCTTATCCATTAGGCCATTGGGCCAGCACGCTAGATTTGTGTGATAATATTTGTAAAGAGATATAAAGTGTGTATATTTGTATATTAATATATAATTTAATTTTAAAGCAAAAACTTTGGCACTTAGGTGGAATATGTTTTGAAAGCCTTTAACTTGACCTATTGGCTGATGTATATTTCAAGTTTCAGCTATTTTCAATGTATCGCCCTTGAGATATGAGCATCAACACATTTTGGGTGGACGGATGCACAGACACCAACGAGAATTCGAGGGTTTTCTCAATATAACTCAAGAATGCACAAACGGACGTTACTGAAATTTGGAACATATTACCTCAACGTACAAAGCATTCACTTCTGAAATTTGCAGTCGATTTCGTCCAGTAGAAGCCAGAAACGCATTTTCAGCCCCCATGTTAAAGCTGCATACAGAGAAACTATCCCTTATATAAAGGGAGGGGTGCATTGCGCCTCCATTTAATTTTGTCAGTATATATTGCGAATCAACCAATGAAAGTGATTATTAAGGGAAATTACGAACTATCTATTTATTATGAACACAAAAGTAATGCGTAATGAAATCTTTCACCACCACACCTCCCCTGACACCCACGTATATATCATGTTGCAGTATGCATTTGAATTTAGTCTCCAACACTGCCAGAGCACCTTCTGCAATTCTTCTTCTTTTTGGTGTTGTGCCCGAAGGCAGGTTCAGTGCTGCCAAAGAAATCCCATGACAAGGATTACACTGGGTTGTTTGCCTTTGCCTTCCCAATCGTATTGAAAACAGGAATTAGGATTTTGGCCTTAATGCTGGCGGTTCCTCATCTACGCTTCATGATGGACACAGTGGGCTCCTAAAGATCCAACACATAATGTTATCAGAAAGGATGCTCATTTTAACATCCATCCAATGATGGATCGCCCCACATGCAAAACACCAGGATCAAAGTTTCTAACTGGGTCAAGATTCAAGCCCATGTTGGACAGCTCAGAGGTGAGTGTGCATACCTCAAGGGTATCCTGACAGGGCCCTCTGCAATTATTAATGCTTAAAAGAGCCCACAGACTAATACATTTCAGGAAGACCTTTGCTAGCCATACAACAACATGCATTTTAAGGCCATTTGCCCTGCTAGAGCGGGGGTTAGCCTTGCGGTCCCCATGACAATCTTCTCCATTTTGCCCTATTTTCTGCATCTCTCCTTGTTAACCCCCTTGCCCGCATTTCTTCTTCCACCATCGTTAGCCAAGTCTTTCTCGGTCTTCCCCGTCCTCCTCTTCCTTCTACATTCATTTCCATCACTCTTCTCAACCAGTCACTTTCATCCTTCCTCAACACATGACCAAACCATCTCAACCTGTTCCTCTTCACAGCATCAATCACAGGCTCTATTCCCATCATTTTTTGCAATTCATCATTTGTCTTCCTCTCTCTCAACGATACTCCGCACATCCACCGAACCATTCGCATTTACACCCTTTCCAGCCTTCGTTGCTGCTCTACGTTCATTACCCATGTCTCGCTCCCATAAATCATAACACTTCTCACACATGCAGCATACACCTTTCCCTTCAGCTTCAACGACACTCCCCTCCTCATCAGCACGCCACTCAGTTCCCGAAACTTCTTCCATGCACATCTCACTCTAGCAACCGTTGCCGAGTCTGATCCACCTTCTCCATTCAGCATGTCTCCGAGGTAGCAAAATGTTTTCACACCTTCCAGCTTCACGCCGTCTCCAAGATCCAACTCAACATTTCCTCCATCTGCAGCTCCCTCTGTGCACACCTTACATTTGAATGTAGCTGCCACACTGGTTAATGACCCTCTCAGACCACTGCATTTTTGATGAACCCACTCAGCGCACATTGTACATTGAATGGAGTTCATTCCGACACCCTTCCTGCACACAGCACATGGCCACTTCCCAGTTCTTTCCACCTCACCACATGCTTTACCACTTGCCATCACCTTTGTCTTTCCGATATTCACCTTCAGACCTTTTGTCTCCATACATTCCTTCCACTTGAACATATTTTCCTTCAGTCCATCCATACTTTCCGCAATCAACACCAGATCATCTGCATACAACAACTCCCATGGTAAACCCTCCTTTACGTTCTGAGCCAGCACCTCCATCACAGCTACAAATAGTAGTGGACATAGTACCGACCCCTGATGCACTCCCACCTTCACCTCAAACTCACCACTGTTCCCGTCCTTCGTCCTTACAGCTGTGCGCGCTCTTTTGTACATTGCCATCACTACTCTGATCAACCATTCCTCCACTCCTAACTTCCTCAATTCCCATTTCAATACTTCGCGTAGAACCTGATCGAATGCTTTCTCCAGATCAACAAACCCAAGAAACAACTTCTTCTTCTTCTCCATGCACTTCTCCTGCAACTGCCTAAAAATAAAGAGCGCGTCTGTCGCTCCTCTTCCTGGCATAAATCCAAACTGCATTTCGTCAATATTCACTTTCTTCCTTATCCTCCTCTCCAACACCCTTTCCAAAACCTTCATTCCATGCTCCAATAACTTTATCGCTCGGTACGAGCCACACTCCAGAGGGTCACCTTTCCCCTTGTATCGAGGGACGAGGGTACTCAGTTCCCAATCCACTGGAATGCAGCCTTCTTTCACCACCAGATTACAGATCTCTGTCATTCTCTTCACACCCCAACTTCCTGCTGCCTTCAACATATCTCCCACAACTGCCGTCGGCCCTCCCGCTTTTCTACTCTTCATTGCTTTTATCGTGGTGTGTGCTGCATGTGTGAGAAGTGTTATGATTTATGGGAGTGAGACATAGGTAATGAACGTCGAGCAGCAACGAAGGCTGGAAAGGGTGGAAATGCGAATGGTTCGGTGGATGTGTGGAGTATCGTTGAGAGAGAGGAAGCCAAATGATGAATTGCGAAAGATGATGGGAATAGAGCCTGTAATGGATGCTGTGAAGACAAACAGTTTGAGATGGTTTGGTCATGTGTTGAGGAAGGATGAAAGTGACTGGTTGAGAAGAGTGATGGAAATGAATGTGGAAGGAAGTAGAGGATGGGGAAGACCGAGAAAGACTTTGCTAAAGATGGTCGTAGAAGAAATGCGGGAAAAGGGGTTAACAAGGGGAGATGCAGAAAATAGGGCAAAATGGAGAAGATTGTCATGGGGACCGCAAGGCTAACCCCCGCTCTTGCAGGGAAAATGGCCTTAAAATGCCTGTTGTTGTTTGTTGTATTGCTTTTATCGCTTCCTCAACTTCCTTCTCAGTTATCTTCTCTGCCGGTCCTAAAACTGGGTTACTCTCTATGTTGCCATCCCATTCATTCTCTGTATTCAACAGCATTCCCATATATCTTTTCCATGTTCCTTTAATTCCATTCCATCTGGGTCCACAACGATTTGTCCCACTTCATCCTTCAAGCACCTCACCCCCATCACATCACACCTCTCTTTCGCTATCTGCTTTGCAATCCTGAATACCGCTCTCTGACCCACTTCCGAATCCAAGCATTCTCCGAACATTTTCCTTCATGCCTCCTGCGCCTTTGCTACCTCTTTCATTGCAGCCTTCTTGGCTGCCTTATAACTTTCATGCTCTGCTTTTTCTGCTCCCGTACCCTTTGCCTTCTGCCACTCCTTGAACTTCTTCCTCTTCTCGTCAATTCTCTTTCCAACTTCATCCTCCCACCACCATGTTTCCGAGTGCCTCGGTGGTTCTTTTGTCCATCCACATACCTCACCAACGGCTCCCAACAGACTATCTTTCATTGACATCCAACCACTTTCAAGCTCAACCACATCATCCTCTACCCTACTCAGCCTCTCTTTTAATGCCTCCCTTACTGTCACCTCTTTCAACCTCCACACCTTCATTCTTGGTTGGTACTTCACCCGCCGAGCTCTCCTTGCACCTTTCACCCTTATGTTGCAGACAACCAAGTGGTGCTGTGAAACAGCCTCCTCCCCTGGGATCACCTTTGTGTCCCGGAGGTGCCCCCTATCTCGCCTACGCACCATCAGGTAGTCAACGGTTGTCGTCGACCAACCTGACGTGTATGTAACAAGGTTATTATCCTCTTTCTGGAACTGAGTATTACAAATCAACAAATCAGCTCCATCAGCAAACTCCAAAATCCTTTCACCTTCTCCATTTCTCACACCATATCCGTAACCCCCAAGAACTCCCTCAAAATCGTCCATACTCCTTCCCACATGTCCATTTAGATCTCCTCCTACCACAACAACTTCCTCATCTTTCACGTTTTCCATCAGCTTCTCTATAGCACACCAGAACCTGTCCTTCTCTTCATCGCTCCGACCAACCTGCGGAGCATATCCCGAGATGACGTTCACCAAGAGCTTTCCAATCATCATTTTCACCATCATCAACCTGTCACTCACTCTCGTCACACTCACCACACTGTCTACAAACTCCTCAGAAAACAGGACACCAACACCATTCACGCCCTCCGGGCATCCTTGCCACACAAACTTGTATTTCTGTCCCTGCCTACCCTTCACCATTCTCACACCACTTCCCTTCCTCTTGTCTCTTGCACACAACATATGTCCACTCTTCTTCTGACCAATACTTCCACCACTTCTCCTGATCTCCCTGTCATTGTCCCTACATTCCATGTCCCAAACATCAGAAACCGATCTCCACTTCGGGCTGTACCCTGTTCATATGTAGTTGTAATTGTCATGGTTCTCTTTTTGAGGCAATGTTTTTATGGCCGGATGCCCTTGCTGACGCCAACCCTCTTAGTCGCCTCTTATGACACGCAGGGATACGGTGTACCTATTCTAAACCAGGGTACACACCGGGAACCTTTGCTAGCCATAATAGGGCATAACTAAGGACATTGGCATAAAGAAGGCATCCAAACTCTTTTGAAATTAATGGCGAAGCAGAAGAAAAATGCATTTGAGATCAACCAAAAGAAAATCCAAAATTATTGGTGGAAAGCATTTGTCATCCACTGAAGAGGTTAACACAGTCACTGCATAAATGACACTCCAAAAGGAAGACTGCTGTGCCAGGATAAAAGTGTTGGTTGAAGGATGGGTAAAGTGCAATGATGGAGAATGAAGATTATTTACAGTCGAATAATGTGATGTGAAGAAAGGTTGTGCATTGTAAACAAATGGTACCATACCAATTTTATTATGTATGTGTGATCGCAGAGCTTTTGGGATGACCCTAATATGACAAATTTATTGTTACATGGAAGTAGTGGGGGCTTAGCTAGATTGTGGTAAGAGTAGCATGGACAGTGTGACCACATAAGCTTAGATTACTTTTGTTACAGGTTAAGTTGTATTGTAAAAAATGTCAGAGTAAGTTGTATTCTAAAATGTGCACTGAGGAGGCAGTAAGTGTTATCTGTAAACCAGTGTAGGGTAAGTTTGTTTTGTAAAACCTCCTGTTTGCAAGTGAGGCCAGGTAAGGACTTGGGCACAAAGGTGCAACTAGAAAGCGCATTACGCTTTTGAAGGAAACAGCACAGACTGTTTGACCAGTGCACCACAAGCCATGGTGGTGTAGTCGGCTTTGAAGCCTTGGAGAGGGGGCCTCAGATTTTTTTTATTGTGGCCACCCTGTGGGGCAGGAGGTCTGGAATATGACATTCCCATAGCCATGGGCGGCCAATCATAGGGACCCGCTCACTATGCATGAAAGTGGTCCCAAAGTTTATGAAGGCCGTGACCACATGGAGCATGTCATTTTGTTTTGGAGTTCTTGGAGTTGGAGACCCAGTTCCTGGTTTTGGAGTTAGAATGGTAGTTTTGTGTTGCAGTTTGAAGTTAGAGTTGGAGTTGGGATCGGACCTTGGCAAAGGCAGCATCCCTCACCCTCACTCGTTCCCCATTGTTGTGCATGAATGAATGAATGATCGTTTTAAGGCCATTTTCCCCGCCAGAGCAGGGGGTTAGCCTTGCGGGCCCCATGACAATCATGGTTCCCTGTTTGAGGCAATGTTTTTATGGCCGGATGCCCTTCCTGACGCCAACCCGTAGTCGCCTCTTACGATGCGCAGGGATACGGTGTACCTATTCTAAACCGGGGTGCACACTTATTTTTGGCGCCACAGTTGGGTTAGGCGTTTGTGTTTTATTTCCTTTTTTGTAGTCAAGAGTGTGTGACTCCATACTCGTTATTTGAGCACCTGGTCAGTTCAGATTATTTATTCATTAGCGTCTTGTCTCTGCCCTCCCATATACTTTTATTAAACCATTTTGCTTCGAATGAAAACGTTTTCCCATTTCTCCTCCCTCCAGCACGAACACTGCCAGTTTTGGCTATGATGGGTGCACCTTGAGAATCCGAGTAATTTTGAACACGGTTTAACCACCATTTTGGGATTCACAGATAGTCTTAGACCATCTGGTGCAGAGTGGTCTGTGTTGTCAGACCCCTCTCATGTGACAATATATTCTGTCTACTGGTCTGTGTCTAAATATGTGATGTACCATGATGCCCACTCCGGCCCTTCCTCCCTCTAAAAATCTAAAAATATATTTAAATAATAAAGGGCGTCATTAGAGAGAAGTGTTGTAATGAGTAGAGCATCCATTCTGGGTCTGGGAGGTCGGCAATTAAAATCCCGGCCGTATCATACAAAATACTTTAAATATGGTATGTGCTGCTTCCTTGTTTGACGTACAGCATTTAAAGGATAAGAACACGGACAAACAACCATAGGTTGGCATCCATCGTGGAAACCCTTCCTTAGGAAATGCTCCGCAATTTTCCAATTGTTGGACATTGTCCAACATTGGACATTGGACATTGTCCAATGTCCACCACAGAAATTGAGCTTAAATTCATTCATTCAAACGAGATTGTCCACACAATTTGATGTTCTCTGTTAGAAATTATTTACAGCATGTGTTTCTTATCATAGATAGGGCTTTTGTGTAAATGCTACAACAAATAAATGCTAATATGAAGGCAATATGCAAATACGATGTAAATGATACAAACAACTTATATTTACACATGCACTAATACACCCCTTCCCCCACCACTTCCACATGGTAAGTACCATGTACACAGGAGTGTGAACCCACTTACCCCCACCCCAACTCTCCACCAACAATTTTCTGTACATTCATCACCGGCACATTACCCAGCATTCCTATCTGAGCACATAGCTCATGCTGTTGAGATCCCAGCTTCAAATCCCGCAAAGTACGCTTACATCTTCTAATGTCCTTGCCCTATGTGCAATGCATTACACAAGCTTCGCCATGAGCCTTATAGACTGTAAGATAAATTATGGTTCAAGATTGCGGACAAATAATAATGTCAAGTACAAAATAACTTGAGGAATTCTTTTATAATAGGCAACAGTGATGGTGGCACTTAAATCTAACCCTCCATAATTGCAGTAACCGAGAAGCAAAATAGTATTCGGCAAGTTGGTGTTTAATCTGTATCATCAAGACGTATTACGCATCCATATTACGCAGTACCAGGTCTTAAGGAAATCAGCATTGTACTTTCAAAAAAATTGCACTTGTCAATTTTTGCCACTAGATAGTTTTGTCCCCATTCAGCCTTCCCCAACCCCTAACCACATTCAACCTCCCTCTTCCTTTCCCCTCATTTACACAACCTCAACTTCATATTTGGCGGAGGTTAATTAATTCAATTCTACTGTACATGAATTGACAAAATGCTTGGAAGTCAGAAGATTTTCACCTTTTGCACATAGCTTGTTGAAATTCTTATGTCGTTCGGTCTGGACTACTTCTGTACATGATAATATAAGAAATAAAAGTAATAAATATCAGCAAACATAAAGTTAGATGTTTGCAATATTTTAAATGCACGTTTTTTGTTTTTTTTACAAAGTACTTTTAAAATCAAAATTCGATTTTATAAGAATTTTTTTCTTATATCAATGACACAGCCAGCTGCTGCATAGGAAATAAAATAGATCTAAAATGCCAAGAAAAGGGCATGCTTAAAAACATAAAATGAATGAATGAAGCAACCAACCTGCACTTGAAATAAATATTCAATAAATCGGCAATTGTTGCATTTGGGAGAAGGAATGTTTTGTTACACCGGCAAAAAAAAAATTGTTAAAGAGAGCGAATGTGGGAAATATTTCCCATTTGCTATTTTGTCCATAACGTTGCTGCGAGGATTTCCTCGCTGTGATCTGCTGCCAAGTCTCAGACAAAATGCCGTGCAGCTATATCACGGGGATTTCTGTGCCCTTTCCCCAGAGTTCAACTGAACACTGCAGCTCCCAAATTCCCCTGTTAGGCGCTGATATTAAAAAACCAAGCGCCGAACTCTGAATCGCTCTTCTATCACTGCCGGAGCCGCGGCAGGCGTTGCCGAATTTATGGATGGTTAGATTCACCAAGACTTACGGCGCCTGACCGCTATCGATCGGTCAATCTTACAGCCGAGAGATGGGCAAAATGAAGCCAGAAATGAACAGCACAGTGCAACTCATCCCGCCCATAATATCCCACTTAATCCTGGCTTTTCACAAGCAGATGGAGTTCCATTGATCCACGGTGTCGCACTGATCGCAGCGCTTGAGTCTCAGCGCTGTCGGCTCTGCCTGGATATTGACCCGAACGGCCCCTTGGCTGCAGGGTGTTCGTCTCTCCTTCTCCTTTGCACTCTCCCCTTCACTCTTCCCCTCCCACTCTGTTCAAAATGGCCATCAAAGACGAGTGTTGATGTAAACTTTCGCAACCCCCCTGACATTTGAACATCGCCCCCCTTTTAAACGGTGGTCCTTGAGAATGGCCTATGGGAAATTATTTTTGGATTATAAATTTTGCTTGAAGATCATCCAATTTAATGCATCCTTCCACATGAGCAGTTAATCCACTCGTAGGTGCTAACAACATTCAAAGGCTGATAAATTCACTCGCCTTCGCGAGCTTTTCCCTATCATTTTTACTTCCTCTATTTCTTAGTTTGTATTTATCTGCACTCACACTTATATAGATTTTATCCTTCACACTATTTCCACATTGTAGTTCATTTTAAAGGTAGCTCTAACTATTCTGATTTATACCTCTATCTTCAACTTTATTTTATCAGCAGAGGCATTCAAGTTTGTCTGAACATCCATCTCAGACCTATATATTGATATACATTTTGTAAACAATGGAGGCTAATGCACATTTCTCTCTAGTATGACATCACAATGATGTGCTGTGGTATATGAATGAAACATTTGCTGAAAGTACCCTTCATGCAATGTGAATTTCAATGCAAACAGTATATAGGCCTAGTCAAAAGCCTCTCATTTTCAAGCTTATTTGTGTCTTTCTCATAAAGTCATGAAGACAGAAACACATGTCAAATGTGGAAGCTTTAAACCTCTCCCCAAAGGGTTGTTAAGTTTTGCAGAGAACACTCAAAATATTACAAAACGGTTTCGTGAACATTTCTCCCCTCTGGTTGTCTTTTCATCGATGGGTCAAACTAATCTCACATCACTGATGACGTGTTGGGTTATGCAAATAGAGCATTTGCTAAAATTACCCTAAATGCAATGTGGAATCAAACAGTAGGATGGAGTGAGCCACTGTTGTGATAGAACTCGAAAGTTGTTGATATGTCACCGTTGGTGACTGAGAAGTCCAATGCAGGAGGCACAGACTCGGCTGCAGGTTGTGCACCATGAAGCGATGGCCAGGTGCTGGAATATTTGTGCACTGGAAATTGCCCTTTGCTGCCTGGACATGGCATGCCTCGAAATATGGGACATTATGACATATTGCACCAGTTATTTCAGTTTTGTGCTGCAAATCCCATGTTTCAACAACTTGGCTGCAGCACTTCAAATTGGCTTTTAAATTATCGTTTTTGCTTCTATTGCCGATATCCTATCTTGAACCCACGACAGAAGATGGCCTTGGAGATTTTGTTCTCAGACATTCTAACTAAGTTACCTGGCCATCAGAATTGTCTCGATAAAGAATGAATCAATTCCAGTGATCTTGCACTTTTATAGGAATTCATTGTCAGGGATTTTGTTTTTCCACCCAAAGTTGAGGATCCTCCGTGGGGAGTGCATGTGAAAAAACTATATCGAATTTTGATGTGGTAGCGATAGAGTGTCCAAGTCACAGCAATAAGAGGGCGTGGAGAGAACAACTCACGTCAGGTACTCACTTTAGTGGCCACATGTATTCCATGGTTACCCCAAAACAGCAAGTGAGTTTCCCAAAGGCCGTGCCTGCTTTGCCTGAGGAAAAACTAAGTGTTGTCATAGATCATAGATTTCTGTGGTGAGATGCTTCCAAGGCAGCGAAACTTCGACAGGGACCTGAGGACATTGTTATCAATATTAACACCTAGCAAAAGTACCCAGCATTGCCGGGTAACAATGAATCACTTCCTGACGGGAATATCAAGAGAGGGGGGGGTGAGGGGGGGTGAGGGGGGAGGGAAAGGGCGGGAGGAGAGGATGGAGGGGGAGGAGAAGGGAAGGGGAGGGGAAGGAGAGAGAGGGGAGGGGGAGGCTGGAAGGGTGGGGGGAGGGGGGAGGGGAGGGTTAGTATATCACACAAAAATGTTAGTCAGTTGAAAAATGGGAACGCAAAAACAAAAAGGGAGCTCTGTCTACAGTAACGCCATGGCTTGCAAAAACAGCCTGAATAGCGTTCACCAAGTGGTGGTTAATCATGTTCAAAAAGGGTGTTATAACACATCTAAACTTCCCCGCCTTATGACTAATTAATTAAGAGCCCTCGTGAAGCGGCTTAAGCACTCCAGCAAGCACTCTAATGAAATGGGTGATAAGGAACGACTGGCTTGGCAAGCGATAGTAAGCCGATTGCTTCTGGTTGAAATGGCCGAGGAATTTTAAAAACAGATCGTAGGTACAGTGGATTGACATCCTAAACCATGGAAGTATGAATTAAGTTTTAAAATATTAAGTTAAAAAAAAAAAAAAAACCCCAGAATGAGAATGACAGCCTTGCTTAAATAATTGCATATATACACTTAGTTCTAAAAATCGCTAGATATGATAAATTTTGTCAGATTTCACTCCAGATTTGGACATTTATTTACTCTACAGCATCCAATCGTCATATCTGAATCCAGATTTTGATGATATGCTTCAATTATGCAATGATATAATCGATCGTGTTTCTAAGGCACGGCAAGTTTGAGTAGGCCGAAACAAAATGGCGGCTTAATAACCCAGCAAGTGGCAGTGGGCTGACAAATGACGGGCCGCCATATTGGTAAGCCTTTTTCGGATTTGTTTCTTATGAGCACCTCGTTAATTATCTTCAAAAAGGGTGTTAAACACCTAACCTAACCCTATATACAGAAAAAACACACCCAAACACCCAGTTTTCATCATTGCAATCTGTTGGAGGTCCAGGTGTGTGCATGCAAAGTTTGGGGCCGCTAGGTTTCATGGTTTTGGAGTTATGGAGGAGACAGATGGATGGATGGACGGACAGACACTGCCTTTTATTATTTATAGATGGATGGGGCATGTACACTACTCTGTCTGGTCTGGGCTGCAGTGTCACCTCTTTTTGTTAGGATAATGAACGCACCAAAATGATAGGCTAACCATGAAAAGCAGTTTGTTTGGATCCAAATTAATTCTAGTCGTGAAATAAATTGATATCTTTTTGGAAACTTTTTGGTTCCATTCTTTGTTTTGCACATCCATGGTGTGAGTTTGAACTTGCGTCAAGTAAACGATTCATCACAATTGCTACAACCATATTGCTCAGCTCATCCTTGTGATAGGATGACAGCAAGAAGGTTTTTTTTGTCTATTGGGGTGAGGCTGCATCATTCCTCTCGGAAAAATCTATTGCACTTTCCAGGAGGTGCTGAGACCCAGCTCACGACAGACAGATAAAGACAGAGATAGACAGATAATGAGACATATACAGAGAGAGATCTGAAGAATTACTTTAGCTTATTGAGTGTCTGATTTAATGATCATCAGCAGAGCACCATCCATCATTGAGGTTTCAACCTTTATAGTTAGTCTAGAACCTCTCTGAACAGCCGGTCCACAACTTTGGTTGTGTCTGAAGGTTGTCCAATCGGGAAGGGAAGGTGAGATAGAAGGTGGGAGAGATAGAAAGACAGACAGACTGAGCACCAACATGATGTTAAGAAAAGTGTGGGTAGACAGGAGATGAGAGTCAGTGAGAACAGAGAAAGATCAGGGTACTTGGAATAGAGGATAACATGAGATGGTGATGACTTGACATTTTAAAGGAGGGGAAAAACATGTGATTTGACTGATTCATAGATTGCTTTGAGAGAATACTTGGGGTGACCATTTAGCCAAGACTCAGGGAGCGCAACAGGGTTTGGGTTGCTTGCTAATAAAGTGTGCCCTGGTCGGAATAGTAAGGGACAAATAGCTGAGAAGGAAGGTGGGACAATAATAAATATTGTGAAATAATATAGGGATAATTATGGTATAAACACCTCCTTTAAGTTCCAGATGATATTTCCATTGGCTTCCATATTGATAGGTATGTTATTATGTTTATGCTTTCTTTGCACTTTTGGACACTGCCCTGCCTGACAATAAAATGTCGCATGTGGTGAGAATCGTAATGCCAATCTAGATTGTAAATGTGACGGAGCACCTTGTGAGAAGCAAAGGTCATCATTTCCACAACCCAGTGCCTTTCCCAAGGAGGAAATGGACTCCATCTTTTACCTGGTCTCTGAAAGTAAACAGGCCGATTGGAAATGTGACCCTTCAAATGCTTACACAAGGCCACTTTATTGGATGGCCATAAATATCACAAGTTCCAAGTACGAGACACAAGAGTAGTCCACATGGCTGCAACAGGTGTTATAGAGTCTGTCATCCTTTGGCGTTTCAATTGCACCTGGGCCTGAAACTCCAGTCATACCCAGCAGTGACAATGGGGAATGTGAAGAGGGGAAATTGTCTGTACTGGTCTGGAAGAACGCGGAAATGGAAGAAGTTGTGAAATATGGCCTCTCTCAAGAACAGCTTTATATCATTTCTCCTGAACAGATGAGACACACTTGTAAATTGAATGTTAATACCAGAACAGCATTCGGTAAAGGCTAACACGCATACGTCTACAAGGCTGAACACTGAACAGTTTACCTTTTGTATCCCACTGATAGGCCGGATCTACATCCGGACCTGAACCAAAATTTTATCGGCTTGTTCATGTCACCTGACCAACTCATCCACCGAGTTTCATCATAACTCGCCCACAGGTATTTGAAATATCCAACGATACAGGAGAATCGTTTTTGGTCGTATCTCTCAATAGTGAAAAATCACTTTAAAAAATATTTTAAATTAACACAGTGAGGTTTTTTACATGTGGATAGGTTTATTTATAGTGAGGTTTTACATGAAGATAGGTTTATTAATACAGTGAGGTTTTTTTTTACATGTAGATAGGTTTATTAATACAGTGAGGTTTTTAACATGTAGATAGGTTTATTAATACAGAGGTTTTTTACATGTAGATAGGTTTATTAATACAGTGAGGTTTTTTACATGTAGATAGGTTTATTAATACAGTGAGGTTTTTAACATGTAGATAGGTTTATTAATACAGAGGTTTTTTACATGTAGATAGGTTTATTAATACAGTGAGGTTTTTAACATGGAGATAGGTTTATTAATACAGAGGTGTTTTACATGTAGATAGGTTTATTAATACAGTGAGGTTTTTAACATGTAGATAGGTTTAATAATACAGAGGTTTTTTACATGTAGATAGGTTTATTAATACAGTGAGGTTTTTAACATGGAAATAGGCTTATTAATACAGAGGTTTTTTTTACATGTAGATAGGTTTATTAATACAGCGAGGTTTTTTACATGTAGATAGGTTTATTAATACAGCGAGGTTTTTTTTATATGTAGATAGGTTATTAATACAGTGAGGTTTTTTACATGTAGATAGGTTTATTAATACAGTGAGGTTTTTAACATGGAGATAGGTTATTAATACAGCGAGGTTTTTTATATGTAGATAGGTTATTAATACAGTGAGGTTTTTAACATGTAGATAGGTTTATTAATACAGAGGTTTTTTACATGTAGATAGGTTTATTAATACAGTGAGGTTTTTAACATGGAGATAGGTTTATTAATACAGAGGTGTTTTACATGTAGATAGGTTTATTAATACAGTGAGGTTTTTAACATGTAGATAGGTTTATTAATACAGAGGTTTTTTACATGTAGATAGGTTTATTAATACAGCGAGGTTTTTAACATGTAAATAGGTTTATTAATACAGAGGTTTTTTACATGTAGATAGGTTTATTAATACAGCGAGGTTTTTTTACATGTAGATAGGTTTATTAATACAGCGAGGTTTTTTATATGTAGATAGGTTATTAATACAGTGAGGTTTTTTACATGCAGATAGGTTTATTAATACAGTGAGGTTTTTTTACATGTAGATAGGTTTATTAATACAGTGAGGTTTTTAACATGTAGATAGGTTTATTGATACAGTGAGGTTTTTTACATGTAGATAGGTTATTAATACAGTGAGGTTTTTTACATGTAGATAGGTTTATTAATACAGTGAGGTTTTTAACATGTAGATAGGTTTATTAATACAGTGAGGTTTTTTACATATAGATAGGTTATTAATACAGTGAGGTTTTTTACATGTAGATAGGTTTATTAATACAGTGAGGTTTTATACATGTAGATAGGTTTATTAATACAGTGAGGTTTTTAACATGTAGATAGGTTTATTAATACAGTGAGGTTTTTTACATGTAGATAGGTTTATTAATACAGTGAGGTTTTTTACATGTGGATAGGTTTATTAATACAGTGAGGTTTTTTTACATGAAGATAGGTTTATTAATACAGTGAGGTTTTTAACATGTAGATAGGTTTATTAATACAGTGAGGTTTTTTACATGCAGATAGGATTATTAATACAGTGAGGTTTTTTACATGTGGATAGGTGTATTTATACAGTGAGGTTTTTTATATGTAGATAGGTTTATTAATACAGTGAGGTTTTTTACATGTGGATAGGTTTATTAATACAGTGAGGTTTTTTTACATGAAGATAGGTTTATTAATACAGTGAGGTTTTTTACATGTGGATAGGTTTATTTATACAGTGAGGTTTTTTTTTGTAGATAGGTTTATTAATACAGTGAGGTTTTTTTACATGAAGATAGGTTTATTAATACAGTGAGGTTTTTTACATGTGGATAGGTTTATTAATACAGTGAGGTTTTTTACATGTGGATAGGTTTATTAATACAGTGAGGTTTTTTTACATGTGGATAGGTTTATTCATGCAGTGAGGTTTTTTTATATGTAGATAGGTTTATTAATACAGTGAGGTTTTTTACATGTAGATAGGTTTATTAATACAGTGAGGTTTTTTACAAGTGGATAGGTTTATTAATACAGTGAGGTTTTTCTCATGTAAATAGGTTTATTAATACAGTGAGGTTTTTTACATGTAGATAGGTTTATTAATACAGTGAGGTTTTTTACATGAAGATAGGTTTATTAATACAGTGAGGTTTTTTACATGAAGATAGGTTTATCAATGCAGCGAGGTTTTTTACATGTGGATAGGTTTATTAATACAGTGAGGTTTTTTTTATATGTAGATAGGTTCATTAATACAGTGAGGTTTTTTACATGAAGAAAGGTTTATTAATACAGTGAGGTTTTTTACATGTAGATAGGTTTATTTATACAGTGAGGTTTTCTATATGTAGATAGGTTTATTAATACAGTGAGGTTTTTTTACATGTAGATAGGTTCATTTATACAGTGAGGTTTTTTACATGTGGATAGGTTTATTTATAGTGAGGTTTTTTATATGTTGATAGGTTTATTAATACAGTGAGGTTTTTTTACATGTTGATAGGTTGTTAATACAGTGAGGTTTTTCTCATGTAAATAGGTTTATTAATACAGTGAGGTTTTTTACATGTGGGTAGGTTTATTAATACAGTGAGGTTTTTTATATGTAGATAGGTTCATTAATACAGTGATGTTTTTTACATGAAGATAGGTTTATTAATACAGTGAGGTTTTTTACATGTAGATAGGTTTATTTATACAGTGAGGTTTTTTACATGTTGATAGGTTTATTAATACAGTGCGGTTTTTTACATGTCGATAGGTTTATTAATACAGTGAGGTTTTTTATATGTAGATAGGTTTATTAATGCAGTGAGGTTTTTTACATGTAGATAGGTTTATTAATACAGTGAGGTTTTTTTACATGTAGATAGGGTTATTCATGCAGCGAGGTTTTTTACATGTGGATAGGTTTATTAATACAGTGAGGTTTTTTATATGTCGATAGGTTTATTAATACAGTGAGGTTTTTTTACATGTTGATAGGTTGTTAATACAGTGAGGTTTTTCTCATGTAAATAGGTTTATTAATACAGTGAGGTTTTTTATATATAGATCGGTTTATTAATACAGTGAGGTTTTTTACATGTGGTTCGGTTTATTAATACAGTGAGGTTTTTTATATGTAGATAGGTTTATTAATACAGTGAGGTTTTTTATATGTAGATAGGTTTATTAATACAGTGAGGTTTTTTACATGTTGATAGGTTGTTAATACAGTGAGGTTTTTCTCATGTAAATAGGTTTATTAATACAGTGAGGTTTTTTACATGTGGATAGGTTTATTAATACAGTGAGGTTTTTTACATGCAGATAGGATTATTAATACAGTGAGGTTTTTTACATGTGGATAGGTGTATTTATACAGTGAGGTTTTTTATATGTAGATAGGTTTATTAATACAGTGAGGTTTTTTACATGTGGATAGGTTTATTAATACAGTGAGGTTTTTTTACATGAAGATAGGTTTATTAATACAGTGAGGTTTTTTACATGTGGATAGGTTTATTTATACAGTGAGGTTTTTTTTTGTAGATAGGTTTATTAATACAGTGAGGTTTTTTTACATGAAGATAGGTTTATTAATACAGTGAGGTTTTTTACATGTGGATAGGTTTATTAATACAGTGAGGTTTTTTACATGTGGATAGGTTTATTAATACAGTGAGGTTTTTTTACATGTGGATAGGTTTATTCATGCAGCGAGGTTTTTTATATGTAGATAGGTATATTAATACAGTGAGGTTTTTTACATGTAGATAGGTTTATTAATACAGTGAGGTTTTTTACAAGTGGATAGGTTTATTAATACAGTGAGGTTTTTTACATGTAGATAGGTTTATTAATACAGTGAGGTTTTTTACATGAAGATAGGTTTATTAATACAGTGAGGTTTTTTTTACATGAAGATAGGTTTATTAATACAGTGAGGTTTTTTTTATATGTAGATAGGTTTATTAATACAGTGAGGTTTTTTACATGTTGATAGGTTGTTAATACAGTGAGGTTTTTCTCATGTAAATAGGTTTATTAATACAGTGAGGTTTTTTACATGTAGATAGGTTTATTAATACAGTGAGGTTTTTTACATGAAGATAGGTTTATTAATACAGTGAGGTTTTTTACATGAAGATAGGTTTATCAATGCAGCGAGGTTTTTTACATGTGGATAGGTTTATTAATACAGTGAGGTTTTTTTTATATGTAGATAGGTTCATTAATACAGTGAGGTTTTTTACATGAAGAAAGGTTTATTAATACAGTGAGGTTTTTTACATGTAGATAGGTTTATTTATACAGTGAGGTTTTTTATATGTAGATAGGTTTATTAATACAGTGAGGTTTTTTTACATGTAGATAGGTTCATTTATACAGTGAGGTTTTTTACATGTGGATAGGTTTATTTATAGTGAGGTTTTTTATATGTTGATAGGTTTATTAATACAGTGAGGTTTTTTTACATGTTGATAGGTTGTTAATACAGTGAGGTTTTTCTCATGTAAATAGGTTTATTAATACAGTGAGGTTTTTTACATGTGGGTAGGTTTATTAATACAGTGAGGTTTTTTATATGTAGATAGGTTCATTAATACAGTGATGTTTTTTACATGAAGATAGGTTTATTAATACAGTGAGGTTTTTTACATGTAGATAGGTTTATTTATACAGTGAGGTTTTTTACATGTTGATAGGTTTATTAATACAGTGCGGTTTTTTACATGTCGATAGGTTTATTAATACAGTGAGGTTTTTTATATGTAGATAGGTTTATTAATACAGTGAGGTTTTTTACATGTAGATAGGTTTATTAATACAGTGAGGTTTTTTTACATGTAGATAGGGTTATTCATGCAGCGAGGTTTTTTACATGTGGATAGGTTTATTAATACAGTGAGGTTTTTTATATGTCGATAGGTTTATTAATACAGTGAGGTTTTTTTACATGTTGATAGGTTGTTAATACAGTGAGGTTTTTCTCATGTAAAAAGGTTTATTAATACAGTGAGGTTTTTTATATGTAGATCGGTTTATTAATACAGTGAGGTTTTTTACATGTGGTTCGGTTGATTAATACAGTGAGGTTTTTTATATGTAGATAGGTTTATTAATACAGTGAGGTTTTTTATATGTAGATAGGTTTATTAATACAGTGAGGTTTTTTACATGTTGATAGGTTGTTAATACAGTGAGGTTTTTCTCATGTAAATAGGTTTATTAATACAATGAGGTTTTTTACATGTGGATAGGTTTATTAATACAGTGAGGTTTTTTACATGAAGATAGGTTTATTAATACAGTGAGGTTTTTTACATGTGGATAGGTTTATTTATACAGTGAGGTTTTTTATATGTAGATAGGTTTATTAATACAGTGAGGTTTTTTTACATGTAGATAGGTTTATTAATACAGTGAGGTTTTTTACATGTAGATAGGTTTATTTATACAGTGAGGTTTTTTACATGTAGATAGGTTTATTTATACAGTGACGTTTTTTTACATGAATATAGGTTTATTAATACAGTGAGGTTTTTTACATGTGGATAGGTTTATTAATACAGTGAGGTTTTTTATATGTAGATAGGTTTATTAATACAGTGAGGCTTTTTACGTGTAGATAGGTTTAATAATACAGTGAGGTTTTTTTTACATGAATATAGGTTTATTAATACAGTGAGGTTTTTTACATGTAGATAGGTTTATTAATACAGTGAGGTTTTTTTTACATGTAGATCGGTTTATTTATACAGTGAGGTTTTTTAACATGCAGATAGGTTGATAATACAGTGAGGTTTTTTTTACATGAAGATAGGTTTATTAATACAGTGAGGTTTTTTTTACATGTAGATAGGGTTATTAATATAATGAGGTTATTTACATGTAGATAGGTTTATTAATACAGTGAGGTTTTTTTACATGTAGATAGGTTTATTAATACAGTGAGGTTTTTTACATGAATATAGGTTTATTAATACAGTGAGATATTTTATATGTAGATAGGTTTATTAATACAATGAGGTTATTTACATGTAGATAGGTTTATTAATACAGTGAGGTTCTTTATATGTAGATAGGTTTATTAATACAGTGAGGTTTTTTACATGTAGATAGGTTTATTAATACAGTGAGGTTTTTTACATGTAGATAGGGTTATTCATGCAGCGAGGTTTTTTATATGTAGATAGGTTTATTAATGCAGTGAGGTTTTTTCCATGAATATAGGTTTATTAATGCAGCGAGGTTTTTTCATGAATATAGGTTATTAATACAGTGAGGTTTTTTTTACATGAAGATAGGTTTATTAATAGAGTGAGGTTTTTTATATGTAGATAGGTTTATTAATACAGAGGTTTTTTACATGAATATAGGTTTATTAATACAGAGGTTTTTTACATGAATATAGCTTATTAATACAGTGAGGTTTTTTACATGAATATAGGTTATTAATACAGTGAGGTTTTTTACATGAATATAGGTTATTAATACAGTGAGGTTTTTTATATGTAGATAGGTTTATTAATACAGTGAGGTTTTTTACATGAATATAGGTTATTAATACAGTGATGTTTTTTATATGGAGATAGGTTTATTAATACAGTGAGTTTTTTTACATGAATATAGGTTTATTAATACAATGAGGTTTTCTTTACATGAATATAGGTTTATTAATGCAGCGAGGTTTTTTAACATGAATATAGGTTATTAATACAGTGAGGTTTTTTATATGAATATAGGTTTATTCATACAGTGAGGTTTTTACATGAATATAGGTTTATTAATACAGTGATGTTTTTTACATGCAGATAGGTTTATTAATACAGTGAGGTTTTTTTTACATGAATATAGGTTTATTAATACAGTGAAGTTTTTTTACATGAAGATAGGTTTATTAATACAGTGAGGTTTTTTACATGAATATAGGTTTATTAATACAGTGAGGTTATTTACATGCCGATAGGTTATTAATCCAGTGCGGTTATTTACATGTAGATAGGTTTTTAATCCAGTGAGGTTATTTACATGTAGATAGGTTGTTAATACAGTGAGGTTTTTTTAACATGTAGATAGGTTATTAATACAGCGAGGTTTTTAACATGAAGATAGGTTATTAATCCAGTGAGGTTATTTACATGTAGATTGGTTGTTAATAAAGTGAGGTTTTTTAAACATGTAGATAGGTTATTAATACAGCGAGGTTTTTAACATGAAGATAGGTTATTAATACAGCGAGGTTTTTTTAAACATGTAGATAGGTTATTAATACAGCGAGGTTTTTAACATGTAGATAGGTTATTAATCCAGTGAGGTTATTTACATGTAGATTGGTTGTTAATACAGTGAGGTTTTTTTAACATGTAGATAGGTTATTAATACAGCGAGGTTTTTAACATGTAGATAGGTTATTAATACAGCAAGGTTTTTTTAAACATGTAGATAGGTTATTAATACAGCGAGGTTTTTAACATGTAGATAGGTTATTAATACAATGAGGTTTTTAACATGTCGATAGGTTGTTAATACAGTGAGGCTTTTTTACATGAAGATAGGTTTACTAATACAGTGAGGTATTTTATATGTAGATAGGTTATTAATCCAGTGAGGTTATTTACATGTAGATAGGTTATTAATCCAGTGAGGTTATTTACATGTAGATAGGTTTTAATACAGTGAGGTTTTTTAAAACATGTAGATAGGTTATTAATACAGCGAGGTTTTTAACATGAAGATAGGTTATTAATCCAGTGAGGTTATTTACATGTAGATAGGTTGTTAATACAGCGAGGTTTTAAACATGTAGATAGGTTATTAATACAGCGAGGTTTTTAACATGTAGATAGGTTATTAATACAGCGAGGTTTTTAACATGAAGATAGGTTATTAATACAGCGAGGTTTTTAACATGTAGATAGGTTATTAATCCAGTGAGGTTATTTACATGCAGATAGGTTATTAATCCAGTGAGGTTATTTACATGTAGATAGGTTATTAATCCAGTGAGGTTATTTACATGTAGATAGGTTATTAATACAGTGAGGTTTTTAAAAACATGCAGATAGGTTATTAATCCAGCGAGGTTTTTAACATGAAGATAGGTTATTAATCCAGTGAGGTTATTTCCATGCAGATAGGTTATTAATCCAGTGAGGTTATTTACATGCAGATAGGTTATTAATCCAGTGAGGTTATTTACATGTAGATAGGTTTATTAATCCAGTGAGGTTATTTACATGTAGATAGGTTATTAATACAGCGAGGTTTTTTAAAACATGTAGATAGGTTATTAATACAGCGAGATTTTAAACATGAAGATAGGTTATTAATCCAGTGAGGTTATTTACATGTAGATAGGTTGTTAATACAGTGAGGTTTTTTACATGTCGATAGGTTTTTTAATACAGTGAGGTTTTTTTTTACATGTAGATAGGTTTATTAATGCAGCGAGATTTTTTACATGAATATTGGTTTATTAATACAGTGAGGTTTTTTTTACATGAATATAGGTTTATTATTGCAGCGAGGTTTTTTACATGAATATAGGTTATTAATACAGTGAGGTTTTTTACATGAATATAGGTTATTAATCCAGTGAGGTTATTTACATGTAGATAGGTTTATTAATACAGTGAGGTTTTTACATGAATATAGGTTTATTAATACAGTGAGGTTTTTTACATGCAGATAGGTTTATTAATACAGTGAGGTTTTTTTTTACATGAATATAGGTTTATTAATACAGTGAGGTTTTTTTTACATGTCGATAGGTTTATTAATACAGTGAGGTTATTTACATGCAGATAGGTTATTAATCCAGTGAGGTTATTTACATGTAGATAGGTTATTAATCCAGTGAGGTTATTTACATGCAGATAGGTTATTAATCCAGTGTGGTTATTTACATGTAGATAGGTTATTAATCCAGTGAGGGTATTTACATGTAGATAGGTTATTAATCCAGTGAGAGTATTTACATGTAGATAGGTTGTTAATACAGTGAGGTTTTTAAAAACATGTAGATAGGTTTTTAAAACAGCGAGGTTTTTAACATGAAGATAGGTTATTAATCCAGTGAGGTTATTTACATGTAGATAGGTTGTTAATACAGTGAGGTTTTTAACATGAAGATAGGTTATTAATCCAGTGAGGTTATTTACATGTAGATAGGTTGTTAATACAGGGAGCTTTTTTTAACATGTCGATAGGTTATTAATACAGTGAGGTTTTTAACATGTCGATAGGTTGTTAATATAGAGGTTTTTTTTTACATGATGATAGGTTTATTAATCCAGTGAGGTTATTTACATGTCGGTAGGTTATTAATCCAGTGAAGTTATTTACATGTAGATAGGTTGTTAATACAGTGAGGTTTTTTTTTAACATGTAGATAGGTTATTAATACAGCGAGGTTTTAAACATGAAGATAGGTTATTAATCCAGTGAGGTTATTTACATGTAGATAGGTTGTTAATACAGCGAGGTTTTAAACATGTAGTATAGGTTATTAATACAGTGAGGTTTTTAACATGAAGATAGGGTTATTAATCCAGTGAGGTTATTTACATGTAGATAGGTTGTTAACACAGCGAGGTTTTAAACATGTAGTATAGGTTATTAATACAGCGAGGTTTTTAACATGAAGATAGGTTATTAATACAGCGAGGTTATTTACATGTAGATAGGTTGTTAATACAGCGAGGTTTTTAACATGAAGATAGGTTTATTAATACAGCGAGGTTTTTAACATGTAGATAGGTTGTTAATACAGTGAGGTTTTTTTACATGATGATAGGTTTATTAATACAGTGAGGAAAATGGGACAGCAACTAATGTTATGTTGTTGGTGATTTACACAATGATCATCTGAAAGAGTGAAATAAAAAAACATTTGATGTCGGACAGCTACATTGTACACAGCCTCAAAAACTGTCATGTATTTGCCATTGGCAATTTGATCAATTAAAATTAATTATACTTGATATCCTTCCCTTGCCCTCATTTGTCCCCACATTTCGTATTTCTCGAAGTCTCTCTCTCTCCCCTCCCTCTCTATTTTGTTGCTCAATCCTGCTGTTGGACTGATGCCACCACCTCCCCTGTCTTTCTAAAGTTCCTTTCGTTCTGTTACCTTCTGATCCATTCTGTGTTCTTGCCCCTCCACGAGCTTCGACCCAACTGTATGCAAAAACGTTATACCACAGTGGAAGGTAATACCATACTTTGTGAATCTATTCTCTCATCTTGCCTGTTGATGTTTAAGGATATTATAAAACAGGCATCTTGCTTCTGTTTTTTAGTTTACATGAAAGAACTTCATACATGTGAGAACTGTTTTGTTTTTGCCCCTTGATTCCCTCACTACATCTTCGAACCTGCTGAGCACAGAGCTTCTCCATGTTTTCACCTGCAATATACAGCAAGGTTAATTACCACCAAGCTGCCAGGGAGCCAGGGTGCGCCAAACAAGGGATAACTACTTTGACAGGCATTTGGCATCCCACTGTCTAAAGCTCTCAAAAATCACTTAGAAACAATACTTGCAACGGTGTTCACTTGGATCAGAGCAATTCCATTCTGGAAAGGTCAATTTTTTGCAATATTTTCTTGATTCAGAACAATATATTGATCTATGTGAGGATAAATGAGTAAATGACCTGTTTCTCATTGGATCAAGAGATGGCATTTGATTGTGTTGACTTGGAATATGTTTTTGTGTTTGAGGTCTTTGGCCTCAGTTAGTGATATATTTACCTCCGCCACCAGTGGACAGACGTTATGTTTTCACCCCGTCTGTCTATGTATGTCTGTTTTTTGTCTGTGACCAGGATATCTCAAAAGGTTGTGGATGAGAATTTAAAAGTGATTTTTCGCCATTGAGTGATAGGGCTAAAACAATATATAGCATGATATCTCAAAAAGTCATGGATGCATTTGGATGTAGATTGGTGGACAATATGGGTCTGGTGGACAAGGACGAATTGATTAAATTTTGGTGAAGATCTGGATCCGGATCCGAATAAAGAATTTTTAAATTGATTTTTCATCACTGAGAGATAGGGCCAAAAACGATATATAGCATGATGTTTCAAAAGTTTGTGGACGAGTTATGACAAATCTAGGTGGATGAGTTGATTAGGCGACAAGAACAAGCCAGATCAATTTTGGTTCTGGTCCAGATCTGGTCTATCAGTAGGACGCAAAACGTAACCTCTTGAGCCTGTTCAGTATGTACTCCACCGAATGTCGTTCTAGTTCCCAGTGCAATGCAAATCAATAATGAGCTTTCTATATAAAGCAAAGAACCGAGTATATCTTTTCCTCCGCATCTG
This sequence comes from Myxine glutinosa, assembly GCF_964187855.1. NCBI lineage: Eukaryota > Metazoa > Chordata > Myxini > Myxiniformes > Myxinidae > Myxine > Myxine glutinosa. The sequence goes on along the minus strand of NC_136268.1, from coordinate 62,577,632 downwards.
TACAGTCTCCATTTAACTTCTGCTTATCCATATCAGTGACATCTTCTTGTGTGTCATTCTCTCTTTTACACGAACCCATCTTCGTGTCAGTGCTTGATTTACGTCATCCTTCTTGTGTGTCATTCTCTCGTTTACACGAACCCATCTTCATGTTAGCTCTTGCTTTACATCATCCTTCTTGTGTGTCATTCTCTCTTTTACACGAACCCATCTTCGTGTTAGTGCTTTCTTCACGTCATCCTTCTTGTGTGTCATTCTCTCGTTTACACGAACCCATCTTGTGTTAACTTGCTTTCCGCATCACTGTTAACAGCCAAAAGAAGGAATATGCTCCATTAAAATGCATTTCAGAATTTAACTTGGATTTTCATGAAGTTATTTATGGCAAACGGGCTTGGAATAATTGGACTTATACCAACGAGAAGGATTGCATGAATACTCGATTTGCTCGATTTTCTGGAGTTTTTTTCCTTTTTTTCTGGTTTTCAACGAGAAGGATTTGCAAGGTTTTCTCATCAGTTCTCCATAAGGGTTTGTATATAGATTGTTAATAAACTCACAACTTCTACTCTGCAGCATAACGTTGTTTACAGGGTGCCTTCAGAGACATTGCTAAATACCGGACTTTCAAAATGACTTTTTCTGAAACCCGCATATGGAGATAAAAACCAACGACACACACACACCTTTCCTTTTTGGAATGCATGTTGAAATAGGATATAATTTATCTTGTGGCACTAGAACGAAAAACAATCTATATTACTAGCGGGGTCACCCGTGGGAATCCCACGGGCATGGATGTGTGTGACATTTCGACATATTGAGTTATATGCTGCACATTCATTTTTACAAAATGGTTACTGGCAAGTCATCAGATCCAGAAATGGTGTGAATTTAGTTATTTCACATAATATGTGACCCCTCACTCCTCTCCACCTGACACTCTCCTGTCTCCACCTGACACTCTCCTGTCTCCACCTGACACTCTCCTCTCTCCACCTAGCACTCCTCTCCTCTCCAAACCCTCACATCCCTCTCCTTTCCAATCCCTCACCTCTCCAATCCCTCACACTCCTCTCCTCTGCAATCCTTCACACGCCTCTCCAATCGCGCCTCACACTCCTCTCCAATCGCGCCTCACACTCCTCTCCAATCGCGCCTCACACTCCTCTCCAATCGTGCCTCACACTCCTCTCCAATCGTGCCTCACACTCCCCTCCAATCACTCCTCTCCAATCGTGCCTCACACTCCTCTCCAATCACGCCTCACACTCCTCTCCAATCGTGCCTCACACTCCTCTCCAATCGCGCCTCACACTCCTCTCCAATCGCGCCTCACTCGCCTCTCCAATCGGCTTTCCCCGTCTCGTTTCTCTCCTTTTTCTCCCGTCTCGTTCTTTTTCTTGCTCCAAATCGGCCCGTCGGAATCGGAAATCGGCCCGTCTCGCCCGTTGGCCCGTCGGAATCGGAAATCGGCCCGTCTTGCTTTTGTGCTTGTGCGTAAATAAATTGTGTTCATGACACCATTTCTGGTGTTGGGCTAGCGGCTAGGGTGCCGGCTTAGGATCCTGGGTTCGAATCTCGGTCGATCGCCGAATTAATGCCAGGGGGGTTGACTCAGCCTGTCATCCTTCCGAGGTCGGCTAATTGAGTACCAGTTCACTGGTAATTCCCTGTTTGTCGTTGAAGGCGGCAAAAAGGGTTGGCGTCAGGAAGGGCATCCGGCCGTAAAACATTGCTTCAAAAAGGGGACAAAAAAACAACAACTACCACGGTCCCCGAAAAGGCCAACCCCCGCTTTGCGGGGAAAAATGGCCTCTAAACGGTGGTTTTTACACCATTTCTGGATCTGATGACTTGCCAGTAACCATTTTGTAAAAATGAATGTGCAGCATCTAACTCAATATGTCGAAATGTCACACACATCCATGCCCGTGGGATTCCCACGGGTGACCCCGCAAGTTTGCATTGACGTTCGTCGATGGACTCGTTCGCCCGTCTCATTCGTTTTCTTGCTGCATCCTGTTCAAGTCTGCGTTCTTCATCGATCGTCTCATTCATTCATTCACCCGTGGGAATCCCACGGGCATGGATGTGTGTGACATTTCGACATATTGAGTTCGATGCTGCACCTGCACATTCAGTTATATAAAATGGTTTAAAAAACTTTCTTCTGATATTTGTGATTTATTTCAAACAAACTGTATTTCCCATCTACACGGGCATGTATTCCTATTAACGTTATGTAAAGTACATAAATTGTGTGGATTACATCATTTGTGGATGTGATCAATTGCCAGTAACCATCTTATATAACTGAATGTGCAGGCGCAGCATGTAACTCAATATGTCGAAATGTCACACACATCCATGCCCGTGGGATTCCCGCATGGATGTGTATGGCGAATTTTAAATATATGTCGACTGTTATTTTAGGCGGTGTATTTTCGTTTATCATCATGGCGCGATTTAAAAAAATATGCATTTTCCTCTCCAATACCTCCTCACACTTTACACACACACCGGCCCATGTTTACATATACACACACACACACATATACACCCACACACATATACACATACACACATACGTACATCGACACACATGCACACACACACACACACACACACACACACACACACACACACACACACACACACACGTACAGACACATATACACATATGCACATATGCAAATATGTATACACATATGTATCCACATATACACATATATACATCTCCACACACACACACACACACACACACACACACACACACACACACACACACACACACACACACACACACACACACACACACACACACACACACACAAAAACAGACACACACACACACACGTACAGACACATATACACACAAACACACACACACAGACATGTATATACACATACAACAACAACATGCATTTTAAGGCCATTTTCCCTGCTAGAGCGGGGGTTAGCCTACATACACATACACACACATATATACACACACACACATATTCACGCGCACACACACACACACACACACACACACACACACACACACACACACACACACACACACACGTACACACGTACACACACGTACACATGTCCCACATGTATATATCCCACATCCCACATGTATATACATGTTTAAAGTGTACGTGCCCTTCCCCCCTCCCCCGCCCGGCAACGCTGGGTACTTCTGCTGGTAACGAATAAAATAAAAACGAAGAAATAGGTGGAATTGGCTGAAATTCGCTCGGTGAATTCACGCGGTGTATTCGGTTCGGCTCGGTTCACTCGGTTTAAAGAAAAAGCGATAATGTCGACATGTTGCTGTCTGTGTCATGTTGGGCGGTGTATGATACTCGTTGGCTGTTGGGCGGTGTATGATACTTGTTGGCTGTTGGGCGGTGTTGTGCGGTGATATGGTGTATTTTAAAAAATATATCTCTGCATTTTCCCGCGTTGGTGACACCGAGTCGTTCTTCATCGATCGTCTCATTCATTTTGGAAATGGAAGTTTCCACGCAACGCATGAATTGTCACGATCCTCAAGAGGAATTTGTCTCGTAATCATCAAATGATAAATGGCAAGTAAATTATATTGTGGAAAATTAAAGATTTCAAATAAACCTATTTAAAGTGTATTCGCACATAACTAATTTTAAAAAACGAAGAAATATCTCTCGGTAATTTCCTGAAACATATTTTACTTCCGGCTAATATGTTGAATGAAATAAAAACGAAGAAATATATGTCGGCATCATTGTTGACGTTTTTGTGACGACTATCATCAAACGAAATAGTAATACAGTATATCATAACGGAAAAGCAAAAGCGAATTTTTAATATATATCGACACATTGCCGTCGGTGTCATGTTGGGCGGTGTATGATACACCATGACGCGATTTTAAAAAATATATCTCTGCATTTTCCCGCGTGTGTGGATTGTTCTCAATTATTGCTGACACCGAGTCTAAAAGTAAAACCATCGATTAAAAATGAAATCATATGGTGAGTTAGATTGGAGATAAAGGCGTGAGAGAGACTCAATGGCCTTGAAGTTACAGGCCTTTGAGAATTCATTTCGTTCTATAAACGGCAACTTTCATCGGATTTTCTTCCCGTTTTTTTTCAACCGAGTCTAAAACTATGTTAGCGACTGTGAAAAATGAAATGATTTATCGAATTTGATTTGAAATAAAACTGGGGGAGAGCAAGACACCACGGGCCTACAAAACAGGACTCAAAGCTATGCGAGTTAATAAAATGGTGGATATTTGTTTATAGCCACTCCCAGAATGGGTGGAGCTATGGGTGGAGCTACTCTGCAAACCGAGTAAGCCACACCCCGGACAGACACCCAACAGATAGACAGACAGACAGACAGACAGAATCATCTACGGCTATTATAATATAGATAAAACCGGAGTGTCTGTCTGTCTGTCCGTCTGTCCCTGAACTACTCCCTCAGAGTTTGGGACTAGTTCCGTCGAACCTTCTGTGGAAACTTTTGGGGTCCCAGCGAGTGTCCTAATGTGGGTGGGAGATTTCATAAATTCCTCAATAAAATTATGATTTTCATTTTCGATCCTCTTCACACTTTCTCTTCAAAAGGCAATAATGCATGCAGCCAATTATTACACTTACTGTATAATTCGAAGCCTACAACAAAATCAAATTACAGTAACAAAACAGATATACAACTACCAGCCTCGTTCCTGACAGTGGCTTTCTTTCCGAATCCTAATTTGTCTTTAAAATGCAGTTTAAGGTTCCAAATTCTGATTTAAAAAAATTCATGATAAAATTCATCTGAGGGGGAATGAACAGATTTGTTTTTTTTACCTTTGCTTGTTTGCTAAGAACTCGACATGTGGCAGGTAAAGTGAGCACACAACAACCTGCACCGTTATGTCCATACATTTGCTAAATTTCATTTTATCCCTATCTGCCATTCGTCTCACAGGTGATGAATACACACGCTAAAGACAGGTTGCATTGAACGGATTTCCAAAACCAACATGCAACTAAAACCACGTACCGTAATCACGCCTCTTGAGGTGCCAACTTCACGAGTGATGACAGGATATCTCACAGGTAGCGTACTCACATTTGAGCTGCCTCGCCTGGGTTCAATTGGCATCCAAATCTCAAATGTCACTCTGGTGCTTCACAGGCAGTGAGAGAGCATCAGAAAACTATTTTCATCATCGAGTGTGCCGTCAGTCAGGTCGGACATTAATCCCGGTGCCACGTCTGCAAGCATTTGCTTGTGTACATTAAACAACCCACAGTGTCTTTCGTTTAGAGTAGAGTCGGCCATTTTGTCAGGTTCCTTTATGAGTTGTTCTGTTCAGTTGACTCAACATGCAAATGGAAACAAAAGGTTGCAATGATACTTGAAGAAGAGAGAGACAGAGACCTCATTCCCCACATGTCTGACATATGAAATCCTTTCACCTACGACACCAAAGGTGGACGGAAGTTCTGTTCTCACCCGCCTGTCTGTCTGTGGGCAGCATATCTCAAAATGTTACAGACTGATTCAGACGAAACTTTGTGGACAGGTTGAGTGTGTGACAAGGATGAAATGTTTATACGAATTTTGGTGAAGATCCAGATATGGATACTATAATTTTTTTAAGTGATTGCTCACCATTGAGAGATGTGGCCAAAAACTAAATACAGTATGTAGCACGGTGTCTCAAAAAGTTATGGGCGGATTCGGATGAAACTTGGTGGATGAGTTTGTTAGGTGACAACGACAAGCCGTTTCAATTTTGGTTCAGGTCCGAATCCAGATCCAGCCTATCAGCGAGATACAAAACTTAAACTGTTCAGCCTGGTGGATGTATGAGCTCTACCGAGTGCTGTTCTAGTTCTAACTTATATTTTATGACAGATGTCTGTATGTGCTCATTGCTAAAAATAAATGTTTGGGTTTAAATACAGGGTGATTCACATACGACGTACTATTTTGTTTTTGAATAACTCTGTGTTGCGTGAACCGATTTACTTGTAATTTGCAGCACTTATAGACAAATGGTCCCCATTTATTATGTGAAAATTTCATTTTAAAATAATTGATACAAATTTAGTTATGGGTCTCGATATGGCGGCCGTCATTTTCGATCACTCGGAACAGTCTCTGCTTGTATTCGAGCATGGTTTTCTGCCGCATTTCATCAGTGATCTCCCAGAAGGCATTCCTGATGCGGCGCTTGAGTTCCAGCAAGTCTCTTGGTCGAGTCGTGTACACTTTGGACATTGCTTGGCAGCACCCAGCTTCGACCAAACTCCGTTCGAAGACGTCGTTTCACTTCGATTAAGCTTTTTGTGGCCTCATACCAGGTTGCAGCTTTTGCACGCTCCTGACTGTTGTAACTTGCCATTCTTGCTGATTTTTTCTTTACATTATGCTGCTAAAAAGTCTAAAGCTGACTCTAAGACCGGTTGCATAAATTATCAACATTTAAGAGCAATTTAATCGACATGTTAATCGACATGTCATGTCATGGCAAGAGGTCAGGCTGTTTCCCATCATCAAAAATGACGGCCGCCATATCGAGACCAATAACTAAATTTGTATCAATTATTTTTAAATGAAATTTTCACATAATAAATGGGGAACATTTGTCTATAAGTGCTGCAAATTACAAGTAAATCGGTTCAAGCAACACAGAGTTATTCACAAACAAAATAGTACGTCGTATGTGAATCACCCTGTATTACCTCTAAATTGGTGTTTAATATCAGAATGTATTAACCCCACTCTTGAACTACCACACTTTTCCCACAGATTTTTCTAATACCACACTTTCCATGTCCTGGATTGATGGCCGAACAAACCGTATACAGGTTGCCTAGTAAATCGTGTGTTTTCCATCTGATTTTGTCTTGCTGATGATGCCAAAAGTCAAAAGCGAAAAGCCAAGAAATGGCTAAAATGCTGAGCTTTTGTTTTGCTGACAAAGGAACATGGGTACAAGACTGATGCTTAAAATGCCTCTCCTTGGAGACTGTGGTCTTTGGAGAGATTTCTTTCATGTATAAGACTGATGCTTGGAATACTGAGGCTGCACCTTCCTCTTCGAGGTGGTTTTGTTTCGCTAATTTGTGGATCTCTCTCTTTCTCTTTCTTTGTTTAACCCACTTACAATGCTAATGAAATGCAGGGTCTCTACAACACATTGTCCTTTCTGGTCTTTCTTTTGCAATTTTATATTGCCTTTCCCCCCCCTTGTGTCTACTTGTTTCAACAAGTTATTTCTATTATCACCTTTATTTCTCCCTTTGCTCATTCTATCTGTGCTCGGAATGGTTTTCATGTCATCATCATCCCTGCATTCAGTGTTTTTTTGACTTTTCAATTTTTCAATTTTTTCCCAAGTTTCATATCGATCATTTTGTCCTCCAGATGATTCCATTAAGGCAGAAACGACAACTGCTTGTTATATCCACGTATTTTGCTTGCTGTGTGACAATCCGACCAGCTTTGTTTGACCATGCACTGTGGTCTTTAGACTTATTACAGTTGCTCAGTTTTGTAGTAATGGGTGGATTTCTTTATATAAAAAGGAATTTCACAACAAATAATCTAGTTTCCAGAACTGGAGTTGATGTGAATTTGTGAAAATCTTTCTGACTGTTGTATACGGCATTGGATAATTTTGTTGTATGTTGTATACGGCCCTTTAGGATAAATAATGTACACAATCTTTTTTGTTGTTTTGTTTTTCCCCAAAACTACATGGTTCTCAAATCTTTTATAACGTGTCAAACACAATGTTTCATCCGCCAATGCAAATCTGACACAGAAGTGCCTCAAACAGCCTTTGTCAGGAAATGATGTTCAAGAGGGAAAAAAAACACCCAACAATACTTGGCGGGTGGTAAGGTGATCAATAACGTCAACCAACAAACCATCTTGTTACAGTCGTCTCATTACAACGACATTATGGTAATACCCAGGTGGGAGGCACGGGGGTGGATGGGGGAATGGAGGGGTGGAGGAAAAACGACAACTGCTGTCTGCTTTATGTCTGAGCATAACTTAGAAGAAAGCCTCACGTTTCCCTAAAGTGCATTTTTGAATTTGGAAAGCACAATCTCAACATGTACAATTTTTTCTTAAACACATAGCTTGTGTAGTCATGTTTAGTTTTTAATAATATTTCATGACGAAGGCTTCAGAAGCACATCCCTGTTAAATTTGCGTTGTACACAATAAATAAAAGATTTCAGAACTATGGAGTTATATTTTCAACCACCGAGATTTCACATCTCATGTTTGAAGATGCATTTTTCCAAGTGTATTGACATAATACACTGATTGGTTATAATGCAAGCAATCAGAAAGTGAAACACCTGCAGGAGTACAAACGTATGGGCCGTGATATCATTGTAGTGCGATGAATGTGTGGTGAACCACTTTATAATCCCTGGGAAGAAAATATCACATGACAAGCACACATACATCAAAGTCTAAGCTAGTGAAGGCTACTCCATGCAGCAGATTCCAGCTTGACTTCATGTTTCAGGAGTTGTGAGCAAGACTCTGAGAAGGAAACACAAAACTGGTACTGTGGGGAATATAAGTGGTCGAGGCCGAAACACTCCAAAGGTGATAAGTACTTTGCCTCTCCCTTTGTCGAAAATGACCAATAGTGTACTATATCAACACATGACTGACTGACTGTACTGAGGAGCATTTTATTTATACCTCCGCCACCGAAAGTGGATGGAGGTTATGTTTTCACCCATGACTGTCTGTTTGTCTGTCTGTCTGTGAGCAGCATATCTCAAAATGTTAAGGACATGACGAAACTTGGTGGAGAGGTCAAATGTGTGACCACGATGAAATGATTCAATTTTTGTGAAGATCTGATCCAGATACGAGAATGTTTAAGTGAATCTTCACCATTGAGGGATAGGGACAAAAACGATATTCAGCATGATAGTTCAAAAAGTTGTGGACCGATTCGGCTGAAACTTGGTGGATGAGTTGGTTAGGTGACAAGAACAGGCTGATTAGATTTTGGTTCAAGTCCGGATTCAGGTCCAGGCTATCAGTGGATACAAAACATAAACTGTTCAGCAGAGCGGAGGTATGCTCTCCACCCTCTACCAAATGCCGTTCAGGGTTAAATAATTTAAACAGTATGTTTTTTGGTACGATCTACATACTGATGTCTCGGAAAGACTTTCAAATTTGCTCATAATGCCTCGTGTCACCGCTAAAGCCTATGGGTGCATGTGTTGCACATGCTGAACAATTATTGAATGAGGCAATTACATTACATGTTGACTTGCAATTAGGTGTTCTGCAGATTCCTCATGCCAAAAGACACTTGGAATGAACACGAGAACAGTTCTTCAATATTACATTATAAATTCTCCATGTTTGTTGTTTTTTGGCACAGATGTTTATAAATATTATTTAAAAAATAATAATAATAAATATATATATTTATATGTATATATATATATATATATATTTTTTTTTTTTCATATTTATTTCTTTGTTTATATATGCATCAAAAACTAAAAAACTACTGAACCAAATAGAACCAAACTTTGCATATTACCTAAGGGTATCCCATTCATGGTTTCTGTTTGTGCAGCATATCTAGAGGGAGGGGGAAAGATTCAGGGTGGGGGAAAGATCGCAATGATCTCTATGTAAATATAGCGCCACCTGGTGGTATCCGGTATTACGAATCATCGTATCTAAAGAAAGTTTAAGCAACTCGATAATATGTATTGTTGTTTCGCATACAGACAGTGACTGCTGGTTGCATCATTTTCTGGAAGCACGACTGTGCCACTGATGCAGTACCACTGTTACCAGTAAGCTGATACTCATTTTACCAACCTCAGAAGGATATTCCATGTGGATGGCGGGATATCCCACGAAGCAATGTTTACCATGTGTATGGCGGGATATCCCACGAAGCAATGTTTACCATGTGACCGGCGGGATATCCCACGCAGCAATGTTTACCATGTGAATGGCGGGATATCCCACGAAGCAATGTTTACCATGTGAATGGCGGGATATCCCACGGAGCAATGTTTACCATGTGAATGGCGGGATATCCCGTGATGCAATGTTTACCGTGTGAATGGCGGGATTTCCCATGAAGCAATGTTTACCATGTGAATGGCGGGATATCCCACGAAGCAATGTTTACCATGTGAATGGCGGGATATCCCACGAAGCAATGTTTACCGTGTGAATGGCGGGATTTCCCGGTGAAACAATGTTTACCACGTGAATGGTGGGATTTCCCATGAAGCAATGTTTACCATGCGAATGGCGGGATTTGCCGTGAAGCAATGTTTACCGCGTGAATGGTGGGATTTCCCATGAAACAATGTTTGCCATGTGAATGGCGGGATTTGCCGTGAAGCAATGTTTACCATGTGAATGGCGGGATTTGCCATGGAGCAATGTTTACCATGTGAATGGTGGGATATCCAGTGAAGCAATGTTTACCATGTCAATGGTGGGATATTCCGAGGAGCAATATTTACCGTGTAAATGGTGGGACATCCCATGAAGCAATGTTTACCATGGGAATGGTGGGACATCCTGCAAAGCAATGTTTACCATATGAATGGTGGGATATCCTGCGAAGCAAGGTTTATCATGTGAATGGTAGAATTTTCCGTGAAGCGATGTTTACCGTCTGTGGGATATCCAGTGAAGCAATGTTTACCATGTGAATGGCGGGATTTCCCGTGAAACAATGTTTACAGTGTGAATGGCGGGATTTCTTACAGAGAAATTCCCCTTGAAGCAATGTTCACTGTATGAATGGTGGGATTCCCCGTGAAGCAATGTTCACTGTGTGAATGGTGGAGTAACCCATGAAGCTCGCTTATAGCGCAGCTTAAAAAACTTTTTTTATGCAAATATCCATGAAAACTCGAAGTGCAGGTCCGGAAATATCGAAGGCAGTCATGCTCGAAGCTTGTGTAAAAAATTTTTTTGCACCCGCGGTAAAACCGCGAATTCACCAGAAACATGACCACGAATGTAGTCACAATTTATCAACCACGAATACATGGGGTCCACTAATGTTGGGAACATGGATGTCAGTGCCGAGATATATATATATATATACATATACATACATACATACATATATATATATATATATATACACACATATAAACAGTCGTGGCCAAAAATATTGGTACCCATCCATTTTTTTCAAATAATGCACCATTTCTTCCAGAAAATTGTTGAAATTAAAAAAATCTTTGGGTATCCACATATGTATTTATTTTGTTTGCAGTGGAACAAAACAAAGAAAACGCTGAAAAAAATTATTAAATCTTAGCTTATTCCAAACAGAAATCCTAAAATGGTCCGGACAATATTATTGGCACCTTTTGGAAGTCATCAGAAATAATTACATTTCAAGCAAGTGATTCTCCTTTACTTTGGAATTGAACTCACCTATGGTAAGTTGCAGGTGCCTGCAATATAAAAACCACTTATTCAACCAGTTTGAATGGAGACAAGCGTTACGCCTAGGTCCCCCGTTGGTGAAGTGATGTGAGTTGACAAAGTGGAAGACGCAAGCCGGCCATCTTGGATTTTGACGTGGCGACCCAATTTTCAATACCGTTCTTCCTTATGTGTAGACACACCCACACACCAGATTAGAAGTTAGTAGTTCGTTTATTTTTCAAGATATTCTGCTCACAAGGTTCAAACATATATATGGTGGCCGCCATCTTGGATTTTGACGTGGCGACCCAATTTTCAATAGCGTTCTTCCTTATACCTCGATACACCTACACACCGGATTAGAATTTAGTAGTTCATTTATTTTTCAAGATATTCCGCTCACAAGGTTCAGACATTTACTTTTCAAGATATCGCGCTCACAAGGTTTAGATATGGTGACAGCCATCTTGGATTTTGACGTGGTGACCTAATTTCCAATAGCGTTCTTCCTTATGCGTAGATACACTCACACACTAGATTAGAAGTTAGTAGTTCGTTTATTTTTTAAGATATTTCGCTCACAAGGTTCAGACATATATATGGTGGTGGCCATCTTGGATTTTGACGTGGCGACCCAATTTTCAATAGCGTTCTTCCTTATACCTCGATACACCTACACACCGGATTAGAAGTTAGTAGTTCATTTATTTTTCAAGATATTCCGCTCACAAGGTTCAGACATTTACTTTTCAAGATATCTTGCTCACAAGGTTTAGATATGGTGACAGCCATCTTGGATTTTGACGTGGCGACCTAATTTTCAATGGGGTTCTTCCATATGCCGAGTTGCGCCCACACACCAAATTAGAATTCGGTCCTTCGCTTACTTTTATAAAGATATTGCAGTGCATGTACGCACGCATGCACGCACGCACGGATGCACACACGGACGGAGGGGAAAACCACAGTCCCCCTTTTGCTCCGCGGTGCGACGGGGGACAAAGGAGTCATTCTGCTGTTTTGTGTCACTGTGTGTACCGTAAGGCTGCTGGGCCATAGAAGTTCACGGTTCACGTTTCACGTTTCACGGTTCACGCGTGTAAAGAAAAGTGGACAAACGTAGTATGACTTGCTCTGGGCCATAGAACGCCTTTCATGTTTCACGTTTCACGTGTCACGTTTCACGCGTGAAAGGCGGAATGAACATGCACACTTTTTCTATGCGTGAACATGCACATCTTCTTCTTTAAGTCGTCATTTTATGTCTTTTGGAAAAAAATTAAGACTGAGTTTATGACAACACAAATCTATAGATTGAATTTAATGAAAACAAATATAACTTTGTAAGCGCAAGAGAAGAGAGGTCTCACCACCCAGTCTGAACGTTTTCAAAAGTAGACTCGCTAGACTACTAGACAAATTACCCTAGCCTAGATCATCACGACCAACACCACATTATCCAAATTAATAGGTACCAACCTGAGAGTAATGATGAGCTTTTGTTCTGCTTCGATCGATTTTCTCCAGTTTGTTTGACCTGGCTGTAGATGTTCCAGGACGAGGGTCCTCAAGGCATCGTAAGTCCTGTATGACATCCTGGTATAATTGAAAAACAGTTCTTCATCGGGATTGTCAAGCAGATAACGGAATGTTCGGTGGAATTCACCACGGGTTTCTCTCAGAAGGAAGTGCTCTCGGCTCCAAATTCTGTGCCTTTTTCTCTTCCTCCGTCTTAGTAGAAGCAGAATGAGGCAATCTTCTTCATCCGAAGAGTCCATGTTGACGGTTACTCGGCCAAAGCAGAACTGGCACGCAACACGTGAACAGCCAAGCGTGAAATCCTATGGCCCAGGGTCCGATTGTTCACGTGAACGTGAACCGTGAAACGTGAACCGTGAACTTCTATGGCCCAGCAGCCTAATGAACATGGAGACAATAAATAAAACTAGAGAATTGTCTGAGGAGGTCAGACACAAGATTGCAGCCAAGGATGGACAATCTCAAGTCCACAAGTCCATCTCCAGAGACCTTGATGTTCCTGTGTCCACCGTACGCAATGTTATCAAGACGTTTAAGGCCTATAGCACTGTAGCCAACCTCCCTGGACATGGCAGCAAGATAAAACTTGCAGCGAAGGATTGTTAGAATGGTGGAGCAAGCACCTCGATCAACTGCCAAACAGATTCAAGCTGACCTTCAGACACAAGGTACGACAGCTTCAACTCACACCATCCGTCACCAACTCAATGAAAGGGGGTTCTATGGTAGGAGACATAGGAGGACCCCACTGCTAAGAAAGCCTGACTGGAGTTTGCCAAAACACACCTGAACAAGCCAAAATCCTTCTGGGAGAATGTCCTGTAGACAGATGAGACCAAATTAGAGCTTTTTGGGAAAGCACATCATCTCTGTTTACAGAAAACAAAATGAAGCCTTCAAAGAAAAGAACACCTGCCCTACAATAAAACATGGAGGAGATTCAGTGATGTTTTGGGGTTGCTGTGCTGCCTCTGCCTTTAATTACCACACCTTGAATGTGTGCATGGCATCATGAAATCAGGAGTTTACCAAGGCATTTTGGAGCACAACGTTCAACCCAGTGTCAGAAAGCTGGGTCTCCGTCGAAGGTCATGGGTCTTGCAGCAGGACAATGACCCGAAACACTCTTCAAAAAGCACCCAGGAATGGTACAAGACAAAACACTGGACTGCTCTGAAGTGGCCAGCAATGAGTCCAGATCTAAATTCCATTGAACACCTGTGGGGAGATCTGAAAACAGCAGTTGGGAGAAGGCACCCTTCAAATCTGGGAGAACTGGAGCAGTTTGCACAAGAAGAGTGGACCAAACTGCCAGTAGAGAGATGTAGGAAGCTCATTCATGGCTATAGGAAGCGCTTGACTGCAGTTATTTTATCCAAAGGCTGTGTGTGCTACCAAATATTAAGTCTCGGGTGTCAATAATTTTGTCAATGCCATTTCTTTTTATTTTCTGATTTAAAAGGATGTATTAAGCACTGAAGCAAAAACAAAGGTTGTGTAATATTAACAGTGAAATAAAGAATTGTGGAGACCCATTACTTTTGTCAATTTCAAGTTATTTTTGGAGAAAATTGTGAGTTATTTTTAAAAAGTGCAAGGGTGCCAATTTTTATGGCCACAACTGTATGTATGTATGTATATATATATATATATCTATATATATCTATCTATATATATATATATATATATATATATATATATATATATATATATATATATATATATATAAATATATATATATTGTTGCGGATATGAGGATTGTGTTTTTTTTTTTATTGTGTGTATTATTATTATTGCTTTATTCTGAACCTCCTTGCTCCAGTGTGTAAAGGTCAAAGGGCGTCCCATAATTAGTCCATAAAGCAAAAACGTCAGCCAATCATAGAATACCCCTGTTCGATAGCTTATATCTCATTATGTGTTTTAGAGTAAGGCCTTGTCTTCCATTAGAATGACACTCCATTGCACCGAATCAATAGAGAATAGCTCCCCTTCAATAATTCCATTTCCCAGCCAAACTCTCCATCTGTGGGTAAAGCAGTTCACAAGCATGGGGTGCACGCCCTCTCAATTCGCTGCTATAGTGAAAATGTGCTCCGTGCTCTGTTTGAACAGGAGGGGCGGGGTCGCCAGGGAGAGGCAAGCCCAGGGCGCGCCACGAAGGGTGGGGCTGTGCAGCCCCATGCCCAAATAAGGAAACAAGCCCGTGGCTCGCCACGAGGGGCGTGCCATCGGCGCGATGCCCAAATAAGGAGACAAGCCCGTGGGATTACCATACAAGGTCACGAAACAGAGCACGGGGGAGAGGGCGGTACCAAAACCGAGGAGGGCGTGTCAGACCCGCGCTAACGGTATGCGAGAAGGGAGCTGAGATCGCAGATGAGCTGGAGAGAAGTGAGAGAAAGGCTGAGCTGAGCTGGGTGGAGAGACCCGCGCTGGAAGGGAAGTGAGAGGAAGAAAAATACGAGCTGAGCTGCGTGGAGAGGGACACGACAAAAGAAAGGGTCCAAGAGAAAGCCGAGGAGCTTTTACGAAACAAGCTACACGAGAGATACAACAGAGGAGTGCAGCCCCGTTTCAACCAGCCGCGTGAAGCCCTGACGGTGTGCGCTGTAAAGCGGATTTCAAGGAGCTGCCGGCTCCCCGCTTCCCGCCCGGTGTGGACCTGCTTGCTGTGCCCGGTGATCCCACCTGCTCATCCTTTCCAGCCATTCCTGCCTGCAAGTTCCCCATTTTGCCTACGTGAGTTTGTTTTGTTCGTGCTGTCCTGGGTAGTAACTAAGTCTGTATAAGCTAGTAATTTTCACTGTGTCACCTGCGTCTCATGTCCCCTGTAAATAAACGTGACTGCTCTTTTTGCTTATGTGTGTAAATAATAATAAACCCCGTTACTCTTCTGTACGTCTTCTTCTTCTTCCTCTTTGCATTCGTCGTCTTAGTCTTTTCCCGATTGAGTAACTGTGGCACGATACGGCCAACATCTGGGTGAATCGGGTTTAGTCGGGGAACAACTGTTCGGTTCGCGGAGCCTCCGCTCGGCAAATATAACATCCTTAACCGCGTACCGTAACATATATATATATATATATATATATATATATATATATATATATATATATATATATATATATATATATATATATATATCCAAGTCAAGACTTGTGGTTGGGAGGATAATCAAAGAAATCCAATTCACACCTAAATCAGACATTTGGACTCCAACCTTTACTTGAAAAAACAATTACTCAACATTTCAGTTAACATGTGACAAGCCATATACATTGGTTAACCTTTCCCAGGAGTGACGAAGATTTAGGCCAAAAAAAATATATTGCTGGTCTCTGGTCAGAGCAAAGTTCCAGAATTGATGCAGCGATGCGGTTTTTTTTTGTTTGTTTTTTTTTGAAAAGCATGGATTGCACAGCGGCATGTTTTTTGATTGCACAGCGGCATGCACAGCGGCATGAAAAGCATGTTTTTTGTGTCCTCATGCCTTGCGGTCCTCCTCATCTGCCGTGGCGCCGTCCAGAGAGAAATTAAAGACAGCCAATGGGACTTGTAGGCCTTTTCTTTTTGTAAATAATGAACACAAGCTTAAGTTATTTTAAAATGTATATATTCTGAAAATCATTAAGTTCTTCAAGCATATTATAGACTGCCATTTTGTTCTCGAGATCGCCTCGCCGTACCGTTAAACATTCCAATGCGTCGATCGCGTCAACACTGCGCATGCGCAAGTGGTCTAACAGGCCGATGGTCTCCCACGATCTCTTCTCCCAGTCCACCAGATTATCACAGACACTTACAACTTCATGACAAACGAGATAGGATCCAGGCCTAACTAACGAGACCACCCGCAGCTCTCTAGGCCTTCTGGTTGCTTCACACGAACCCGACAAAGAACGTCTTCGTTTCAATAAATGACAATATCCAGCCGATTGGATTCATGACGGCACGGCACACAAAACTACTCATATATTTGGAACGGCTGGTTGGATTTGGACAAACTAAACGTAGTTTTGTAGGGGAGAACCGTGCGCGAACGTCGGTACCAATGGCGACCCTCACAGACCCGTATTCCCCGAGATAGCGCGCCGGCCCGGTAACAACAGGCACGCGCTGTTGTTGGTACCGTTGGAAATTTGGAAAAAAAAAAATTGTTGACGCGCAGGGTCAAAATCGATGCGCGCGCTGACCAGAGACCGGAAATATATTTTTCTCGGCATACCTCAAAATCCCCCTATATGGCGGCAGGATTTTGACCTGAAAGGTGGGGATGGGCAAAGCTGGACAGCCAATCAACACACGTCACGTCACTCACAAATTTGATTCTGGCAGTTATCAAATTCAAATACCATTAGCACATTTAATGATCAAAGCAAACCCTCCTGCAGCCCAATTGGATTACAACCGCAAATATTTAGACAAAATCAGGGAATAATTGGTCACACTAATTTAAAGTAAACACGATTCAGTGTAATCCCATGTGCCGTTGTATGAATGTAATGAAGTTTGCAACGGTATCAGTACAGTGGGAAATTGGCCATATGCAGCAGAAAGATTGGGGAGGGTGAATGGGAAAGGGGGTTCCTATAACCCACAGGGTTCACATAACCATGTTCGAATGACTCTCTGCAGACTCTCTCTCAGAAATGACTCAGATCAGATCTCAGAAATCTCCCAAAAAAATCTCAAATCTCAAATCAAAAATCTCAGAAATGACTCTCTGCAGACCTGGACAAAATCACAGACTGGTCAAACAAGTGGAACATGTCTTTCAATCCTGACAAATCTCACACTCTTACTATGTCTCTCCGAAAAGACCGACTGGAAAACCCTCCCATCTACTTTCTCAACTATCCTCTCCAAGAAGTTCTGTCGCTCAAGCTTTTGGGTCTCACCAGTGCCGTATATTAACAGAGTCTGGCCAACCTTTGATCTGCTCAACTACCGCCGTGATTGGTCGAGCCCACGTCACGTGGTTTACAGGCGCCATTTTGCATACCACCTCAGCCGAGCAGCTTTCCCGCTGCACCCATTCGTGCCATTGCTTCGTGTCGTTGCATATTTCATTTGAGTAATATTTCAATAAAATCAACCAATATGGTGTGTTGTGCCGCTTGGGGATGTTCTGTTAGACCAGGACAAGGTCGTATAATGCACAGATTTCCTCGAGACAAGGAACGAAATGCTATTTGGGCGGTTAAAATACACCGAGTTCGATGGAATCCATCACCTTACTCATATTTATGTTCGGCAAGTGAAATCGCTTAATATATATTGGTTTCAAATCAAAAGTGACATGACACGTGTGTATTAGGTCTCTGGTGAGCTTAACATTTATTTAGTCAACTATATATATATATATATATATATATATATATATATATATATATATATATATATATATATATATATATATATATATATATATATATATATATATATATATATATATATATATTGTTGCGGATATGGGATTTGGCCTCCATCCATATCCGCTTGTAAATATTCCCCTATTTCCCCAATACTCCCCAACTATCCCCAATCCCCCATTCCCTAGTCCCATTGTCTGTAAACAACACTCTGTAGCCCCGACCTTCCCCTTTTTCCCCCATTAAATGTCGTACCCAGGTTCACCGCATCTCACGTAGACAACTATAGGACATCTTGCTAGTTATTCTTAGTCTATGTCAGTTAAGGACTCGTTTCCATTAATTCTGACTCTTCGTTGCACCAGAATGTGATTGTATGGCACCAGTAGTAAGTTTAGGACCTCCCCATACCTCCCCGCATCTCTTCCCCATGAAACAACAACACCAACAACAACAACAGCGGCGCAGGGAGTGCGCGTCCTCACTCCGGCTTGGTTAGCCGCCATTGACCATGTGCTCCGACGGGGTTACCACTCAGGGGCTGACTGTCAGCTCCTCGTCAAGGGCGGAGCCCGGTAACCCCCCGCACCCAATAAGAAGCGGCGGACCGATTCCATCTGGGGCGGAGCTAACGGGCCGAGGGCGTGTCACTCCCCGCTGGATATGCGCAGGAAGACGGAGGTGACGTCAGATGCGCCCCAGCTACGAGGAAGAACGGACGCCACCTCCAGCGCGACGATACCTACCCGCATCTTTGGACCGGACCGAGTCGATTCTGCCCCTGAGCCAAGGTGCACCTTGAGCCATCGATTCTGCCCTTCCTTGCCATCAATCCCTGTGTGAGTCAGTCTTGTCCCGTTTGTCTGTGGTCTGTCGGGAATTAGATAAGACCGTGTATAAGTGCCCACCTTTCTGTGCTGTACCTCTTGTGCCGTGTAATCTAAACGTTCTGCATATCCCATATTATATCCTCCTCCGGAGGTCTTGAGAACTGTACCCCTGGTGTCGTGTCATTTAACCCAGCCGTTGTGTCCTTTCCTTCATTGATCTAGCGTAGCGCGATTCGGCCAACGTTCGAGTATAATCGGGTAACTTGTGCGAACACGGCGGCCATTCCGCTCGGCCCAGCATAACATCTTAATAAGTCGTGTCCGTAACAATTGGTGTCGGGAAGTGGGATCGGTCCCGGAGCGCGTTTCACGCGCTCGAAATTATAACGGCGAAATTTGATTGTGTTTTACAAAAAAAAATAAAAACCCGAATTTTGGAAGTCGCGCTATGGCAAATCAAGACGGCTGGGTTCCGGTAGCGGAGAGTGAGGCAGGGTCGATCCAGGACCAAATTGAGGGACATGAGGAGAGCGAAGCAGTGAGGGTAGCAGGGTCGCAAAATGGCGTCGTCGCGCACGAGGTTGCGGGCGCGCAAAATGGTGCCTCGCACACAGCTACGGCGGCCGCACCCGCTGCACAAGTGGGAGGGATGGCCCAAATGCAGGCCCTCATGGAGCAATTTATGGCGCAAATGCAGGCGTCCCTCAACCTGCAGAAGGACGATATGAGGGCTAATAGTGAGCAAATGAGGGCTGATAGTGAGCGATTGGGTGAGCGATTGGAGGGCCAAATGGGGGTAATGAGGGACGAAGCGAGGGGTACCGGTGAGGGATTAGACAAGAAATTAGAGGGGTTAGACAATGGAATAGAAGGGGTGAAACATGGGTTAATGGGGGTGGAAAATAGAATGGCTGCCCAGGAGAATCAGATAGAAGGGGTGAAACATGGGTTAATGGGGGTGGAAAATAGAATGGCTGCCCAGGAGAATCAGATAGAGGGAGTGAAGAATGGGTTAGAGGGGTTAGAAAACAGTATGGAAGGCAAATTGAGGGACATGAGGGACCAAGCGGAAAGGGAAGTTAAACAAATGGGGCAGCAGATAGAGGAGGTTAGAATGGGGGTAGAAACTAAACTGGATGCTCACAGGGAGGAAATGGAGCAGATGAGGGTGGCATCTGGGCAGGAGATGCAAGTGATGGGAGAGGAGATCAGAAGAGGAGTGAGTGAGGAGGTCGGAGGTGTGCGCGAGGAGGTGAGGCACTGTAAGGAGCGCATGGAGAAGGAGGTGAGAAAGGGGACTGTAAAATTGCAAGGTGGTATAGAGGAGTTGACGCTGGGAGTAGAACAACTGACAGTGGGACAAAAGGAGTTGGGGGACCAGGTAAAGAAGAACACAGCGGTAATAGAGGGTTTAAAATCGACACAGAAGGAGATGAAAAAGGACATAGGGGTAATTAAAAAAGAGTGTCAGACGGTACATGAGGACCTGACGAGGAAAATGGACAAGGTGGTAGAGGTGATGGAGGTTAAAGAGCGGGAGGTGCGGGAGCACATAGAAAAAAATAAAGTGGAGTTAGAGGAAGAACTTAAAGGGGCGCACGAGGAGATGAAGGAGGTGAAGCAGAAATTAGAAGAAGTGGAAGAAGGGGTGAGCGAAATTAAGAAGCGACGGAGAGAGGATAAGAAAGAGATAAAGGAGGAAGTAAAAGAATTGGTCCAAAGTCTGTGTTCGGATCGTGATGATGTGCTCATTAACCGGATGAGGGATTCGCAGGTGATGGAGGAGAAGCGAAGAGAAAGAGGACCCGGTGTAAGTGGTGACCAATATGGTCGTGCGTATGATGCGCCAGGTGATTTAATAAGCTTGGGGGTCGAGATAGACCCGGATGTTCGTGAGAGGCCAAGAGTGAGGTGTATGGCTGGTCCGGAGGGTATGGAACGAGAGGTGCGAGGTGTGGGTGAGCAAGGTTGTGGTGGTATGGAATGGGTAGCGGGTTGCGGAAGTGTGACCCATGCATCGACACCAACGGGGGTAGTTGTTAGAGGGACCAGGGAGGCACGAGAGCCCCTTGGGGGTAATGTACTGTGGGGGCCCGGCCGGTTCGGCCCCGCGCTGACCCCGCAAGGGGCGACGCATGGGGTCCGGCAGGCGGGCAACGACTCGCATACGAGGTGGTCCCGCAAGGTCCCACTCGCGCCATATGACGGCAAGAGTGATCTACGCGCGTACCTGGCGCAGTTTGACTGTGTGTGTAAGGGCAACGGTTGGGGTGAGGACGAAGGTGGAGTACACCTGGTGGCCGCATTGCGCGGCGCGGCGGCGGAGGTGCTGACGGCATTACCAGCGGGTGCTCTCACCCTGCCAGCCCTCCGCGACGCCCTAATTAATCGATTCGGCATTGAACAGCAGAGCGAGCTTGTTAAAGCTCAGCTCGCGCTGCGAAAACGCAAGCCCCAGGAAGCCATCGGGGAACTTGCCCACGACATTCGCCGCGCAGTGGGGATCGCACATGCCAGCATGGCAGCGGATTCCCGGGAAAGCCTGGCGCTGGACCATTTTATCCAGGCCCTCCCGGATATTGAGCTCCGGCAACAGCTCGCCATGTGGCGCCCGCAGACTCTGAGCCAGGCGGCTGACGCTGCGGCCCGTTGGGAAGCAGCGAGGCCCCTGGCCCAGGGGGGCGAGCGTCTCGCAATGGCGGTCCGCCAGGTGGGACCCCCGATGGAGGGCGGACCCCTTAGGGGGCCCGCCCCCGACGTGAGTCCTGACCTGGCGGGCATGGTCCGGAGGCTGGTGGACCAGCGCCTGGCGGGACCTGGACCATGGCAGGCGGCCCCGGAGGTGGCCCGCGGTGGACCACAAGCGGGTAATCCAATTCGGACCTACAGGGGGGGAAATTTGGAATTCCGGAGACAAGCACCTTATCAGGTGAGGTGCTATACTTGCAACCGTCTGGGTCACCTGGCGCGGCACTGTCGAGCCACGCGCCGGGATGATCCCCGGCGGTTGAGGTCCTCAACTCCACCCAGGGGGGAGCGGGTTAGCCGACCCCAGACACCCCCCCGCCAGACCCCGGGAAACTAGAAGGTGTCGGGCACGTAGGGCGGTGTTCGGCAGAAGAGGATGGAGGAGAGCCCTCATTGACGCGACAGGTCATTTATTGTGGCCAAATTGGAACCGGTAGCCTGACAATCAGATGCAAAATTGCCGGCGTGGGGGTAGACGCCGTAGTGGACACAGGAGCTAGCGCCACGATCATCAGCCCTGTGGTCCTTGATTCGAGCGCAGGTGGCTGGGATAAGATCCAGCGCCTGCAAAATTATAGTTTGCAACTTGCTACCGGGGGAACGGCCCCGATCATAGGGCGTGGTTCTGTGACCCTCAAGTTAGGGTCGGTAAGGAGGGAGATAGATGTTTGGGTGGCGGAGGTGTGCGACCCATGTTTAATAGGGTTGGATTTGTTGACTGCCAGCGGTTGTAAAATCGACTTGTGCCGGGGGATCCTGCAGGTGGGAGTAGAAGAGCTGCCGTTAGGGGGAGTGAGCACGGCCGAGAGAGCGGAGCTGGAGGCTTCCGAGGCCGTGACCATTCCCCCAAGGGCCGAGGCGATAGTGCCGGCCCGGTGGGCGGCTCGCCCAACATGGCAGGAGTCCTGCGGCCTGGTCGAACCGGTGGCAGCGCAGTCCATACAGGGTTTAATCGTGGGCCGCACCCTTGTAAAAACGGACGGACCGGTAGTGGCCGTCCGAGTAATAAATATGAGTACAGAACCACGCACTATAGTAAGGGGCACGAGGGTAGCTGGCTGCACCCCAGTTGAGGAAGTCGCGACAGTGAGGGGCGAGAACGTCCAGCCGAGCCGACCCCGGGGGGAGCCTTCAATAAGAAGTAGGAATTGGCCCGATCCCATTTGCGAGATGGTAAATCGTAGTAGCGTAGAGTTGGGAGGTACCCAGAGGGAGGCCTTACACAAACTGGTTGGGTCCCATTTGGACCTCTTCTCCCTGTCCACCGAGGATATTGGACGTACGGGCCTGGTGAAACATCAGATCCACACCGGTGAGGCCCGGCCTATTCGTCAGGCCGCCCGACGGCTCCCTTGGAGCAAGAGGGCGGAAGCTGACGAGCAGGTTGAAATAATGCTCGACGCAGGCGTGATCGAGCCCTCGGGAAGTCCTTGGATGTCACCTGTTGTGCTGGTCAAAAAGAAGGATGGGACCACGCGGTTCTGCATGGACTATCGCCAGCTAAACAACGTGACACTCAAGGACTCATATCCCCTGCCAAGGATTGATGACACCCTCGATGCCGTTGCGGGCTCAAATTGGTTCTCAACTTTGGACCTCAAGAGTGGGTATTGGCAGGTGGAGATGGATAGGGCAGGGAAGGAGAAAACGGCATTTTCCACAGGTAAGGGACTGTATCAGTTTACTGTGATGCCGTTTGGTTTGTGTAACGCCCCCGCCACCTTTGAAAGATTGATGGAACATGTACTAGGCGGCATGCCATGGCAATCATGCCTGGTGTACCTGGATGACGTCCTAGTACATGCCAAAACGTTCCCCCAGGCAGTAGCTAATTTGGACCAGGTGTTCGGGTGCCTCAGACAGGCAGGGTTGAAGCTGAACCCGAGTAAGTGCACCTTGTTTGCCAAGGAGGTGGCCTATTTAGGCCACGTCATCGGTTGCGAGGGGGTAAAAACGGACCCAGACAAAATTAAAGCGGTAGAGGAGTGGCCCGCACCACGTACCATCAAAGAGGTGCGGGGATTTTTGGGACTCTGCTCCTACTACCGGCGCTTTGTGGCGAAATTTGCGGAGTTGGCCCGTCCCCCTCCACCGGCTTA
This sequence comes from Myxine glutinosa, assembly GCF_964187855.1. Lineage (NCBI taxonomy): Eukaryota > Metazoa > Chordata > Myxini > Myxiniformes > Myxinidae > Myxine > Myxine glutinosa. The sequence continues at coordinate 62,553,581 of NC_136268.1, read as the reverse complement.
CGGAGAAGGGGACGCGATTTAATTGGACACGGGAGTGCCACGAGGCCTTCCAAAAATTGAAGGGGTGTCTAACATCCGCACCCCTTCTAGCTTACCCCACGAGCAACGGGGCATTTACCCTGGACACGGATGCGAGCCAGGAAGGATTGGGCGCAGTTTTGTCTCAGACACAGGAGGGTGTGGAGAGAGTGATTGGTTATTATAGTCGGGCCTTAAGTAGGCCCGAGCGAAATTATTGCGTCACTCGCAAAGAGTTATTGGCTATGCTGGCTGCCATGAACCATTTCCACCCGTACTTGTACGGGCGGAAATTTTTGGTTAGAACTGACCATTCCTCCTTGCAATGGCTCCTTCGGTTCAAGGAACCAGAGGGCCAAATTGCAAGGTGGTTGGAAAAGTTGCAGCAGTACGATTTTGATGTGGCCCATAGGGCCGGGAAGGCCCATGGTAATGCGGACGCACTCTCTCGGCGTCCTTGTTTGGGGGAAAACTGCAAATTTTGTGTGAGACACGAGGAGAGGGAACAATTGGGCGATTCGGACCCGACCCTCGTTGTCCGGGCAACCCGGGTGAGAGGGCCAATTTTGCCACTAACCGCAGATGAGGAATTCGGAACTTTGGCATGGAGCACGGCCCAGCAGGAGGATCCTGTCCTGGGGCCAGTGTTCAATTGGGTCAAATTGGGGCAAAGACCAAAGGGGGAAGAGGTCACCCCCCTCGGGGCGCAGACCAAGGCATATTGGGCTCAGTGGAAAACCCTGGAATTGAAGGATAACATCTTGTATCGCAAGTGGGTGGAGGTTCCCTCTGATAAAACTTCCTGGCTGGTGGGAGTCCCAAATAAATTTAAGACCGATATATTGCAACAGGTGCATGGTACCCGCCCCGGCGGCCATTTGGGCAGGACAAAGACGACATCGCAGGTACGCCGGAGGTTTTATTGGGTGAATATGGGGCGCGACATACAGGACTGGTGTCGGAGATGCGACGCCTGTACTGCCAAAAAGGGACCAGCACGGAGGATGAGGGCCCCCCTTCAATTACACCAGGTGGGGGCCCCCCTAGAGCGGGTGGCCATGGATATCCTAGGCCCACTACCCCGCACCCGCCTAGGTAATAAGTACATCCTCGTTGTGATGGACTACTTCACCAAGTGGCCGGAGGCCTACGCCCTCCCCAACCAAGAAGCAGGGGTGGTAGCGCAGGCCTTCGTGGAAGGATTTGTGTGCCGGCATGGGATTCCACAGGAGTTGCACACCGACCAGGGACGAAATTTTGAGAGCAAATTGCTAAAAGATGTGTGCAGTCTCCTGTCAATTCGGAAAACCAGAACAACGCCTTTAAGACCTCAATCTGACGGGATGGTGGAAAGATTCAACCGAACTTTAATCCAACAACTGGCACTGTTCACCGCCACCCGTCAGGATGACTGGGACGAACATCTCCCTTATTTGCTCATGGCCTACCGAACCAGCCAGCACGGGGCCACCGCGTGCAGTCCAGCGTTGCTTATGTATGGGCGGGAGTTACGGGCTCCCGCCGACTTGCTATGCGGTCCCGTGCCAGACACAGTGGTTAACCCGCCGAGGGAGGGGTACGCACGTCACCTAGAGGAAGGCATGGAGCTAGTCCATGCCTTCGCCCGCCGCCAACTCCATCTGGCGGGGGAAAAGATGAAGCGCAGGTACGACGACCGGAGCCAGGGGAGTCAATACGCTCCGGGGATGAAGATTTGGTTCTTTAATCCCCGGAGGCGGAAGGGAAGGTGCCCAAAACTCACCTCCCCCTGGCAAGGCCCAGGAGTCGTCCTGTCGCAAATCTGTGACGTGGTCATTAAGATCAAAATGGGGCCACGAGCCCTCCCTCGGATCGTCCACGCCGACCGGATAAGGCCTTACACCGGCGAGCAGGCGCCCCCGTGGATTGCCTCGGCTTTAGATGCCGAGGCGGGACCCAGTACCTCTGAATAAGGGGGGCTTATTAGTGCCAGAGGACTGGGGGATTGATGAGCGATGGGCCCGGTGGGTAAGGGTGGCATCCCTGCCACCCTTCCCATGTGGGGCAAATGCGCAATAGCTTATGGGGTGTATGGCAGTGAAAACTAGCCCGGGTGGGTTAGGATATTGATAGGGCCCTAGAAGATGACATTAGGTGACGTTAAGGTTAGTTAGTGACACTGATACCTGTAGTGGGGACGCAGGTAGATTAGTGTGGATTATAATGACGAGGGAGCGCAATAGTTTAAAGGGGCGACTGGGAAGCGCAAGTTTCAGAGGGGAGTAGTTAGATGAGATGATGCCGTGTGGTTGAGAATTGAACAGGTGTGATTGCACAGGTGTGCAACTGGACAGGTGTGTGGAGCAGTGTGTGAGTAGTGAGTGTTGTGGATCAGCGCGAATGCGCTTGGGGAGAGAAGGGTGCAGGCGGCACCAAGAGTGAGAGCACAGGTGTGCAAGTACAGGTGTGTGGAGAGAGTTGGAGTAAGTGGTACGGAGTGGTGTGCATGGTGCGAAGGTGTGAATGGGGGAAGAGTGGACCCCCATCACGGATACCCGGGGCGGGTAGGGTAAGTGTTAGGTAGAGGGTATAGGTAAATTGTGGTTGGATATTGGCATTTGTGGTGCGGTTGCAGAATGGTATTGCGGATGGGTGCATTAGTGTTGTGGAAATGGCTGGGCGTATAGCCTGTTAGTGTGTGTAGTTGGTTGGGCACTCCACCACTGTGAGGATGTCGGCCAGGTGAGGCCGCAGGTGGGCTCTGGGAGCCGTTAGTGTCAGTGGGGCCCGAGGATCCGGAGGACGGACCCGGGTAGCCCAGTGCCAGAGAGGGCACCGAGTGGGGAGAGCGCCAGAGGGCCTTCCCCAGGTAGTTAGGTTAGGGTAAGGAGCAGGTAAGCTCGGAGGCAACTGCAGTGGTGGAGGTGTGCAGGTGGGTAGACCTGCTGGGAGAGCTACACGTCGCGGCCCAGAAATTGTGCGAGGGCACCGGGAGATGAATCGGGGGAGTGAGACCCCAAATTGAAAAGCACCACAGTTTGGTCAATGGGAATTGGTTTTTAGAACCCATAGTGTAAGAGGGCCAATGGTTTGGCAGGGAAAGACCCCGGGTAATGTAAAGTTGTTAAAGTCATTTAGGAAATAGTTAGGATTGATGAACCTGTCGCACCATACGCAGCCACTTACCTGTGGTGATGATGACTCCACACCTGTGTTCCTTTGTTCTGTGTTGCAGGAAGTGAGAATTGCTGTTGGATTTGTGAGACGCATCACGACGTGGATGAGACATTGGGGTGATTCCATCTCTCCCTCCTTAGGAGGGACTGATGATGAATTGGTAATGGCAAATTATGATGTTGAGTTGGAGATGGCAAATTTGATTGGTTAGGAGGGAGAGAAGACGAATTTGGTTTATGGGAGGAATGGGGAAGACAGTAGGGACGTTTGTTGATTTGTAAAGTAGATGTTTATGGGTAGTGTTGTGTTTTGTGGATACAGTAAGGGGTAAGGGAGGGGCAATGTAGGTTACCTGGTGGGGGGGGGGGGGGCGTACGGTAGGAACGTACCTGTCTCACCTGGTTCCCATGTGCCCCCAGTGTGCATTACCTTATATTGCGTGCACTTTTGCGCCCTTACCACCTTACTCACTTGTCTTTTCTTTTGTCTCCCACCTCCGAGGATCTGGCTTTGGGGCAGAGAGAGAAGAGAGAGAGGTGCTGGCTCCGCAGTTGTGGGTCTGTACTTTCGCTGCTTGCTGCCTGGATCGATACACCATATGGACCGCAATGTTTGTGGCCGCCCACCATGGACCGCAGTTCTCTTGCGGGCAAGCACCACCCGTTGATGGACCTATGGGTCAACGTGGCACCTATGCCATACAGGTGAACCACTTTTAGTTGGCCCCCTGACGGCCACAATACAGAAATGGACGCGGTTGGCGCCTTTCTTTATTTTCTAAGGAAGCTAGAAGGCCAAGCACTTCAGGAAGGCAAGACCAGCGGCAGAACACCAGCCGGCTGCGACACCACCGGTGACGTTGAACACTTTATTGGTGCACCGGATGGTGCTGACTGTACATTATGGGGTGGTGCTTTTGGTGCTTGGAAGGGGTGCTCTGCACATTATTAAAGGCCGTAAGGCCACAGAGCACTCGTGGGTTGGTGTATCGATGCTGGCATGCGTGCTCTCTCTATGCATAACATCTGCATGTGTTCCTCCAAAAACAGGTCCTGGATCGTAGTGTAAATATCAGTGTAGTCTTGTGTAAATAATGCTCCCTACCGGCTGTATGTTTAGTTTGAGGATTCTTTCCGCGATTCGGTTATCCTGTGGGTGTGTTTCTGTGAGGAGAAGGGTGCAACGTCGCAGGGGGACATATTTACTCATTTGTGAACATCTGTAAAACTGTCGCACTCAGGGTAGAGTTAATAGTAGAGGGAACTACATCTGAGTGCCACACTAAAGTAGGTAAAAATTTATCGGGTCGGGACGCCCCGAGGTAGAGAAGGGTGCAATGTTGCGGATATGGGATTTGGCCTCCATCCATATCCGCTTGTAAATATTCCCCTATTTTCCCAATACTCCCCAACTATCCCCAATCCCCCATTCCCTAGTCCCATTGTCTGTAAACAACACTCTGTAGCCCCGACCTTCCCCTTTTTCCCCCATTAAATGTCGTACCCAGGTTCACCGCATCTCACGTAGACAACTATAGGACATCTTGCTAGTTATTCTTAGTCTATGTCAGTTAAGGACTCGTTTCCATTAATTCTGACTCTTCGTTGCACCAGAATGTGATTGTATGGCACCAGTAGTAAGTTTAGGACCTCCCCATACCTCCCCGCATCTCTTCCCCATGAAACAACAACACCAACAACAACAACAGCGGCGCGGGGAGTGCGCGTCCTCACTCCGGCTTGGTTAGCCGCCATTGACCATGTGCTCCGACGGGGTTACCACTCAGGGGCTGACTGTCAGCTCCTCGTCAAGGGCGGAGCCCGGTAACCCCCCGCACCCAATAAGAAGCGGCGGACCGATTCCATCTGGGGCAGAGCTAACGGGCCGAGGGCGTGTCACTCCCCGCTGGATATGCGCAGGAAGACGGAGGTGACGTCAGATGCGCCCCAGCTACGAGGAAGAAGGGACGCCACCTCCAGCGCGATGATACCTACCCGCATCTTTGGACCGGACCGAGTCGATTCTGCCCCTGAGCCAAGGTGCACCTTGAGCCATCGATTCTGCCCTTCCTTGCCATCAATCCCTGTGTGAGTCAGTCTTGTCCCGTTTGTCTGTGGTCTGTCGGGAATAAGATAAGACCGTGTATAAGTGCCCACCTTTCTGTGCTGTACCTCTTGTGCCGTGTAATCTAAACGTTCTGCATATCCCATATTATATCCTCCTCCGGAGGTCTTGAGAACTGTACCCCTGGTGTCGTGTCATTTAACCCAGCCGTTGTGTCCTTTCCTTCATTGATCTAGCGTAGCGCGATTCGGCCAACGTTCGAGTATAATCGGGTAACTTGTGCGAACACGGCGGCCATTCCGCTCGGCCCAGCATAACATCTTAATAAGTCGTGTCCGTAACAATATATATATATATATATATATATATATATATATATATATATATATATTATACATACTAGGGCATGCCCGTACTATATATATATCTAAAATTATATCCCCCCCCTCTATTTACATGAAATGGTTTGGTCCATTCGCAAAGCCAAAGCGAACGGCTTGCGAGTACGGTGACAATCCCCCCCCTCTATTTACATGAAATGGTTTGGTCCATTCGCAAAGCCAAAGCGAACGGCTTGCGAGTACGGTGACAATCCCCCCCCTCTATTTACATGAAATGGTTTGGTCCATTCGCAAAGCCAAAGCGAACGGCTTGCGGAGTTTGGTAAATAAATCGCCATAGCTCGGTAACTACTTCTCCGATTAATATGAAACCTTGAAAAGGCACATCCTCGGGTCCCCAGCAATATACCTGGCAAGTTTCAAGTATATCGGACCCGTGGTTGTCGAGAAACAGCGGTCACAGACAAACGACACACACACATACACACACACATACACACACACATACACACAGAGATTACTGGAATTATAGATAGATACCCTGTAACATGCAGTTTATATTTGCTTATATATCAGGAAATACTTGTTTATGACGCAATATTTATCACTGTTTGTGTCAGTTACCTGAGTAAAGTGTTCTTTGGAAACGTAACATTTTTTTGGGGAAAATAATACTGTTTCCAAATATTATATTGCCAAAAAAAGCAGTTAATTTGGATTGTTTCAATAGATAGGACTCTGCACTGGGTGTAGGTTGAAATGGAGCCCCAATTCAATCTGAACAGCCTGCACTCCCGTACGGCAGTATTTGTATTATTTATTAATGGACCAAACTGCGTCGAGTTCAGACAGGCTCTGAAGATTATCACAGTCGCTCAATTTCTAAAATGTCCCTCGTCAGGAAGTTATCTGGAGGACGACGACAGAGTGTTCCTCGCAGATTTTCTAGACCAACCTGTGCTTCCTTCAAAAGAGGACGACATTGAGCAATTGATCAGCGTTGAGATGTCATCAGAGGCCAGCCTCAGTCAAGCTGAAATGTCCAGTCTCTATTACCTGGCAGGATATTGCATTGCAAAAGTAGAAAAGTTTTTGTGTTTGAGTTGTTTGAAGGTGGTGAAAGATAAACATGTAAGTTCAGAAGAGGACTTTCATGCTTTGACCAGGTTGAAGGAGTTCCGTGAAGGTGCTCTTACGCGTTGCACTGACCTCGGAATGGCACTTTTTCTACGTGCAGAACAATTCTTCAGAAAAGCCAGAGAAAGCCTCAGTGGTAAGAATTTAGTGCAGCGACTTGTCAAGCAATGCAATGACCTCGTGTCAGATATTGACGTTCCCAAATGTCATTATGCCAAAAACCGCCTGTTAGTGAGATTCTTCACTGTCCGTTTGTATATTTTTGCAAGAGGACAAGCACATAGCCGTAAAACGCAACGTAAAGTTACGACCGGAGAGCATGGCAGCAAAAGTATGGCAATGCGAGCGCTTGTCAAGAAATTGAAATAGGATATATGTATATACACGTACACATTTGATATATATATATATATCTATTTTATCTAAATATATCACGAAGGTTATAATGTTTAATGGCGGATTTCTTCAAGAATAACAAATAAACAATGTACCTCTGAGTCTGTTTACTTTTTTTATTGCTGATTATGGTGCGAGTCAAGTTATAACAACATTTGTGAACCCAAGCTAATGAATAAAATAATAGACATTGTACTTTCGTAGCATTATGGGAATATTGTATGTTACGTTTCCAGATAATAGATGAAAACTAGTATACAAGCTCCATTTTATCAAATCACAATTTCATGCCAAGAGAAATAAAATTTATCAGGATGCTGTATGCAGCTGACAATAAATCGTGAGCCGCGACAGGCAAACAATTCGTGTGAATAAATGACGCCGCTTGCAGATTTTATTATTCCAATAACAAACAACACGTCACTTTAACTTGAATTAGTTGTTCCTCATTAAATCTGCGACCAAACAGTAATAACATCGATTCCCTCGTCACAGAACTACAGGATTGCCACAGCTGACATACATCTCGCAGTGACAGCGCGCGAAGTTAGGTATGCAACATGGCGCCAGTATTTCAGTTGGCCAGACTCTCAATATACACGGCACTGGGTCTCACTATCTGCCATGATCTTTCTCGGGAAAACCACATTTCCAAGCTGTCCTCCAAAGCCAGTCGCCGACTGGGCATCCTCCGTCGTGCGAAGTCCTTCCTTGGCACACCTGAGCTCCTCACCACATACAAGGCTTTCATCCGCAGCTCAATTGAATACTGTTCCCCCCTCTGGGCCGGTGCTCCTGCCTCACACCTAGCTCGTCTTCACGCTGTTGAAACCAAAGCTTTCAGAATCATTGGAATCTCCTGCGATGAAGCTAACTCGGAGGGCCTTTCACTCACTCACTGCAGGCAGGTTGGTGGTCTACCGACTCCTCTTCGGCCTTGCTCCCATAGCTCTCTTTGTGCTCTGTGCCCCAAATATTCCTACAGGTCGCACAAGATCTGCCAGCAACCCTCTTATGGTTAAACTGCCAAAATCTAGGCTCTCTGCTCACCTTCACTCTTTCATTCCCCTTTTCTCACGCCTCTGGAACAAACTCCCCCACTCCCTTCAATCCCACTCCTCCCTCCAGGTCTGTAAAACAGCTGTTCACCACCATCTCTTATCTTCCCCCATCCAAAACCTTGATCTTTTCTAACCCCCCCCCCCCCCTATTCACCCCAGATACACTTTTTTGAAATTCGAACTTCTTTCGTGGAAGTCCTTGCAGTGTCCATATATTTTATACCTCTCCCACCTCCCCCCAAGCCCTCTCCCTCCCACAGTTCTCTCGATGTCCCTGCTCTCAAATGTTGTGTTTGTGTCCTACCCCCCCTCTCTCCCCATCTTGTCTACCGCTCCCCTTATTTTGTGTTTTATGTGCCGGTTTGACTTTCTGTGTGATTATTGTTAGCTCTTTCATTAGCCTCGATCTTGTATACAAAAAACCCCGATATATTGACATTCCAAAACAGAGCCCTTCCGACCCGAAAAATGCAACATAGCATTAAAATGTGCGCATGCATACCACTTCACCGACAATGTACAAGGGAGAGGGAATGTGCTGGTGTGGCAGATGGCCATTGCTGCTCACAGATAATGCAGCTTCGGCTGTATGGGACATGATCTGTGCCTCACTACCCCGGGATAAAATCAAATCTGGGAGAGAGGAAGAAATAGAGAGGAGAGTAGCAATGATTCTGGAACAGGAGTCATGAATATGAATGAATGAATGATCGTTTTAAGGCCATTTTTCTAGAGTGGGGGTTAGCCTTGCGGGCCCCATGGCCTCATGTTTCCATTTTTGAGGCGATGTTTTTTTTATGGCCGGATGCCCTTCCTGCCGCCAACCCTTCGTCGCCTGTTACGATGTGCAGGGATACGGTGTACCTATTCTAAATGAACAGTAGTCATGGGTAGAGGAAATAAATAATGGAAGCATGACAGTGCAGGATTTAGTAGCCAAGGCCAGAAGGTTGTGAGGGGAGAAAGATAAGGTCCTGGCGGAGAAGATGAAGGGATATGCGGGGATAAAGACGTGCGAGGCATACGTGACACCACAGGTACAGGAAGCCATGCAAGAGGAGCAGGGGAAGAATAACGATTGTGGGGTGGAGCCGGCCTTTACAGCTGCAACGACCATTTGCGTCGACACCAATAGGAACAGAGTGAACGGGAAGCAGGGGTCCTCATTAATGGAGGTCTGGGCGGGGTCTTTCCATGGTGAGGTGTGCATGTGGTGTGTCAGTCCCACGGGTGAGCTGCCCAAATCCGCATCCAAAGCCACGGCAAGAGCCCATGCGGTGGACACGGCACAGCCAGTGTGAGAGCTGTGAGAGCTGCCGTGCTGTGAGGTTGAACCCACTCGGCTCACGGCAGGTAGCTCAGGTGTGGGAGAAGGTGAGCACGTAATGGAGTACACGTATGGGAGCGTATATGTGGTGAGCAGGGTGAGTGTGGTGCTGGTGTGTGTGGTGCGTATAATGGACGGTAAGAGTGAGGAAGGAGGAATGTGTTCAGGGGAGTCAACAGTGATGGAATGTGTAGCACGAGAGTCCTGTGTGGACTTTGTGGAGGTGTCGCAGCACGAGGACTGGGCATGATGGCCACAGCTACTGGTTCCGTGGGGGTTTCCAAGGGACCCAGTGGGAACAGTAAATTAGCAGGGGAGACGACAGATACAGGCAGGCTGATGGAGATGATTAGTGACAGAAGGGATTTTTGGTGCTGGTGGTGAAAAGGTTTTCATGTTGCAAAGGTACAAACGTTAATTGACTGGCTGGGGGTGTGGCTCATGGGAAGTAGGTTTTTGAGATATGGGCATCCCAGCACTGGGTGTGCACTTGGCCCTGAGTAGACCAGAGATCACAAAAGGGGTGCGGGATTACGGAGTGGGTCGAGTATCCAGGAGAGGGGATGACTTCCAGCAGAACGGGATGCCACACTTTGAGTTTGCAGAGAGAGCCATATAATCGCCCAGCAATGAAATTGTGTGGATGCAAAGAGCAAAACTTTGTGGGCAAGGCCCAAACTTGTTAGAGCACCAACACGTAGAGTGTGGGGTAAATTGGTTACATAGAACCACAGCAGAGTGGGGGGTGGGGAGGGTTGAAGTTAAAATGAAATTTTTTTTTTGAGAAATGTTAGGTTAGAGTAGGGAATGCTCTCCCTTTGCACCATTTTGATATCTGCGGCTCCTGGGATAAAGGAGTAGGGTAATTGGCCCTTACAAGGATCCACTAAGCCCAAAATTTCCAATGTAGGGGAAAGGCACGCCCCCCGCTCCCCCACCCTCTCAATCAGGCTACTCTGCCAGTGAGCCATATCAGAAGCCAAGCCACTTCACCATTCATGTCACAGTATGTGCCTTGATTCTCCTCCCAGGACCTATGTTAGTTAAAGGGATTTATAGGCTTGTGGAGGATACATTATTCTGCAGCTGTATTGGAATACTGGTATTGCTAGTTGGTTGATGGGTTTGATTTTGTTTCTCAGGAAGAGATGTTTTCAGGTTCATCCTTTTTCGATGCTAGTATTCTTTGGCAATTGTTTTGCACATTTTTGTGACAAATTTGGTGGCCCCTTCTACTTCGAGGTATTTGTATGAGATACTTCATTGTCTAGATCCTGTATTGTTGTATCTCGGTCAAATTTTTGTTGGCTGTTTTTGTTGGTTTACTTTGTACTTATGTGCACTTGGTCATTCGTATAAGGGTCATTAATTGTGTGTGTGTGTGTGTGTGTGTGTGTGTGTGTGTGTGTGTGTGTGTCTTTGTTTTGCTCTGCAGGTGCATCTGGGTCTAGGTCTGTAGGTGTGTCTGGGTGTAGATCTGTGTGTGTCTGAATCCGAGTCTGTGTGTGCGTCTGCGTCTGTGTGTGTGCATCTCGGTCTGTCTGAGTCTGTGTGTTCGTCTGGGTCTGTGTGTGTGTGCATCTGTGTATGGGTCTGTGCGTGCGCGTCTGGGTCTGTGCGTGCGCGTCTGGGTCTGTGCGTGCGCGTCTGGGTCTGTGCGTGCGCGTCTGGGTCTGTGCGTGCGCGTCTGGGTCTGTGCATGCGCGTCTGGGTCTGTGCGTGCGCGTCTGGGTCTGTGTCTGTATCCATCTGGGTCTCTGTGCATCTGTGTTTTCCAAAAAATATCAAAACCTCTCATTTAATTTCAGCCTGAAATTGAAAACAATACCACAAATGTTTTGCACATGAAAGCATGTTGAAAGGATGTTGTCATTGTAAACCTAATACCATGAAAATATAGCATGCTATTCACCAAGCTGCTTTTCAAGTAGTATCATTCCAACACATGCGAGATGTTACCTTTATACAATATTCTGTAACCTCAAGTTATACAATATTCTGTAACCTCAAGTTCCTCTTATCATTCTTTACAGATAGCCGGTTTCATCAAACACATGACACTGTTTGTGTGCAGACTGTTTTATAGCATCTGTGCTGCCTTGGGACAAAATGCTACATCAGCAATGATTAGGCCCTCAATGGAGTCTCTAGTGAGAGCAATTTCTTTTAACATTAACTGTCTTCTTGTGGTGCAGAAGCAGATTTAAACCAGCAGTCAATTGAGCCCCCTTGGTTTGTGGATATTCTTTTTAAGCGCATGGTCCTGCTTGAACAGTAAGGTCAACCTTGAATACTGGATTGCAGCTAATTCAAAAAGCCTCGAAGCAAAACTCTCAAGAAGTGTCTTGTTCATGTAAACAAAAAAGGTTGCAGGCTCTGGCTGATCAATAATACATTTCTGGATTGCATTTTCATTACTTTGCACTTTAGTTGCAGTTTGCTGAAGAATGCTCAAAACAACAAAGATTATTACTTCCATATTTTGACATTATTGATTTTATCAAAATTAATTTAAAATATATTTTTCATACTTTGCTATGAAAGATATACGGGTGAACATTTTGTATGTGGTTAACACATAAAAGCAGATTTTTACTGGGTCCATTCAGAAATCTTTTTCAAATGAATGATGGAATGCTTTAACCTATAACAACAGATTATTCTTTCTCTGCCTTCCCGACTGCACTGACAGGCTACAATTAACGTCACTTTTCAAGGAAGCATCGCAGCAGCATAACGTGGAGCAAATCAGAACAAGTCACTGGCACAACGTTTCAGGGCCATCCAAAAAAAAATGGTTAGCTGGGGGAGGGGATGGGGTATAAAAGACCTGGTCTGGGCTAATCCAGCTCATATGGTGAAGGAAAAGATAAGGTCTGACCTCCCCAGCGCAGCGCAAAGCAGTCAATCACCAAAGGGATCAATGGCAAGCCACAAGGGACATTGGGTTAGACGGTTTTAGGGGGTGTACAGGCAGGGCAGCTAAAATAGGTGCAAGACTATGTGAGCTAATTTGCAACAGATAGAGCACAAAGGTGACAGCAGTTGAGAGTGGAGAGCCTTGTGACCCAGCCTGGCCACCGGAAGTTTGAGGTTTAAAGGCTACTGTTCGGTATAGAGAGCGTGGCCGAGGGAGTTCGTGCCTCGATGATTTGAAGCAGATCAGCATTCACGTCGGTACCCAATGGCGGAGAACTGGGTTGAGCTGGGTTGCAGGGCAGTTTTTTGTTTTGTTTTGTTTTTGTATACAGAATCGAGGCTCGTGGAAGAGCGAACACATTGAACATGACAACATGCACAGACACATAAAACATACAATGAAGGGAGTGGGAGACAATAGGGGGAGGAGGAGGGAAGCACACAAGCACAACACCAGTATAGAGAACAAGGACGTCGGTAGATCTGTGGAAGGGGGAGGGCTGGGGAGGAGGGAGGGGTACATGGTATAAAGCAAATGAACATGACTAGGAATTTCACTACCAGGAATTTCGGGAAAGAAGTTGTGGATTGAAAGAGGCGGATTGAGGTGTTTTAACGGGGGTAGAAAAGATCAAGGTTTTGGATGGGGGAAGACAAGAGATGGTGGTGAACAGCTGTTTTAAAGACCTGGAGGGAGGAGTGGGATTGAAGAGAGTGAGGGAGTTTGTTCCAGAGGTGGGAAAAAAGAGGAATGAAAAAGTGAAGGTGAGCAGAGATTCTTGATTTTGGCAGTTTCACCAGAAGAGGGTTGCTGGCAGATCTTGTGCATCCTACATGAATATTTGGGGGACAGAGCACAGACAGAGCAGGGGGAGCAAGGCCGGAAAGGAGTTGGTAGAAGACAGAAAGACAACCTACCTGCCTGTGGTGAGGGAGAGAAAGGCCCTCATAATCAGCTTCATCGCAGGAGATTCCAATGATTCTGAATGCTTTGGTCTCAACCGCGTAAAGCCGAGCTAGGTGTGAGGCAGGAGCACCAGCCCAGAGGGGAGAGCAGTATTCCATTGAGCTGCGGATGAAAGCCTTGTATGTGGTGAGGAGCTCAGAAGTTCCCAGAAAGGATTTCGGGAAAAGACAGAAAGGAAAGGACTTCACGAGTTGTGAGTATCACGGAAGAGGCACTGATCCTGCAGGCCTCAACAACCTTAAAAGCTGTCACAAACCCATAGGCCTCAACTCCAAGTATAGGCCATATCCAAACCATCAATATATCACGTGAAAGAAAGAAAAATAAAATACAGAAGAGCTTCATAAAGTGCGAAATCAATAATGGTCTTATTCAAATGTGTATGCACAACCTGTACTTGTGAGATGGAATTGTAAGATGTGCTGTTTTAAGATATATCATTAATTTATGGCTCAATATCAGTCAATTAATTACATTGTCCATTTAACTGAAGATAAATAATAAGCAGTAATTTTGTTCATTTGCTGCAGTGCCTGCTTTCTGGGTGCACAAAAAGGTAAACATGTGCAGGTGTGAAGACGATTTGTCATCCTTTTATGTCAAGAATGCCTGCTTTCAATCGCACTGTTTCATGGGCACATAAGGATGTAAACGAAATTGGTCGACATGTGTTTTCTTCTTATCCTCATGTGCTTGTCAGCGTTGGGTGTAATAAGAGCCAGGCAGAAAGATAAGATAAATGCTCTGTCCACAGCTTTTCTAAGGCAAGCTATCCTCGGTTTATCCTGAATACCTGTTGACAACCTTGTGAGAAAATGAAAGAGTAACTGAGAAGTTGCAATCAGTCTGGAGCTCCTCAGTCTTACTTTCGCTTTTACACGACTGTCAGGAAACCTGTAGGCCATGTCAGACAACAATAAAGTCCTAAGGATTAAAGATGGCTCCCTTGGAGATCAACTGCTGATGTGACTGGGTTCACAAATCTCAGAATATGAAGGCCAACTTCCAACTTCTTGGATGAAAAACTTGACGTCTAGACCCAAAAGCGAGATATGCAACCTTGATATACTGGATTATCTTAATCCAATCGCAAGTCTTTTCAGACCAAAGCACGTGCTTCTGAAACACCGGCGTGCTCTGGGAGGTGCAGTGTATGATCTCTGCAGCCAGTCCTCTTTGAAAAGAGTGCATTTGCTTTGAGGTCATTTTGAAGGCAGCTCTCTGGGGGAATTTAACCCTCTTTTTGACTATGCCTGTGATCACAAGCTTAACGTTTGGTTTTTAAAATGTGTGTCATGAGGTCATGCCGTCAGAGTTTCAGTCATTCCCAAAGCTACAGGGTTCACGCAAGCTCAAATGATCCGATTGCCACAGAAATGTTGCCTTGTCATCGTTACGACATTCGAGACGAGGTGAGCAAACACATGCCGATTGAAAATAAAAATGAAAAGAAAGCGAAAGTCTTCCACTTTAATTGTCGTTTCAGATTACACCTCTTCAGAAAAAACTGTATCAAGTTACAAAATATGTTTCACAGGAAATTAATGCTGAAAATATACATGAAAAAAATACATATTTTAATAAACTGGAGGAAATTGAATGCATGCATGCAAGTTATATTATATATATATATATATATATATATATATATATATATATATATATATATATATACATACATACAGTCATGTGAAAAAGTAAGTACACCCCATGTAAAGTTTTGACTTTTTCAACATATTTCAACATTCAGCTATTTCATCTTCATTTCAACAATATTGACAGATAAAGGTGATATAACATAACAAATATCATGAAACATTTACATTTTGTAGTCCATTGTATAATTTAAATAAACATAAATGCAAATTTCACATGTGGAAAAAGTAGGTACACCCTTGGCTCTAATAGGTGGTATTGCCCCCTTTGGCAGAAACAACCTCAAGTAAGCGTTTCTTATAACTGTCTACCAGTCTCTGACATCGACTGGAAGAAATTTTTACCCACTCCTCCATGCAGAATTATTTCAGCTGTGCGATGTTTGAGGGGTTTCTTGCATGCACAGGTCGTTTCAACCCCCCCCCCCCCCCCCCCCCCACAACATCTCGATGGGATTTAGATCCGGGCTTTGACTTGGCCATTCCAGAACCCTCCATTTCTTTCTTTTCAGCCATTCCTTGGTGGATTTACTGGTATGTTTACGGTCATTGTCATGTTGCAAGGTCCACCTTCGGTTGAGCTTCAAGTTTCCGACAGATGGCCTCACATTATCCTCAAGCACCCTCTGGTACAATGAAGAATTCATAGTGGATTCTATGATGGTGAGCTGCCCAGGCCCTGATGCAGCAAAGCTGCCCAAAACCATAATATTTCCACCACCATGCTTTACAGTTGGTATCACGTTCTTGTGGTCAAATGCTGTCTTTGGTTTTCGCCAAACATGTCTTCTGGTACTGTGGCCAAATAGCTCCTCTACCTTTGACTCATCTGTCCAGAGCACATTGTTCCAGAAGTGCTGGTCTTTGCCTCGGTGTTCATTGGCAAACTTTAGTCTTGCCCTGATGTTCTTTCTGGACAGCAAAGGTTTCCGCCTGGCACACCTCCCATGTAGATCAAATTTGTGCAGCCTCTTTCTAATGGTAGACTCGTGCACTTTGACATCATCAGTGGCAAGAGCCACCTGTAGGTCCGTGATGACATTCTGGGGTTCTTAGAGACTTCTTTCAGCATCTTGCGGTCTGCTCTCGGGGTGAACTTGCTGGGGCGGCCTGGCCTGAACAATTTGGCAGTTGTTTGGAATCTTCTCCACTTGTCGATGATCTTCCGGACAGTCGAATGATTGATTTCAAATTGTTTGGAGATCTTTTTAAATCCCTTCCCAGACTCGTAGGCATCTATAACCTTCTTTCTGAAGGCCTCAGACAGCTCTTTTGATCTAGGCATGGTGATGCCGCACACTTCAACAACAAAGAGCAAACCAAACTAAATGTCTGAGGTTTAAATAAGACAGGTTCCTCCAAGATCCTCTCTAACGATTGTTCTAATCATTTGCACCTGAGCTGGTGCACCTGATTCTAATTTTAGGTATTTGAAGTAGTGATAAATGTAGGGGTGTACTTCCTTTTTCCACATGCGAAATTTGCATTTATGTTTATTTAAATTATACAATGGACTACAAAATGTAAATGTTTCATGATATTTGTTATATTATATCACCTTTATCTATCAATATTGTTCAAATGAAGATCAAATAGCTGTATGCTGAAATATGTTGAAAAAGTCAAAATTTTACATGGGGTGTACTTACTTTTTCATGTGACTGTAAATCCCATTGAAAACCAGTGGGTAAATCTGAAAAACAGCAGTTAGGAGAAGGCACCCTTCAAATCTGGAAGAACTGGAGCAGTTTGCACAAGAAGAGTGGGCCAAACTGCCCGTAGAGAGATGTAGGAAGCTCATTCATGGCGAAAGGGAGGGCTCGACAGCAGTTACTTTGTCAAAAGGATGCGCTACCAAATATTAAGTCAAGGGTGTCAATAATTTTGTCAATGCCATTTCTTTTTATTTTCTGATTTAAAAGGACTTATTAAGTTCTGAATCAAAAACAATGGTTCTGTAATATTAACAGTGAAATAAAGAATTGTGGAGACCAAATACTCTCGTCAATTTCAACATATTTTTGGAGAAAATTGTGAGTTATTTGAAAAAGTGCAAGGGTGCCAATATTTTTGGCCACGATTGTACATACGGCGATTGGGATTATATCTTTTTAAAGAAAGAAAGGCGCTTCCAACCAGAATGTAAAACTCGATCTACTCTGCAAATTTGAGCAAATAAGCAAGAGCAAACCCGTTCTTAGGTGACGTTTCACCCACTTCACAGCAGGCTTCCTCAGGCCAAAAGACCATGAGCCCCGGCACGTACCAGGTTTTTATCCACTATGTGGCCACTTACGGTCATGTGCCTGTGCTCGAGGTCAGAAACGTCAAAGCACATCATTGATGGGTTGCTCTGCTCTTTTTTTTACTTGGTTATTACTCACACGTGTTCTGGTGTTGTATGAGTGCAGCAAAAACTGGATGATACAAACAGCTGGATAAGGTGAGCAACAAACAACAACACTCGATCCAAACACCACAGCCTCGTGTGTACAACACCCAACGGAACTCCAACAATAAAACAATCCACACCTCTTCAAATCCAACCCGGACATGAAACCTCCCATGGCCATGTCCCGGAAACACAATAACATCAACAACAACAAAACAACAAGTGCACATACATGCTCACGCACACTGGTACAACACCAGATCACAGTGAAAGACACATGAAAGCCCACAGAATCTTGTTTCTCACAGTCTGAGAGTCCTTTAGGTGCTTTTTTGCAAACTCCAAGCGGGCTTTCATGTGTCATTCACTGAGGAGAGGCTTCCGTCTGGCCACTCTGCCATAAAGCCCAGATCGGTGGAGTGTTGCAGTGATGGTTGTCCTTCTGGAAGTTTCTCCCATCTCCACACAGGATCTCTGGAGCTCAGCCAGAGTGACCACCGTGTTCTTGGTCACCTCTCTTACCAAGGCCCTTCTCCCCCGATTGCTCAGTTTGGCCGGGCGGCCAGCTCTAGGAAGAGTCCTGGTTGTTCCAAACTTCTTCCATTTAAGAATTATGGAGGCCACTGTGCTCCTGGGAACCTTCAATGCAGCAGAAATTTGTTTGTAGGCTTCCCCAGATCTGTGCCTCGACACAATCCTGTCTCTGAGCTCTGCAGGCTGTTCCTTCGACCTCATGGCTTGGTTTTTGCTCTGATATGCATTGTCAGCTGTGAGACCTTATATAGACAGGTGTGTGCCTTTCCAAATCATGTCCAATCAATTGAATTTACCACAGGTGGACTCCAATCAAAGTGTAGAAACACCTCAAAGATGATAAAGAGAAATGGGAGGCACCTGACCTAAATTTCAGGTGTCATAGCAAAGGGTCTGAATACTTATGTAAATGTGATATTTCAGTTTTTTATTTCTAATAAATTTGCAAAACTTTCTAAAATCCTGTTTTCCCTTTGTCATTATGGGGTATTGAGTGGAGATTGATGAGGGAAAAAATGAATTTAAACGATTTCAGCATAAGGCTGCAACATAACAAAATGTGAAAAAAGTGAAGGGGTCTGAATACTTTCTGAATGCACTGTACATGAAATAAACAATTTGTGAAAAATATTTTAAGGTTACTTATTGACTGGCCCTCGTATGTGTATGTATATATATATACAGTATATGTATATATATATATATGTATATATATATATATATATATATATATATATATATATATATATATATATATATATACGTATATATATATATATATATATATATATATATATATACGTATATATATATATATATATATATATATATATATATATATATATATATATATATATATATATATCCTGCTTGCATATGAAAGAAAGAGAATGACACTTGTATGATGGAATAAAACAAGACTGACTGGACCTTGGTCACAACCTGCAACAAAATCTGGTAACAGGCCGATTAGGAAATGCGCATTTAAAGATAGACAGCACAATTGGGAAACACACATTCAATGTGCTATTACAAGATTAACTCGACACCTCTCATGTCACCCTCCCACGGTTATATCAGGAGCTGATTTGTCACACGGTCACGGATTGTTTAACACCAAAATGGGGCTGTTCAAAAGTTACGTAACGCATTTTTTTTTCAGGAGGCACGTACTATGCGTGCTGTCGAGCTCAAATAAACCTTCCTAATAACTTTTATTCAACATTGATTAGAATTTTTGGGGTCCCTCACTGTGAGTAACACTCAACCAAAACAAAGCCAATTGAAATCTGACACAACAAACCCGGGCAGTGTATAATCAGCAGAGGTCAACAGGCCTGATGTCTTAGGTCCACAAGAAAACCAAGATGGCGGTCATATTATTTTGCCTGAGCGCTATGGTGGGTGGAGTCAAGCAACAAATGTGGGTGGAGTCTGGCAGCTGTCCGATCAATGTGTACACGTTTCAAAAATCAACCCCCAATAAGAACCGCAACAACAACCACCATGCAGAGCTCTTGTAATCGCCTGTTACGGTAAATGAGACATGGCATAAGCAGGCACACGCTATTGGCTTGGGTAAGAGTCAGTGTCATGTCACAGAGTATTTTGTCACATTGTCACATTGACCAGAGTGGATTTGGCTTCAGTATTTGCTGTGAGATAAATCAAGGAAGTTACACAAAAATTGTTGACATGGGTTACGTCATCACACTGATAAGATGCCTGTGGCCTAATATAGGTGAAGCATTTAAAAGGATCTCAGAATGGCATTACTCACAATACTCCTTGACATGCTGATCTTTTTATTTATTTTTCAATTTGTAGATAACATACGGTAGTAAGAAAATATTTGCAAGAAGAGATTCAATATGAATGATCGTTTTAAGGCCATTTTCCCCCGCTGGAGCGGGGGTTAGCCTTGCGGGCCCCATGACAATCACGGTTCCCTGTTTGAGGCAATATTTTTATGGCCGGATGCCCTTCCTGACGCCAACCCTGTCACCTCTCACGATGCGCAGGGATACGGTGTACCTATTCTAAATCAGGGTACACACCAGGATCATTTATCCCAGCAAGCTGGTACTCAATTTGCCGACCTCGGAAGGATGACAGGCTGAGTCAACCCCCCTGGCGTTAACTCAGCGATCGACCGGGATTCTAACCCAGGATCCTAAGATCCCAAGCCGGCACCCTAACCGCCAAGCCAACACCAGGTTTAAGAGATTCAATAGACAAGTCCATATAGTTAATAGGGATTCTGTTGTGAGCGTATCGTTAATTTAAGTTTTTGAAAGCCCCACATCGAAGCACAAAAATATAAAAAGAGAATCGTTCTGTTGCAAAATTTCAAAATGTTGTCAAAGTACTATGGAGAAGACGTTTTTGTCGATGTCAGTCAATGAGCCTTATAGCAGGCCACAAACTTGTATGATTATACATTATTCAAACATGCGAATAAGGCATCATGGACACTTATCGTCATTGTGCCGAGGGTGTACTTCAACATGAGTGGTCCTTTCCCTGCTATTAAATTAATTCACGTTCACTGAAAAGTTACCGTTGAGTCCCTTTGTATGATATTGCCTGCAAGCCGTTAGTTTCCAAAGCAGCTTTGTGGAACTTGTGAAGTTCTCATACCACAAAGCAAACTTTCCAAAGGTGTAGGCTTGTCAAGTTTCAGAGAAGCGTACACTTACACAAATTCGCATGCATCACAATTCGTAACATTAACAGATCTTTTTTTTTTTAATCACTTTCACCACCCGATGGTGATGGAACACTTAAACGACAGCCTTGCGCCTCAAAACAAACAAGCACTTTATCCATGAGAAACTCCCCAATGGCCCAAAGATAGGATCTGGAATCTAGAGAGAGAAAGAGAGAGGGAGAGAGAGAGAGAGAGAGAGATAGAGAGAGAGAGAGATAAAGATATCAAGATAAAGACCACTGCAAGGTTAATGTTAATGATGCAGGAAATGCTTGTGGATGGATAGAGCACGTACTAGCATCAGGGATTTCTCACTCACCGTCATCTCTCTTCCGTTTGGTGTCGCCATTGGAGCGGGGAATTCCCAGGATCCCGTTGATGGAATACGAAGAGGCAACGGAGTCGTTGGCGGCCGTGGAGACGGAGGTCACGGCAGAGCTGGATGCTACGAGTGGGTGTGGAATGGCGCTGCCTTAGCCCCCCTGTGTTGTCCCGAAGGGCTACTGCAGGTTAAAGCATAAAAGGCTTCTGTATTACATTTAATCCAACAGTTTGCCTGACATGACAGGCTATGGAGCAAATAGCACGAAGGCCACCAATAATGGCTGTGATGGGAAAACTCTGGGTTTACTTTTCAAAAGAAGAACATAATAAAATACGGTCAGGAGTAAGTCAACCAGAGTTTGGAATTAGCTATTAAAGGAGTCATTTGGGAGACGGAAGAACGATTCATGTCGTTTCAATCGAGTTTGGCATGTGACAAATTTTGCCGTCGCTTTTACGTTTCTGAAGTACTGAGAGCACACCGAGAATTGAGCTTCACACTCGGTCACAACCAAACGCTCATCCGGAGCCTGCGACCAAAAAGCACGTGCCTCTGTGCCCGAGCAGGTCTTTAAAAGGCACCGGATTAACATTCAGCTGCTGTATAATATCCATCTTAACCCTATTAAAGTGGCATTTCCCAGTGATTATCCAATAACAAACAGATTAGCGGACGTTTGATCGCCAAACATCTGGTTTAAATTTGTAGCCTGACATAATTGGCGAGTCGGCCCCTCGTCTCCGCAGCACTGGCCGAGCCACACGGAGGGAGCGCAGAGAGTGCGCCGCCGCGAGGTCTCTGCGCACGAGGTCCCGCATCGACCCGCGCGCTTAGTATAACACCAATTGATTGGAATTAATAGCTTTCCCAGGCACATAATTAACATTAATGTATTGCTTTTAAGGCAAATAACGCAACAAATTATGTTCTCTTGTTTGGGAAATCGACCATCTGACCAAAGGTCGGCAGGAGAGAGCATATGTATGATACATTCAACGCCGAGATCTATAGACGACGCGAGGGGTCCTTTTTCTGGAGTTGAGTGGATGACTCGGCATTAAGATCGCAGGCACAACTTACATCTTCTCGATTTGTGGTGAACCTGCACAATAACGACTGGCACCCCCCTTCCTCGAAACTTCGGTTGGCTGATTACTGCTCGCGGCCTTTTACGCTTTAACCTACAGGCACAGTCGCTGATGTTGGCAAATGCAAAATGTAATTGAAGAGCTGTGTTCAGTACTCTCCAAAACAGTGTGAAATTCTCCACCCTGAGTCCAGGGTTGTAAATAATATACAAATGACTGTGCGAAGAAGAGGAGGACATTCCGTCGATCATTTACCAATCCCGTGGCTGGATGAAGCAACTTGTTGGCCCGGACTGTCCTGCGACGGGAGGTGAAAGGGTTGCTGCACCTTGGTGCGTATAATCCTGTGCATGGGAATAAAGTGGAACGAAAGGGGGGGGGTGGGGGGGGGGGGGGAAATCATCAACACCGTGAAGCAAGTAAAATGCTGTAAAATGATGAAGCTTTGCAAGGTATTCAACCCTCACTTATATTGATATTTACTTCCACAGTACAGGAGTATTAATTCCAGTGTGGTCCTGCCTTTCGGAGTCTTGGGCGGTCCTCCAAGGCCGCTAGTGAGGCAGGCAACGTTTATATGCTTCACATCATTGTAAACACACAATGGCTATCGATTTTTGCGCCACGAACAGCTCAGTAAAGCAGGCCGAGCCAAGTGTCGATAGACTTCAAGCTTCAGGCCCCGAGGTGCGTTTTAAGCGACTTGTCAGTGTTAATATTTTATTTGCCCCCCTCTGAGTCCTGCAGATCTCTCTCTCTCTCTCGCTCTCTCTCTCTCTCTCTCTCTCTCTCTCTCTCTCTCTGGTCGACGGAGGTGCTTTTGTCCCATGGTGAGTGCATAGTAGCTCCATCACCTTGTAATAAACAGGCTGGAGAGGGCAGCTCCATGTTTGGACCATGGGTGGGCTAATTTATTTCACTCAGAGTTCTACCGAGTTACTTCCATGCTAAGAGTTGCACTAGGAACTACTTACAACAGCGAGCTGTAATAATCCAGTAAGAGAGAGGGTTATTGAAAGATCTTAGGAAGAATATGCATATATATATATATATATATATATATATATATATATATATATATATATATATAAATATATATATATGTTGTGTGTGTATGGGTGTGTATGTGTGTGTATGAATGATCTGGTGTGTTTTGTTGGTGAGTGGTGAAGGGTATAAAGGTGGGTGTTTGAGTGTTCCACCATGTTTGTTTGGTGCTGTGGATTCTGGATGTGGAGGTGTTGTTGTTGTTGTTGTTGTTGTTTGCACTGGCTGGGGCTGGGAGTATGTACGCATCCAGGTGCAGTTGCTGCATGTGGATGTGTATGTGCCCCTGCTGGCCCACCTGAGCTGACCGTATCGAGGTTAAAGGGCCGAAACGGGATGATGCTGAGGACCTCGACTGAGGACCCGGTCAGTGCGGCACACTTGTGACCAGGTGTGTTTTGAACTTTATATATATATATATATATATATATATATATATATATATATATATATATATATATAGATATATATATATATAGATATACAGTCACGTGAAAAAGTAAGTACACCGCATGTAAAGTTTTAACTTTTTCAACATATTTCAACATACAGCTATTTGATCTTCATTTCAACAATATTGATAGATAAAGGTGATATAATATAACAAATATCATGAAACATTTACATTTTGTAGTCCATTGTATAATTTAAATAAACATAAATGCAAATTTCGCATGTGGAAAAAGTAAGTACACACTTGGCTCTAATAGGTGGTATTGCCCCCTTTGGCAGAAACAACCTCAAGTAGGCGTTTCTTATAACTGTCTACCAGTCTCTGACATCGACTGGGAGAAATTTTTGCCCACTCCTCCATGCAGAATTCTTTCAGCTGTGCGATGTTTGAGGGGTTTCTTGCATGCACAGCTCGTTTCAAATCCCCCCACAACATCTCGATGGGATTTATATCCGGGCTTTGACTTGGCCATTCCAGAACCCTCCATTTCTTTATTTTCAGCCATTCCTTGGTGGATTTACTGGTATGTTTAGGGTCATTGTCATGTTGCACGGTCCACCTTCGGTTGAGCTTCAACTTTCCGACAGATGGCCTCACATTATCCTCAAGCACCCTCTGGTACAATGAAGAATTCATCGTGGATTATATGATGGTGAGCTGCCCAGGCCCTGATGCAGCAAAGCTGCCCCAAACCATAATATTTCCACCACCATGCTTTGCAGTTGGTATCAGGTTCTTGTGGTCAAATGCTGTCTTTGGTTTTCGCCAAACATGTCTTCTGGTACTGTGGCCAAATAGCTCTAACTTTGACTCATCTTTCCAGAGCACATTGTTCCAGAAGTGCTGGTCTTTGCCTAGGTGTTCATTGGTAAACTTTAGTCTTGCCCTGATGTTCTTTCTGGACAGCAAAGGTTTCCTCCTGGCACACCTCCCATGTACAACAAATTTGTGCAGCCTCTTTCTATTGGTAGACACGTGCACTTTGACATCAACAGTGGCAAGAGCTACCTGTAGGTCCCGTGATGACATTCTGGGGTTCTTAGAGACTTATTTCAGCATCTTGCGGTCTGCCTCGGGCTGAACTTGCTGGGGCGGCCTGGTCTGAACAAGTTGGCAGTTGTTTGGAATCTTCTCCACTTGTAGATGATCTTCCGGACAGTCGAATGATTGATTTCAAATTGTTTGGAGATCTTTTTAAATCCCTTCCCAGACTCGTAGGCATCTATAACCTTCTTTCTGAAGGCCTCAGAGAGCTCTTTTGATCTAGACATGGTGACGCCGCACACATAAACAACAAAGAGCAAACCAAACTAAATGTCTGAGGTTTAAATAAGACAGGTTCCTCCAAGATCCTCTCTAACGATGTTCTAATCATTTGCACCTGAGCTGGTGCACCTGATTTTAATTTTAGGTATTTGAAGTAGTGATAAATGTAGGGGTGTACTTACTTTTTCCACATGCGAAATTTGCATTTATGTTTATTTAAATTATACAATGGACAACAAAATGTAAATGTTTCATGATATTTGTTGTATTATATCACCTTTATCGATCAATATTGTTGAAATGAAGATCAAATAGCTGTATGTTGAAAAGTCAAAACTTTACATGGGGTGTACTTACTTTTTCACATGACTCTATATATATATATATATATGTATATATATATATATATATATATATATATATATATATATATATATATATATATATATATATATATATATATATATATATATATATATATATATATATATATATATATATATATATATATATATATATATATATATATATATAAAAACATATAAACAGGAAATAAATTCCTGCGTGGGGCTAAGTGTGAAAAACTCTGACTCAACACGGGACTCGAACCAAGGACCTCCATCACTTTGCGGTGACAGCCCACTTCGCTATTGAGCCAGCCGAAATCTCCTCAGAATTTTCCACACTTAACACTACGAGCTTTACAGTGTATAAATAAATATAATTATAATGTAATATATACATATATATGTGTAAAGTCAAGTAGATTCCCCATAAATATGCCACGTGTTTATTAGCTATAATTCCACCTGGGAGTGTCGATAAAAGACAAGCAAGCAGAAATTGGGACAGGTCGGTTCTCCACGCATATAATCTCATCTCAACGTGCCCCGGCGAGGATCAGCGAGTTATGATGACACTTGGACGAGTGCTCGACGAGCTGAGCAAGTACAAGTGGCACGCACACATGGGTTTTATCATTATTGCATTCGCTTCTTAATTTGGCCAAGCATCTCCAGGGCTGGACAGACGTTTTGCACGGTAATAATGCGCGGGACTAGGCGCCCTAATCCCCGCTATGGGATCAGTGCGGAGCGAAAGCGATCTGCACCACCGCTCAAGTCCCAAAAGGCAGATTCCCGGCTTCGCCTCCAATTTGAATCAATACCCGGGCAAATTGAGTCGCTTCTAATAGCCGCAGGCTATGGGCAATAACAGATAAACTCCCAGCAGAGTTTATCAATTCATTCTCCAAGCATCATAACTCTTAGGGCTCCTGCAGAAAGGCGGTCGTGACAAGCCTTGACCTCTCGATTTGGGGAAGGGTGTGTAGAGGCAGCCGGTGCAAGACCCTGTACTCATTCCAGGTACCCCATAAAGGCTCTCATGCCTTTATATGTTACGTTAACTCATTCATTCAATCCTTTACAGTTTACAGTGACATTGTAATGCATGGGCTTCTCACTGCACACAATAACAGTGCAACAAGGATGCATTGACTTTTGATGGAAGAATAAGCTGTCTCACTATATGAGCTCCTTCATGCAGTGTGTGTGTGTGTGTGTGTGTGTGTGTGTGTGTGTGTGTGTGTGTGTGTATGTGTATGTGTGTGTGTGTTGTGTGTGTGTGTGTGTGTGTGTGTGTGATACAATTTAGAGCTCATTTCCCCTGAGCCTTTGTTTAATGGAATGCTTTAGAAATTTGGCAATGAGGACCCGATTCATTTACTTTAGTTTTATGTTAGAACATTAAACTGCAATCCATGTCGTCAAAGGAAGAACTAATAATTGCACTTGCCGTGGTACGGTAACGGGTGTGCTAAAGTTGCACTAAAAACGTTGTAAAAGGCTTCAGGTATATATTTTACCACCGAGAGGTTGAAGCATCGAGTGACTTGACAGGATTCAAATATAAGGCTGCGAGGGCCGCTGCTGGCAAGCCACGGCAGATGAGGCGCGCAATGGCCGGAGACACTCCAGAGCCATGCGCAACGAGCAGGCAGAATTTGAGGGGCGCGGGGGTAGCGGCATGGAAGAGTGCGCCCTAAACAACCAAGCCTCTGAGCTCTGGCGGCCGGGGACTCGTTACGGCGACGGCCGTTCAAGTGGAGCGGCGTCCACGCGAGAGAGAGGGCAAGGGCGAGAGAGAGAGAGAGAGAGAGAGAGAGAGAGAATGGGGGGAGAGAGAGGAAGGGAGGGGGAGAGAGAGAGAGAGAGAGAGAGAGAGAGAGAGAGAGAGAGTGAGAGAGAGAAAGAGGGGAGATAGAGGAAGGGAGGAGAGAGAGAGAGAGAGAGAGAGAGAGAGAGAGAGGCATACAGGAGGCCCCAGGCATATTGATCCCAATAATTCAAACGTCGGGTCAACAGAGCCACGCGCCCAGTGTGCACATGGCTTGGGCACAGACCACACATGGCACGCGCCGGAGGACACACGACGTTTCGCTCTGCACACGGTTACATGAGTTTCATGCGTGCATGCCTGTGTGCGTGCATAGACCTCAGAACACGCCGTTATATTTACTACGTTTATCTTTATCTCCATTCACGCAATGTTTACTTTGCACGCTCGCTGCGACCCTCTTCCATAGGGGTCTGCACAAACAAAGGGATATTGCCGGCCTTCTTGACCTCGATTTCGACTGACAGACGACAGACATCGCTCAAACCTAAGTACACTCCAATAATGTGAGAGGCTTTTTTCAGGCAAGCTCTCTGCTTTCACTTGTCCTTCCAATGACTGAAAAACGTTTAACTCTCATTTCCACACAAATATGTCAAAGATATCAAATGGTGTGTGAACACGTTGGAACAAGGTGCATCCACTGGGTCACAGATAGAATGCCACTGCAGGTAAAGGGAAATATGGTGCCGATTTCCTAATAGCTGTGCTGAGTTACTGTCAGTGACTTTATTGAATATTGCCAAATGCATGTACTCGACGAGTTTCATTGACTATTTTATATGGCGAAAAGGTAAAGGTGACCATTGAAAGAGATTCAATAAGGAACCTGGACAGAATAAAGTGTTGGCAAAAGAGACCAAGAAGCACTGCTGATAAATCGGCGCTCGCTCAGCACTCCTGCTGTGAATAAAATGAGTGCCTCTCCAAGCTGAAGCACTGGCCACGGCTCAAAGTGCTGACAGAGGAGCCGACTCCACCCGCTTCAATTAAGCACAGTCTGATGGAATGGGTGCGCTTGTACTGAGAGGTGAGCAAGAAGCACTGCACAGATACTTCCGAGACAGTGCAGAGTGATATCCAAAAGCTCATGCTGCCTCGCAAGGAAATTGCATGCGATGGCCGAGGACTTGAGGAGTGGATTTGACTGTTTAACTGTTTATGTCTGGGGGATGTCTATGACATAAGGCCCCTTGGGTTGGCTGAATAACACTGTTACTTTACAGGTGTGCTATCTGAAAACTTTTAAGGATATATATATATATATATTATTTATTTATTTATATATATATATATATATTATTTATTTATACTAGGACGTGCCCGTACGTGGGTGCCCGTTCCTTGCCAAAAAAAAAAAAAAAAAAAAATTTGTGTAGGGGTGTGTGTGTGTAAACATCCTAGGGCGTGCCCGTACGTGGGTGCAAAAAAACATGCGTGCAAACAACAACAACAAAAAAAAACTTTGAAACCACGTGGCAGTAACGACCACAGAACCCCCCCCTCTATTTACATGAATGGTTTGGTCCATTCGCAACGACCACAGAACCCCCCCCTCTATTTACATGAAATGGTTTGGTCCAAAGCGAACGGCTTGCGGAGTTTGGTAAAGAAATCGCCATAGCTCGGTAACTACTTGTCCGATTAATATGAAACCTTGAAAAGGCACATCCTCGGGTCCCCAGCAATATACCTGGCAAGTTTAAAGTATATCGGACCCGTGGTTGTCGAGAAACAGCGGTCACAGACAAACACACACACACACAGACACACACACACACACACACACACACACACACACACACAGAGATTGCTGGAATTATAGATAGATATATATATATATATATATATATATATATATATGTGTATGTATATATATATATATATATATATATATATATATATATATATATATATATATATATATATATATATATATATATATATATATATATATATATATATATATATATATATACAGTATACAAAACAACAACAACATGCATTTTAAAAGGCCATTTTCCCTGCTAGAGCGGGGGTTATCCTTGCGGTCCCCATGACAATCTTCTCCATTTTGCCCTATTTTCTGCATCTCTCCTTGTTAACCCCCTTGCCCGCATTTCTTCTTCCACCATCTTTAGCCAAGTCTTTCTCGGTCTTCCCCGTCTTCTACTTCCTTCTACATTCATTTCCATCACTCTTCTCAACCAGTCACTTTCATCCTTCCTCAACACATGACCAAACCATCTCAACCTGTTCCTCTTCACAGCATCAATCACAGGCTCTATTCCCATCATCTTTCGCAATTCATCATTTGTCTTCCTCTCTCTCAACGATACTCCGCACATCCGTCGAACCATTCGCATTTCCACCCTTTCCAACCTTCGTTGCTGCTCTACGTTCATTACCCATGTCTCGCTCCCATAAATCATAACACTTCTCACACATGCAGCATACACCTTTCCCTTCAGCTTCAACGACACTCCCCTCATCATCAGCACGCCACTCAATTCCCGAAACGTCTTCCATGCACATCTCACTCGAGCAACCGTTGCCGAGTCTGATCCACCTTCTCCATTCAGCATGTCTCCGAGGTAGCAAAATGTTTTCACACCTTCCAGCTTCACACCGTCTCCAAGATCCAACTCAACATTTCCGCCATCTGCAGCTCCCTCTGTGCACACCTTACATTTGAATGTAGCTGCCACACTGGTTAATGACCCTCTCAGACCACTACATTTTTGATGAACCCACTCAGCGCACATTGTACACTGAATGGAGTTCACTCCGACACCCTTCATACACACAGCACAGGGCCACTTCCCAGTTCTTCCCACCTCACCACATGCTTTACCACTTGCCATCACCTTCGTCTTTCCGATATTCACCTTCAGACCTTTTGTCTCCATACATTCCTTCCACGTGTTCATCTTTTCCTTCAGTCCATCCATACTTTCCGCAATCAACACCAGATCATCTGCATACAACAACTCCCACGGTAAACCCTCCTTTACGTTCTGAGCCAGCACCTCCATCACAGCTACAAATAGTAGTGGACTTAGTACCGACCCCTGATGCACTCCCACCTTCACCTCAAACTCACCACTGTTCCCGTCCTTCGTCCTTACAGCTGTGCGCGCTCTTTTGTACATTGCCATCACTACTCTGATCAACCATTCCTCCACTCCTAACTTCCTCAATGCCCATGTCAATACTTTGCGTGGAACCCGATCGAATGCTTTCTCCAGATCAACAAACCCAAGAAACAACTTCTTCCTCTTCTCCATGTACTTCTCCTGCAACTGCCTCACAATGAAAAGTGCGTCTGTCGTTCCTCTTCCTGGCATAAATCCAAACTGCATTTCGTCGATCTTCACTTTCTTCCTTATCCTCCTCTCCAACACCCTTTCCAATACCTTCATTCCATGCTCCAATAACTTTATCGCTCGGTACGAGCCACACTCCAGAGGGTCACCTTTCCCCTTGTATAGAGGGACGAGGGTACTCAGTTCCCAATCCACTGGAATGCGGCCTTCTTCCACCACCAGATTACAGATCTCTGTCATTCTCTTCACACCCCAACTTCCTGCTGCCTTCAACATATCTCCCACAACTCCCGTCGGCCCTCCCGCTTTTCTACCCTTCATTGCTTTTATCGCTTCGTCAACTTCCTTCTCAGTTATCTTCTCTGCCGGTCCTAAAACTGGGTTACTCTCTATGTTGCCATCCCATTCATTCTCTGTATTCAACAGCATTTCCATATATCTTTTCCATCTTCCTTTAATTCCATCTGGGTCGACAACGATTTGTCCCACTTCATCCTTCAAGCAGCTCACCCCCATC
The DNA here is from genome assembly GCF_964187855.1 of Myxine glutinosa. NCBI lineage: Eukaryota > Metazoa > Chordata > Myxini > Myxiniformes > Myxinidae > Myxine > Myxine glutinosa. The sequence goes on along the minus strand of NC_136268.1, from coordinate 62,522,703 downwards.
ACATCACACCTCTCTTTCGCTATCTGCTTTGCAATCCTGAATACCGCTCTCTGACCCTCTTCCGAATCCAAGCGTTCTCTGAACATTTTCCTACATGCCTCCTGCGCCTTTGCTACCTCTTTCTTTGCAGCCTTCCTGGCTGCCTTATAACTTTCATGCTCTGCTGTTTCTGCTCCCGTACCCTTCGCCTTCTGCCACTCCTTGAACTTCTTCCTCTTCTCGTCAATCCTCTTTCCAACTTCATCATCCCACCACCATGTTTCCGAGTGCCTCGGTGGTCCTTTTGTCCATCCACATACCTCACCAACGGCTCCCAACAGACTAGCTTTCATTGACATCCAACCACTTTCAAGCTCAACCACATCATCCTCGACCCTACTCAGCCTCTCTTTTAATGCCTCCCTTACTGTCCCCTCTTTCAACCTCCACACCTTCATTCTCGGTTGGTACTTCACCCGCCGAGCTCTCCTCGCACCTTTCACCCTTACGTCGCAGACAACCAAGTGGTGCTGTGAAACAGCCTCCTCCCTCGGGATCACCTTTGTGTCTCGGAGGTGCCCCCTATCTCGCCTACGCACCATCAGGTAGTCAACGGTTGTCGTCGACCCACCTGACGTGTATGTAACAAGCTTATTATCCTCTTTCTGGAACTGAGTATTACAAATCAACAAAAATATATATATATATATACAGTATATGTATATATATATATATATATATATATATATATATATATATATATATATATATATATATATATATATATATATATATACAAATATATATATATACACGTATATATATACACGTATATTTATATCTATATATATATATACATATATTATACATATACATATACATACATATATATACAGTCACGTGAAAAAGTAAGTTCACCCTATGTAAAGTTTTGACTTTTTCAACATATTTCAACATACAGCTATTTGATCTTCATTTCAACAATATTAATAGATAAAGGTGATATAATATAACAAATATCATGAAACATTTACATTTTGTAGTCCATCGTATAATTTAAATAAACATAAAGGCAGATTTCGCATGTGGAAAAAGTAAGTACACCCCTACATTTATCACTCCTTCAAATACCTAAAATTAGAATCAGGTGCACCAGCTCAGGTGCAAATGATGAGAACATCGTTAGAGAGGATCTTGGAGGAACATATCTTATTTAAAGCTCAGACATTTAGTTTGGTTTGCTCTTTGTTGTTGAAGTGCGCGGCGTCACCATGCCTCGATCAAAAGAGCTCTTTGAGGCCTTCAGAAAGAAGGTTATAGATGCCTACGAGTCTGGGAAGGGATTTAAAAAGATCTCCAAACAATTTGAAATCAATCATTCGATTGCCCGAAAGATCATCTACAAGTGGAGAAGATTCCAAACAACTGCCAACTTGTTCAGGCCAGACCGCCCCAGGAAGTTCAAACCGAGAGCAGACCGCAAGATGCTGAAAGAAGTCTCTAAGAACCCCAGAATGTCATCACGGGACCTACAGGTAGCTCTTGTCACTGTTGATGTCAAAGGGCACGAGTCCACCATTAGAAAGAGGCTGCACAAATTTGATCTACATGGGAGGTGTGCCAGGAGGAAACCTTTGTTGTCCAGAAAGAACATCAGGGCAAGACTAAAGGTTGCCAATAAACACCAAGGCAAAGACCAGCACTTTTTTTTTTTTTTTGTATACATAATCGAGGCTCGTGAAAGAGCTAACATTTATTACACAAACAAATCAGACAAACAAACAAAGTATATAAAAATGGGGAGTGGTAGACAAGATGGGGAGAGAAGGGGAAGCACATAAACACAACATTTGAGAGCAAGGACATCGGGAATGTGTGGGAGGGAGAGGGCTTGCGGAGGCAGCGTGGGAAGTGGGGGTGGGAGAAGTATAAACACAAGGACACCAAGGACTTCCAGGAAAGAAGTTGGTATTTCAAAAAAGTGGATTTGGGGTGAAATTAGCAGCGGTAGAGAAGATCAAGGTTTTGGATGGGGGAAGAAAAGAGATGGTGGGGAACAGCTGTTTTAAAGACCTGGAGGGAGGAGTGGTATTGAAGAGAGTGAGGAGGTTTATTCCAGAGGCGGGAGAAAAGAGGAATGAAGGAGTGAAGGCGAGCAGAGAGTCTTGATTTTTGCAGTTTAACCATAAGAGGGTTGCAGGCAGATCTTGTGTGACCTGTAGGAATATTTGGGGGACAGAGCCCAGAGAGAGCTGGAGGAGCAAGGCCGGAGAGGAGTCGGTAGAAGACAGAATGACCACCAACCTGCCTGCGGTGAGTAAGTGAAAGGCCCTCGGAGGTATCTTCATCATGGGAGATTCCAATGATTCTGAACGCTTTGGTTTCAACAGCGTGAAGACGAGCGAGGTGTGATGCAGGAGCACCAGCCCAGAGGGGAGAGCAGTATTCCATTGAGCTGTGGATGAAAGCCTTGTATGTGGTGAGGAGCTCAGGTGTGCCAAGTGTTACGTGGTCCTCCCTGTGACCACCTGGTCTCGGTGACCCCCGGACCTTGAGAGGAACCCCGCCAGAAAGATATATGATTTATACGCTTTGGCAACGCAATCAATACTAAGTAAACCCTCCAGTAGACCAATGAAGGAAACAATCCAAATCAATAAGGAAACCACACCAAGGATCCGGATCAATCACCAATATATTCACCCCTGAGTAGAATCATCAACAACACAATACTTCAAAGCTCAGTATGAATATTCCAACAATATTTCTAAGATGGCCATCTTATATATTCCCACCTTACCCCCTACTTACGGCACCCTCAATGGTCAATGTCTCTCACAATGTCTCTGGGCCCCTCCCGACCCCGGTGAAAGTCGATTCGCGCTAGCGAATCGCGATCTCAAGTCAATGGCCGAACAGGGTCGACTAGGATGGTGATGTTCGCGCCGACCCTGCACCTTAGTAGCTCGATCTCCGCACGCGGGCGGTTGAACAGACACCTTCCTGACGTGCTCCAAACGTGCACGTCCCATGACGGGAACAGCTGCTGCAGCGGACCCCTGCTCGGCAAGCCACCGAGGTCGGAGCCCGTGATCGCGGCCTCTGGGCGGTGAACGGCTCGCCAAGCGCGCGAAGCCCCAGGCGCCACCCGTACTCGTTCTCGTAGACGTTGAGGCGAACTGTGCCGGACGCTTGGTTCCGTCCAGGAACCCACGGCAACCGGACACGTAACAGGTAATTACCCCGCGCAGGTAACTCCTCGCGCCAGACGGGCTTTTCCAACTCAGCGTTCTGCCGCAGGTAAAAGGCGACTTGACCCGCGTCCGCTGGTCGAAGAAGATGGCCGCTTTTCTCTCCCGACCTTGTCTTCCTTTTTCCTTCCGGTTTACGATCCCGTTTCCGGTCTCGTTGTTACCAGGAGCGCTTCTAACCATTTAACCACAACAACCTTTAATAGAATAAACATTAATAAGAAAGGACCTGAATAGTAATTCACATAAATCCGGAATTCGTAACACAAGGAAGGACTTCGCATGATGGAGGATGCCCAGTCAGCGACTGGCTTTGGAGGCCAGATTTGAAATGTGGTTTTCATTCCACTTCTGGAACAATGTGCTCTGGACAGATGAGTCAAAGGTAGAGCTATTTGGCCACAGTACCAGAAGACATGTTTGGCGAAAACCAAAGACAGCATTTGACCACAAGAACCTGATACCAACTGTAAAGCATGGTGGTGGAAATATTATGGTTTGGGGCAGCTTTGCTGCATCAGGGCCTGGGCAGCTCACCATCATATAATCCACGATTAATTCTTCATTGTACCAGAGGGTGCTTGAGGATAATGTGAGGCCATCTGTCGGCAAGTTGAAGCTCAACCGAAGGTGGACCTTGCCACATGACAATGACCCTAAACATACCAGTAAATCCACCAAGGAATGGCTGAAAAGAAAGAAATGGAGGGTTCTGGAATGGCCAAGTCAAAGCCCGGATGTAAATCCCATCGAGATGTTGTGGGGGGATTTGAAACGAGCTGTGCATGCAAGAAAACCCTCAAACATCGCACAGCTGAAAGAATTCTGCATGGAGGAGTGGGCAAAAATTTCTCCCAGTCGATGCCAAACTGGTAGACAGTTATAAGAAACGCCTACTTGAGGTTGTTTCTGCCAAAGGGGGCAATACCACCGATTAGAGCCAAGGGTGTACTGACTTTTTCCACATGCGAAATTTGCATTTATGTTTATTTAAATGACACAATGGACGACAAAATGTAAATGTTTCATTATATTTGTTATATTTATATATTATATGTTATATTATATTTGTTACATTATATCAAATAGCTGTATGTTGAAATATGTTGAAAAAGTCAAAACATTACATGGGGTGTACTTACTTTTTCATGTGACTGTACACATATAAATACATATGCACATATATATATATATATATATACATACACACATATATATACATATACATACACATATAAATACACATATACACATATACTATATATATATATATATATATATATATATATATATATATGTATATATATATATATATATATATATATATGTATATATATATATATATATATATATATACAGTATATATATATATATATATATATATATATACAGTGCATTCAGAAAGTATTCAGACCCCTTCACTTTTTTCATATTTTGTTTTGTTGCAGCCTTATGCTGAAATCGTTTAAATTCATTTTTTCCCTCATCAATCTACATTCAATACCCCATAATGACAAAGAGAAAACAGGATTTTAGAAAGTTTTCCAAATTTATTAAAAAGAAAAAACTGAAATATCACATTGACATAAGTATTCATACCCTTTGCTATGACACTTGAAATTTCGCTCAGGTGCCTCCCATTTCTCTTCATCATCTTTGAGATGTTTCTACACCTTGATTGGAGTCCAACTGTGGTAAATTCAATTGATTGGATATGATTTGGAAAGGCACACACCTGTCTATAAGGTCTCACAGCTGACAATGCATATCAGAGCAAAAACCAAGCCATGAGGTCGAAGGAACTGGCTGCAGAGCACAGGAACTGCGTGTGTATATATATTTATATATACACATATATATATGTATATGTATACATATATATATATGTGGGATTGTGGGTATGTGTGTATGTACATGTATATGGATATGTGTGTGTATATACATACAGTCACGTGAAAAAGTAAGTACACCCCATGTAAAGTTTTGACTTTTTCAACAGATTTCAACATACAGCTATTTGATCTTCATTTCAACAATATTGACAGATAAAGGTGATACAATACAACAAATATCATGAAACATTTACATTTTGTAGTCCATTGTCTAATTTAAATAAACATAAATGCAAATTTCGCATGTGGAAAAAGTAAGTACACCCTTGGCTCCAATAGGTGGTATTGCCCCCTTTGGCAGAAACAACCTCAAGTAGGCGTTTTTTATAACTGTCTATCAGTCTCTGACATCGACTGGGGGAAATTTTTGCCCACTCCTCCATGCAGAGTTCTTTCAGCTGTGCGATGTTTGAGGGGTTTCTTGCATGCACAAAACCACCTTTAGAGGCCATTTTTCCCCGCAAGCCGGGGTTGGCCTTTTTCGGGAACCGTGGTTGTTGTTGTTTTTCGGTCCCCTTTTTGAAGCAATGTTTTACGGCCGGATGCCCTTCCTGACGCCAACCCTTTTTGCCGCCTTTAACGACAAACAGGGAATTACCAGTGAACTGGTCCTCAATTAGCCGACCTCGGAAGGATGACAGGCTGAGTCAACCCCCCTGGCGTTAATTCAGCGATCGACCGGGATTCGAACCCAGGATCCTAGGATCCTAAGCCGGCACCCTAGCCGCTAGCCCAACACCAGGGTTTGCATGCACAGCTCGTTTCAAATCCCCCCACAACATCTCGAAGGGATTTAGATCCGGGCTTTGACTTGGCCATTCCAGAACCCTCCATTCCTTTCTTTTCAGCCATTCCTTTTGTGGATTTACTGGTATGTTTAGGGTCATTGTCATGCTGCAAGGTCCACCTTCGGTTGAGCTTCAACTTTCCGACAGATGGCATCACATTATCCTCAAGCACCCTCTGGTACAATGAAGAATTCATAGTGGATTCTATGATGCTGAGCTGGCCAGGCCCTGATGCAGCAAAGCTGCCCCAAACCATAATATTTCCACCACCATGCTTTACAGTTGGTATCAGGTTCTTGTGGTCAAATGCTGTCTTTGGTTTTCGCCAAACATGTCTTCTGGTACTGTGGCCATATAGCTCTACCTTTGACTCATCTGTCCAGAGCACATTGTTCCAGAAGTGCTGGTCTTTGCCTTGGTGTTCATTGGCAAACTTTAGTCTTGCCCTGATGTTCTTTCTGGACAGCAATGGTTCCCTCCTGGCACACCTCCCATGTAGATCAAATTTGTGCAGCCTCTTTCTAATGGTAGACTCGTGCATTTTGACATCAACAGTGGCAAGAGCTACCTGTAGGTCCCGTGATGACATTCTGGGGTTCTTAGAGACTTCTTTCAGCATCTTGGTCTGCTCGGTCTGCTCTCGGGCTGAATTTGCTGGGGCGGCCTGGCCTGCACAAGCTGGCAGTTGTTTGGAATCTTCTCCACTTGTAGATGATCTTCCGGACAGTCGAATGATTGATTTCAAATTGTTTGGAGATCTTTTCAAATCCCTTCCCAGACTTGTAGGCATCTATAACCTTCTTTCTGAAGGCCTCAGAGAGCTCTTTTGATCTAGGCATGGTGACGCCACACACTTCAACAACAAAGAGGAAACCAAACTAAATGTCTGACGTTTAAATAAGACAGGTTCCTCCAAGATCCTCTCTAACGATGTTCTAATCATTTGCATCTGAGCTGGTGCACCTGATTCTAATTTTAGGTATTTGAAGTAGTGATAAATGTAGGTGTGTACTTACTTTTTCCACATGCGAAATTTGCATTTATGTTTATTTAAATTATACAATGGACTACAAAATGTAAATGTTTCATGATATCTATATTATAATAGGCTACGGTGATTCTGTCTGTCTGTCTGTCTGTCTGTCCGGGGTGTGGCTTCGTCCGTTTGCAGAGTAGCTCCACCCATTCTTGGAGAGGCTTCATGTAAACAAATATCCACCATTTTATTAACTCAAATAGCTTTCAGGCCTGTTTAGGTAGGCCCATGCTGTCTTTCTCTCTCACATAGGTTTATTTCAACTCTAATTCGATATATCATTTCATTTTTAACAGTCGCTAACATAGTTTTAGACTCGGTTGAAAAAAAACGGGAAGAGAATCCCATGAAAATTTCCGTTTATAGAATGAAATGATTTCTCAAAGGCCTGTAACAAAAGCCCATTCATTGAGTCACCCTCACGATTTTATCTCGAATTCACCATCTGATTTAATTTTTATCGATGGTTTTAGACTTGGTGTCAGAAATAATTGAGAACATCCACGCACACATGGGAAAATGCAGAGATGTATTTTTAAAAATCGCGCTATGATGATACATGAAAATACACCGCCTAAAATAACAGTCGGGGAAAATGTCGACATATATTAAAAATTCGATTTTTCTTTTCCGTTAAGATATATTACTTTTACTTTTTATGACAGTCGTCACAAAACGACATATATTTCTTCATTCTTATTTCATTCAACATTATTATCCAGAAGTAAAATATGTTTCAGGAAATTACCGAGAGATATTTCTTCGTTTTTTTTTTATTAGTTATGTGCGTATACACTTTAAATAGGTTTATTTGAAATCTTTAATTTTCACAATGTAATTTACTTTCCATTTGTCATTTGATGATTACGAGACACTTCCTCTTGAGGATCGTGACAATTCATGCGTTGCATGGAAACTTCCATTTCCAAAATGAATGAGACGGTCGATGAAGAACGCAGACTTGAACAGGATGCAGCAAGAAAATGAATGAGCCGGGCGAACGAGTCCGTCGACGAACGTCAATGCAAACTTGAACATCTTGCAGCGAGAAAAAGAACGAGACGGGAGAACCGCACAGGATGCTGCTGCAACAACGATGAGGAGGGTTGGAGAGGACTGAGGTGTGAGGGGTTGGAGAGGAGTTAGGGGTTGGAGAGTGAGGAGCTATGGGTTGGAGAGTGAGGAGCTAGGGGTTGGAGAGTGAGGAGCTAGGGGTTGGAGAGTGAGGAGCTATGGGTTGGGGAGTGAGGAGCTAGGGGTTGGAGAGTGAGGGGCTAGGGGTTGGAAAGTGAGGAGCTAGGGGTTGGAGAGTGAGGAGCTAGGGGTTGGGGAGTGAGGAGCTAGGGGTTGGAGAGTGAGGGGCTAGGGGTTGGAGAGGAGTGAGGGGTTGGAGAGTGAGAAGCGAGGCGTTGGAGAGCGAGGAGTTGGAGAGTGAGGAGCTAGGGGTTCGAGAGTGAGGAGCTAGGGGTTGGAGAGTGAGGAGCTAGGGGTTGGAGAGTGAGGAACTAGGGGTTGGAGAGTGAGGAGCTAGGGGTTCGAGAGTGAGGAGCTAGGGGTTGGAAAGTGAGGAGCTGGGGGTTGGAGATTGAGGAGTTAGGGGTTGGAGAGTGAGGAGCTAGGGGTTGGAGAGGAGCGAGAAATTGGAGAGGAGCGAGGGGTTGGAGAGCGAGGAGCGAGGGTTGAAGAGTGAGGAGCGAGGACTTGGAGAGTGAGGAGCGAGGAGTTGGAGAGTGAGGACCGATTGGAGCGGAGAGTGAGGAGTGATTGGAGAGGAGAGTGAGGAGCGATTGGAGAGAGTGAGGAGCCATTGGAGGGGAGTGCGAGGGATTGGAGAGGAGTGTGAGGGATTGGAGAGGAGTGTGAGGGATTGGAGAGGAGTGTGAAGGATTGAAGAGGAGTGTGAGGGATTGGAGAGGAGTGTGAGGAAGTATTGGAGGGGAGTGTGCGGAGGTATTGGAGGGGGGTGTGAGGAGGAGTGGGATTGGAGAGGCGTGAGGGTGGAGGGAGGAGAGTGTCCGGTAGAGAGGAGTGAGGAGTCACATATTATGTGAAATAAATAAATTGTGTTCATTACACCATTTCTGGATCGGATGAATTGCCAGTAACCATTTTGTAAAATGTAATGTGCAGCATCTAAATCAAGATGTCCAAATGTCACACACGTCCATGCCCGTGGGATTCCCACAGGTGTCCCCACGAGACTGCAGCAAGAAAAAGAACGAGACGGGAGAACGAGACCCTCGACGAACGTGATCACAGACTCGCACAGGATGCTGCTGCAACAACGATGAGGAGGGTTGGAGAGGAGCGAGGGGTTGGAGAGGAGTTAGGGGTTGGAGAGTGTGGAGCTAGGGGTTGGAGAGTGAGGAGCTAGGGGTTGGGAGTGAGGAGCTAGGGGTTGAAGAGTGAGGGGCTAGGGGTTGGAGAGGAGTGAGAAATTGGAGAGGAGTGAGGGGTTGGAGAGTGAGGAGCAAGGGGTTGGAGAGCGAGGAGTTGGAGAGTGAGGAGCTAGGGGTTGGAGAGTGAGGAGCGAGGGGTTGGAGAGCGAGAAGCGAGGGGTTGGAGAGTGAGGATCGAGGGGTTGGAGAACGAGGAGCTAGGGGTTGGAGAGCGAGGAGCTAGGGGTTGGAGAGCGAGGAGCTAGGGGTGGGAGAGCGAGGAGCTAGGGGTTGGAGAGCGAGGGGTTGGAGAGCGAGGAGCTAGGGGATGGAGAGCGAGGAGCAAGGGGTTAGAGAGCGAGGAGCGAGGGGTTGGAGAGCGAGGAGCTAGGGGGTGGAGAGTGAGGAGCTTGGGGTTGGAGAGCGAGGAGCGAGGGGTTGCAGAGTGAGGAGCTAGTGGTTGGAGAGCGAGGAGCTACGTGTTGGAGAGTGAGGAGCGAGGGGTTGGAGAGTGAGGAGCGAGGATTTGGAGAGTGAGGAGCAAGGAGTTGGAGAGTGAGGGCCGATTGGAGCGGAGAGTGAGGAGCGATTGGAGAGGAGAGTGAGGAGCGATTGGAGAGGAGAGTGAGGAGCGATTGGAGAGGAGAGTGAGGAGCGATTAGAGAGGAGAGTGAGGAGCGATTGGAGAGGAGAGTGAGGAGCGATTGGAGAGGAGAGTGAGGAGGTATTGGAGGGGAGTGTGAGGAGTGGGATTGGAGAGGCATGATGGTGGAGAGAGGAGAGTTTCAGGTGGAGAGAAGTAAGGGGGCACATATTATGTGAAATAAATAAATTGTGTTCATTACACCATTTCTGGATCTGATGAATTGCCAGTAACCATTTTGTAAAATTTAATGTGCAGCATCTAAATCAAGATGTCCAAATGTCACACACGTCCATGCCCGTGGGTTTCCCGCGGGTGACCCCACTAGTTTGTTATATTATATCACCTTTATCTATCAATATTGTTGAAATGAAGATCAAATAGCTGTATGTTGAAATATGTTGAAAAAGTCAAAACTTTACATGGGGTGTACTTACTTTTTCACGTGACTGTATATATGCACATATACATATATAATATACATACACATATACAAATATAATGTGCATACACGTATACATGTATATGTATATATGAGAGAGGGTGTGTGTTTTTGCATGGGTGTGTGTGTGTTTTTGTATGTTGAGTGGTGTATGTTGTAAGGGTAGGTGATTGGTTGGTGTTGTGTGTGTATGTGTGTGGATGTGTGTGTATGGGTGTGCATGAATGATCTGGTGTGTTTTGTTGGTGAGTGGTGAAGGGTATAAAGGTGGGTGTTTCAGTGTTCCACCATGTTTGTTTGGTGCTGTGGATTCTGGATGTGGAGGCAAGTTTGTTGTTGTAGTCTGCGTTCACACTGGCTGGGGGTGGGGGTATGTACGCATCCAGGTGTGGTTGCTACATGTGGATGTGGATGTGCCCATGCTAGCCCACCTTAGCTGACCGTATTGAGGTTGAAGGGCCGACACGGGATGATGCTGAGGATCTCGACTGAGGACCCGGTCAGTGCGGCACACTTGTGACCTGGTGTGTTTTGAACTTATGCATATATATATATATATATGTATATATATATATATATATATATGTATATATATATATATATATATATATATATATATATATATATATATACATACATACATACACATATACGTATATATATATATATATATATATATATATATATATATATATATATATATATATATATATATATACACATTATATATATATATACACATAAAGTATATATATATCCATATATATACTAGTGGGGTCACCTGTGGGAATCCCACGGGAATGGATGTGTGTGACATTTCGACATACTGAGTTGGATGCTGCACCTGCACATTCAGTTTCACAAAATGGTTACTGCCAATTTATCAGATTCACAAATGATGTCATCGACACAATGTATTTACTTCTGATAACATGTGAATGCATGTGCATGCACACCCACACACACACACACATACACACACATATAAATATACACCCACACACACACACACACACACACATACACCCACACACATACAGTCACGTGAAAAATTAAGTACACCCCATGTAAAGTTTTGACTTTTTCAACATATTTCAACATACAGCTATTTGATCTTCATTTCAACAATATTGACAGATAAAGGTGATATAATATAACAAATATCATGAAACATTTACATTTTGTAGTCCATTGTATAATTTAAATAAACATAAATGCAAATTTTGCATGTGGAAAAAGTAAGTACACCCCTACATTTATCACTACTTCAAATACCTAAAATTAGAATCAGGTGCACCAGCTCAGGTGCAAATGATTAGAACATCATTAGAGAGGATCTTGAAGGAACCTGTCTTATTTAAACCTCAGACATTTCGTTTGGTTTGCTCTTTGTTGTTGAAGTGTGTGGCGTCATCATGCCTAGATCAAAAGAGCTCTCTGAGGCCTTCAGAAAGAAGGTTATAGATGCCTATGAGTCTGGGAAGGGATTTAAAAAGATCTCCAAACAATTTGAAATCAATCATTCGACTGTCCGGAAGATCTTCTGCAAGTGGAGAAGATTCCAAACAACTACTTGTTCAGACCAGGCCGCCCCAGCAAGTTCAGCCCGAGAGCAGACCGCAAGATGCTGAAATAAGTCTCTAAGAACCCCAGAATATCATCACGGGACCGATAGGTAGCTCTTGCCACTGTTGATGTCAAAGTGCACGAGTCTACCATTAGAAAGAGGCTGCACAAATTTGATCTACATGGGAGGTATGCCAGGAGGAAAACTTTGCTGTCCAGAAAGAAC